>NW_004443944.1:11789027-11895542 GCF_000243295.1 Trichechus manatus latirostris
TGTATCTTTGGCTATGTATATTCCCCCCTCCCCAAAAAAAAGGTTGAGAAGGGAGAGGGTTGACATGTTGTGGGGTTGTTAACTGGTGTCATAAAACAATATATGTACTACTGTTTCATGAGAAACTATTTGTTCTGTAAGCCTTCACCTGAAGTACAATAAAAAAAAAAAAAGAAGAAAAAATCTTCAATGTCTTCATCTTTGGCCTTACTGGTTGGTGCCTAAATGTGAATAATAGTCATATTAACTGGCCTTCCTTGTAGATGTATAGATATTATCCTATCACTGATAGTGTTGTACTTCAGGACAGATACTGAAATGTTCCTTTGGATAATGAATGCAATGCCATTCCTCTTCAACTTGTCATTCCCTGCATAGCAGGCCATATGATTGTCTGATTCAAAATAGCCAATACCAGTTCATTTCAGCTCACCAATGCCTAGGATATTGATGTTTATACGTTCCATTTTCATTTTTGACAGTTTCCAGTTTTCCAAGATTCATACTTCCTACATTCCACGTTCTGATTATTAATGGATGTTTGCAGCTGTTTCTTCTCATTCTGAGTCATGCCACATCAGCAAATGAAGGTCCCAAAAGCTTGACTCCATCCAAGTCATTAAGGTCCACTTTACTTTGAGGAGGCAGCTCTTCCCCAGTCATCTTTTGAGTGCCTTCCAACATGAAGGGTTCATCTTCTGGCACTATATCAGACAATGTTCCGCTGCTATTCATAAGGTTTGCACTGGCTAATTTTTTTTCAGAAGTAGAGCACCAGGTCCTTTTTCCTAGTCTGTCTTAGTCTGGAAGCTCAGCTGAAACGTTTCTGCCATGGGTGACCCTGCTGGTATTTGAATACCGGTGGCATAGCTTCCAGCATCACAGCAACATGCAAACCCCCACA
This sequence comes from Trichechus manatus latirostris, assembly GCF_000243295.1. Lineage (NCBI taxonomy): Eukaryota > Metazoa > Chordata > Mammalia > Sirenia > Trichechidae > Trichechus > Trichechus manatus. Next base: position 11,789,932 of record NW_004443944.1, read on the forward strand.
GTATGACAAACTGACAGACACATCAGGGCTCCTTCCCCTAGAGCGCGTTAATTTCTCAGACCAATGTGGCCCATTCTGAACTGCCTTTCTCAGAACTTCCACAATACTTACAATTGATAGCTTTTATTGGCCCTGAGGTATACACCATCTACATTAGTTCTCTATCTTCCTAACCGTCCACACCCTATGTCAGAAGTTGTCCCTATTCCCACATATGAATTCTACCTTTTTTAAAAGGCCGGGCCATGGATCTAAAGGCAGAAAAGACTGGGGTTCAAGTCCCAACTTTGTCACTTACTAGCTGTGAGATCATGAACAAGTTATTTATTTTATCTGAACTTTGGTTTTCTCCTCTGCAAAATAGGGAGAAAGGGACTAGAACTTATGGGATACTGGAGGCTATAGAAAGGTGTTTGAAATTTATTCTAACTGACAGGAGACACAATTGGAGCATCTAGAGCAGGGGATTGCTTGACTTGGGTAACACTTGATAACACACAATACCTCTAGCTGCGGGGTGGTATGTGGGTCATAGAGCAGCCTTAGGGGAAGCAGAGAGCTCAGTTGGAAGATTAAGTGCCATCTTCTAAGCCGCTGCTGACAGTGGTAATGGGGATAGAGAGAGGATGCTCTGGGACATGCTTTAGTATAAAAAAATTTATAAGACTACATGATGGATTACTTATGGGATGGAGGTTAGTAAGGATAGAAAACTATGAAGGGAGATGAGAATGCCCGGAAACACCACTCGCTGGGGCCACAAGTAATCAACAGAAGGTGAGTCTACTTAAATATGAAACTGAATTTCTTTGTTTTGTCCTGTTTTCTAGCAACATGAATAGAAGTCTTTTTCTTTCTTTCTTTTTAAATTTACACAGGTGTGGTAGATGGAAAGGACAAATTGCTTTAACCACATGCAAAGGAAGGAAAAGGGATTCAGAATACTTTCTGGTAGGTCACAATGCTTTCTATCCATTATCCCTGATGATGTTCTCTGATTAGAATGTGAGCATTCACCTGTAAAAAGCAGTCAAACTTAATAATGAATAAAGAAGAGATGAACGTTGCCTGAGCTGTATATTCCATTGTCCATACGGGCGCTTAGCAGATGATGCATCCAAATACAGTGCAATAATCATGGCAACAGTACTAGTTCTCAATAAAACTGAGACGTGGTAGCTTCTCCTTAATCTACTTCCCAATCCCTATGGCTCCCCACACCTCTACTCGTTTCTTCTCTAACTCACAAAATCTAAAATTGCCCTTGGCTCTTACGTGAGTAAAGTGAACATCCATCCTTCGACATATACCTGTTAGCCTCAAAATACTTGTTGTTGTTAGTTTGCTGTTGTAGTTATAATTGCTGTGGACTCAGCTCCAACTCATGGCAAGCCCATGCACAACAGTACAAAACACTGCCCAATCCTAAGCAATCTTCAAGATCATAGCACCATATTGGTATATATATATGTCTTAGTCATATAGTGCTGCTGTAACAGAAATACCACAAGTGGATGGCTTTATGAGAGAAATTTATTCTCTTACAGTCCAGTAGGCTACAAGCCCAAATTCAGGGCATCAGCTCCAGGAGAAGGCTTTCCCTCTCTGTCAGCTCTGGAGGAAGGTCCTTGTGATGCATCAGTGTTCCCTTGGTCTGGGAGCATCTCAGCACAGGAACTTCAGGTCCAAAGGACACGCTCTGCTCTCAATACTGCTTTCTTGGTGGTATGAGGTCCCCATATGTCTCTGCTCGCTTCTCTCTTTTATATCTCAAAAGGGATTGGGTTAAGACACTATCTAATCTTGTGAACCTCATCAGTATAACTGCCACTAATCCATCTTATTACATCATAGTGATAGAGTTTACAACACATAAGGAAATCACATCACATTACAAAATGGTACGCAATCATACAATACTGGGAATCATGACACAGGCAAGTTGACAGATATTTTTGAGGGGCACAATTCAATCCATGACAATATATATTATATATAGTACAGGTATTATTGTTGTTGTTGCTGTTAGATGACATTTAGTTGGTTCCGACTCATAGTGACCCCATGCACAAGAAAACGAAATACCGCCCGGTACTGCGCCATCCTCATAATCTTTGCTATGCTTGAGCCTATTGTTGTAGCCACTGTGTCAATCCATCTCATTGAAGGTCTTCCTCTTTTTTGCTGACCCTTTACTTTATCAAGCATCATGTCCTTCTCCAAGGATTGGTCCCTCCTAATAACATGTCCAAAGTAAGCAAGATGAAGTGTCACTATCCCCACATCTAAGGAGCATTCTGGCTGTACTCCTTCCAAGATAGATTTGTTCATTCTTCTGGCAGACCATGGTATATTCAACATTCCTCACCAACACCATAATTCAAATGCATCAATTCTTCTTCCGTCTTCCATATTCATTATCCAGCTTTCACATGCATATGAGGCAATTGAAAATACCATGGCTTGGGTCAGGCACACCTTAGTCCTCAGAGTGACATCTTTGCTTTCTAACTCTTTAAAGAGGTTTTTTTGCAGCAGATTTGCACAATTCAGTACCTAGTTTGATTTCTTGACTGCTGGCTCCAAGGGCATTGATTGTGGATCCAAATAAAATGAAATCCTTGACAGCTTCAATATTTTTGCATTTATCATAATGTTGTTTATTGGTTCAGTCATAAGGATTTTTGTTTTCTTTATGTTGAGGTGTAATCCATACTGAAGGCTGTAGTCTTTGATCTTCAACAGTAAGAGCTTCAAGTCCTCTTTGCTTTCAGCAACAAAATTGTGTCATCTACATATCACAGGTTTTTTAATGAGTCTTCCACCAATCCTGATGCCAAGTTCTTCTTCATATAGTCCAGTTTCTCGGATTATTTGCTCAGCATACAGATTGAATAAGTACAGTAAAAGGATGCAACCCTGACACACACCTTTCCTGATTTTAAACCATGCAATATTCCTTTGTTCTATTTGAACGACTGCCTCTTGGTCAATGTACACGTTCCTCACAAACACAATTAAGTGTTCTGGAATTCCCATTCTTAACAATGTTATCCATAATTTGTTATGATCCACACAGTCAAATGCCTTTGCATAGTCAATAAATGTCTTAGTCATCTAGTGCTGCTGTAACAGAAATAACCACAAGCAGATGGTTTTAACAAACAAGTTTATTCTCTCACAGTTTAGTAGGCTAGAAGTCCAAATTCAGGGTATCAGCTACAGGGGAAGGCTTTCTCTGCTGGCTCTGGAGGAATGTCCTTGTCATCAATCTTCCGCTGGACTAGGAGCTTCTCTGCACAGGAACCTTGGGGCCAAAGGACTCGCTCTGCTCCCGGTGCTGCTTTTTTGGTGGTGTGAGGTCCCCTACTCTCTGCTTTTTTCCCTTTCCTTTTATCTCTTGTAAGATAAAAGGTGATGCAGGCCACACCTCAAGGAAACTCCCTTTACACTGGATCATGGATGTGACTTGAGTAAGGGTATTACATCCTACCCTATTCCTCTTTAACATAATCTAATCTTGCCTCATTAACCACAGGCAGAGATTAGGATTTACAACACATAATAAAATTACATCAGATGACAAAATGATGAACAATGACACAACACTGGGAATCATAGCCTAGCCAAATTAACACACTTTTTTTTGGGAGACACAATTCAATCTATGACAATAAAACACAGAGAAACATCTACTCCACGTATTTGAGTTACGATGAACGGCACTTACGACTGTCTGGGTTTTTTTGTGCATCTTATCGTTAGTAATAAAAGAAAAAACCAAACCCATTGCAGTCAAGTTGACTCTATAGAACATGGTAGAACTGCCCCATAGGGCTTCCAAGGAGTGCCTGGTGGATTTGAACTGCCGATCTTTTGGTTAGCAGCCACAGCTCTTAATCACTACACCACCAGGGTTTCCATCATTAGTAATGTAATACGTGTTACATATAATGTTGCCGCGTGTAATATGCTAATGTTATCATTCTCAGATGTTCACGCGTACATGTTCAATATTGTAATTTATAAAGATACTGATAACAAAAAGCAATGATAATGAAACCAAAAAAAAAGAGGTATTCAACCTATGTCAGAACTGACTTAAGACAGAGTTGTCAGAACGGAATCCCTTTGTAAGTCAGGGACTACTTGTTAGGTTATGATCCATAGGATTTTTGCTGGCTAATTTTTGAAAATAGCTCACCAGGCCTTTCCTCCTAGTCTTTCTTAGTCTGGAAGTTCTGCTGAAACCTCTCCACCATGGGTGACCCTGCAGGTATTAGAAACACTGGTGGCAGAGCTTCTCCAGCATCAGTGCCACAGGCAAGCCACCAAGTATGACAAACTGACAGATGGATGGCAATCAAAATACTTAAATCAACCCGTATCATTTTGGAGGCAGCCCCACCTTATCTAGGCAAAAGACCTAGATCCCTGTCTTGTCTAATAAATTACATCCTGAGACTTAATTCCCTGTTGTCTGCATATTTTTCCTCCATAAAGCTCCCCAAACAATAAATCATCTTTCTGTCTTACCCATCACGGATGGGCTCATTACTTCACACATCATAATTATAATCAAGGAACAAAACCCAAGGAAAAAAAATCTGAACAATGAAATGGTACTTTTTTTTTTTCTTAATGTGAGCGCAACTTTGCGGGAGCAAAGCTTGTAATGTAGGTAGGTGCTTGGGTGTTTTCCATGTAGCTCTTTTACATTTCGTAGAAATTCTTAACAGGTTCAGCTACCTAAGGAAACAGAAAAAGCTCTTTTGCCTTTAAGACTTGAAAGTCTGGTTTTTTAAGTGCACAGATAACTTTAATACCTAAATTGAAAAATGAGAAGAATATCCGTGGGGAAAAATGAGCTTATCGCTGCCTCCCTGAAGTTCATCAAATGTTGTCACATATTTCTCTAACATTTTTGACTTGGTTAAGTGCAAATTTAGGTGAACACACTCTTTTTCCCAAGGTTCATGGCAACAGAAATATAATATGTATTTTCTTATTAATGAGCGAGGCACTACAGTCTGAGGGAACTCAGAAGAACGGCACTTCCTGGAGGCAGAGGGCTGGACAAAATGACCTCTCATTTTCATTATTTCATGATTTTGTTGTCGCTAACTTTTTAAACACTCACTTCAAACCCCTTTTTGAGGTATATTTGTGGAATGTTAAAAAAACAACAACCTGAAATCTCGATTTTCAGAATTTAAATCATAAATAAGAGTGCACATTTATTTCCCCTCGTAACTATGGTGAAAACTTTAATTAAACATTACCAAATGGCTGAATGTTAATAAGGCTCACCTTTAGTCTCATCAATGGATTTATTGCATCAGCTGGATAATCATCAAAACCTTGCCATGCATACGAGTCCAAGTCTTTTTTCAGTGTGTGATTTTTGGCAGCAAAGTCTAATTCATTGATAATAAACCAGATTCTCTTGTCCAACTCTCTTTTTATTTCATGGTTATCTTTGGTGCCATTCCTTATGGCTTACAGTTATCAGGGAAAAATGTGACAGTGACTCCTAGGCCCCAATGTAACCAGCCTTGACTAGGAAGTTTATGAAATGTGGAAAAATTTGAACGATTTACTTTAAACATGGCTGCCTCTGAGAGGACCATGACTACAAATTATGAACATCTCACTCTGCTCCATGGGAGAAAGACCTGGCAATCTGCTCCTGTAAAGATCACAACCTATAAAACCCTATGAGGCTATAGTTCTATTTTGTCACGAGGTCACTAGGAGTAGGAATCGACTTTATGGCACCCAACAACAACAATAACCCTCTATCTTAAAAAGTGCTTCCCTGAATCTTTGTCTCCTATTAACTATGTGGACTTGAGTGAGAAGCTTAACCTACCTGTTAAATTATGTGGTTGTAATAAGGATTCAATGAGTTAATACTTGTAATATGTTTACTGTTAACTGTTAGTACTGTCATGGTTCTTGTTAGCAACATTATCTCTTCATTTAGTGAAATTTTGTTTGTTCTTGAATCCCTCCTCTGAGAAGTCATCCTTGACTTCCAGAGGCAAAATTAGACGTTTCTTCATCTGTACTTCCAGACTTCTGAGTCCTTATGTAATTTTTATTATAATTATTTGCTCTTACACATGTCTCCCCCACGAATCCCTGTCTGCCCCTTTAGTCCGTGTCTTCCCAAAACAGAAATAGTATCTTCCATGTAAGCACCCCAGGTTCCAGCATGTCTCCTTGAATGTATGAATGAAGTAATGAATCTGCTCCTGGCAAGTGTATAGGTAAAGGATTCGGGCTGGTTCTCCAAGTAAACTCATAACTAATAAAGCATTTTGCTTAGTCTCAAAAGTTTTAAAGTTTCATTTGAATTAGAATATCATCATTTTTCAAGAATAAAACAATGAATTTAGTGAGTGGTCATCAGCGGCTGCTATGTTAGAAAAAATGGATGCAACTGGACATTAGTGCCTCCCAATGGAAGTATTGATACCACTTTTGAAACGGTCCTGCTCCCACAAAAAAAGCGTAGCTGAATTAGATCAAGTCTCTTGATCTACTAAACCAATTTACAGGAAATACAGGGAACTGAGGGCCATAACCCTATGATGATGCCATTAGCAAAACCCAGACTGCGAGAAACTCTACAGGACAAACTCTGCAAGATCAATTGCCAAATAAATTGCAGGGGGAGGTGGAGAAAGAAGAGAAAGCGGGAGACTTAAGAGACTTAAGAGACTTAAGAGACACATGAGCCAATTGCAGTATGTGGACTATTGTGGTGAAATGTGTGCCTTCATGTGGTCTTTTGCCTTGGTTCTTTGAAAAAAACTGCTTGAGAGATTTTTCCCCTAATCTCTGAGGAGTTACCTTTGCCTTAGTTTTCTACCCAAGAGGGTTTGTTACTTTTGTCCAGGTGGATTGACATTTCCTGGGTAAAGCTGTAAACACATTGGTTCGATACTTTTTGTCTGGCCCTGGGCTACAGCCTGCCCTGTGACTGGTATGCACCTTGCAGGGATTGGTCAATAGAATATGCAAATGAGGTGAGCTGTATCTTACTATGCAAATGACGTATCTGTGGCCCTGGTGGGAGTGTCATACATTGAAATTGACAAGGAGTTTGTGTATTTAAGCAGCCAGCTCCACAGAGGTTTTTTAAAGACAAAAAGAATCAAGAAGACCCCCAGACACCCTTTTAGCTCAGTAATGAAGTCACTACTGAGGTTCACTGTTCATCCAAAGATTAGACAGCCCCATAAAACAAAACAAGACTAATGGAGCACAACAGTCCAGGGACAAGGACTAGAAGGCAGGAGGGGACAGGAAAGCTGGTAATAGGGAACCCAAGGTTGAGAAAGGACAGTGTTGACATGTCATGGGGTTGTTAACCAATGTCATAAAACAATGTGTACTAACTGTTTAATGAGAAACTATTTGTTCCGTAAACCTTCTTCTAAAGAACAATAAAAAAAAGAAAGAAAAAAAGAATCAGGAAGAGAAGCAGAAGGAAGAAAGAAGAGAAAGAAGAAGCAGAGAGAGAAGAGGCAAGGAACCTCCTAAAAGAGCTGTAACACAGGTTAAGAGCTGTAACACTGAAGACAGTGAGAGGTCCGGAAAGGGGCCAGCAGCAGAGTAGGTGGTGACAAACGGCAGGGACAAAAGGAGCCTGTCCCGAGGGTGCTGAGAAGAACCTGTCCTCAGGGGGCAGAGAGGAGGCCTGTCCTCAGGGGTCCCGGAGGAGGCCTTCACTGTCGAGAGGAGCTGAGAGAGCTGTCCTGCACTGAAGAAAGGAGACTTTGCCTGCATGCTTCCTGATCCTGATCCTGAGTTGTGACCTGTTGATCTTGGTCCCGAGTTGTACCGTTACTTCCTTCATAAGCCACTTCACTGTAAGTATGGTCTGTGAGTTCTGTGTGGCCACTGCAACGGATTATTGAACCCAGAACAGAAGTAGAGAGTGCCATGGAGGGACAGCTGGTGTCAGAATTGGTAAAAAGGTTGGAGGGTGGAGGTATGTCTGACCTCCACCTTATAGGGATCAGCCTTGGGCTGATCTTGATTCTCATTATCCCCCTGAAGTGAGACAGGTTCTGACGCTACTAATACTACTAGTCTCGTCTTACAGCTATATTTGGATCCTGACTCAAAATGTAAAAATAAATTGAACACTGACTGGATATTTGATAATATTTTTAAAAAAATGTTACCATCAAGTTGATTCTGACTCATGGCGACCTGTGCGTGTCAGAGTAGAACTATGCTGCATAGGGTTTTCAGTGGTTGATTTTTTGGAAGTAGATCAGCAGGCCTTTCTTCCAAGGCACCTCTGGGTAGACTCAAACCACCAACCTTTTGGTTAGCAGCCAAGCACTTAATCATTTGTGCCACCCAGGGACAATCTTTGATAATATTAATTATTTCAGGTGTAATAATATGTTTTTATAAAAAGTTTTTAGCTTTCATAGGTACATACTGAAATATTTATAGATGAAGTGGTAACATGTCTGGGATTTTCTTCAAAATCATCCAGGGTGGTAGAAATTTAGATAAAACAAGATGGTGGAAGAGTTGAAGATTGTTGAGGCTAGGTTATCGGCACATGGAGGTTTGTGGTACTGTTCTACTTAGTGTGAGTTTGCCATTTTTAATTATAAAAATAAACTTAAACATGAATAATTCATTACATGTTAAAAGAAGCTTTTATGTTTCCTTTGTTTCCACTAGATTACAAACTCTGGCCATGTTTTACTATCCATGAGACAAGATGCATTTCTTTTTACAAAGTTATGTGTCCAGTCAATGTGTACTGAATTGGATTTTCTTGACTGTGGCTCCTTTGGTTATAACATATACTTTCAACAGTGAATTTATCAGCCTAACAACAAAGAGTTATTGAATTTATTCAGTATAAAACATAATACTAAAAAATTATGATTGATAGCTAATATTTAATGAATGCTTACCTCCTTGCAGCTGTGAATGTTAATTCATGTACATGAGTTACCTCATTTAATTCTTGCAGAACTTTATGAAGTAGGAACATACATGACATTATGTCGTGCAACTACACAACAACAAAAAACACAAACCTGTTGCCGCGGAGTCCATTCAGACTCATAGAGGCCCTATAGGACCCATAGGGTTTCCAAGGAGTGGCTGGTGGAGTCAAACTGTCGACTTTTTGGTTAGCAGCTGAACTCTTAAGCCACTGTGCCACCGGGGCTCCTGTCATGCAACTACAGACACAGAAACTGAAGCTTAGTGGGAAACGGCCCCTTACCCATGATCTCACGGTAAATGGCAGAGCCAAGGCCCACAGCCAGGTCTATATGATTTCAAAACTCAAGCTCATTTCCCCTCCCATCTGGGCCCTTTCCTTATGGGCCAGGTAGGATGGGTGACTCAAGATAAGAATAAGATATGAGGTTAGGGGAAGGAAGTATATATAACTAGTAGTAAGAGATTCTTGAAAAAGCCCTGGTAGCACAACGGTTAAGCACTCAGCTGCTAACCGAAAGGTCGGAGGTTTAAACCCACCAGCAGCTCTGTGGGATAGAAGAACTGTCGATCTGCTCCCACAAAGGCTGCAGCCTAGGAAACCCTAAGGGGAAGTTCTACTCTGTCATCTAGGGCTGCCAGGAGTCAGAATTGCCTTGATGGCACACAACAACAACAGGGGATTCTCATGGCCAAAGTATTTTTTTTTTTAATTTTATTGATTTTGTTGTTGTTGTTGAGAATATACACAGCAAAACATACACCAATTCAACTGTATCTACACGTACAATTCAGTGACATTGGTTACATTCTTCGAGTTGTGGAACCATTCTCACCCTCCGTTTCAGAGTTGTTCCTCCGCCATTAACATAGATGAACTGTCCCCTAAGGTTCCTATCTAATCTTTCAAGTTGATGTTATTACTTTGATCCCATACAGATAGTTCTTAAAAGAGTATAATGCTCAAGGCAGACATTTTTACTAGTTAAGCTAAACTATTGTTTGGTTTTAAGAAGACTGCCAGGGATGTTTTTGGTTTAAGGTTTAAAGATGATCTCAGGACAACAGTTTCAGGGGTTCATCCAGCCCCTGGAGTCCCCAAAGCACCTATGATGAAGCCAAAGCAAAGGAATGGTAGTGTGTTCAGGGGCAATTTCTTGAAATAATCACCTCTTCTTGAACCATGTCGTTTAGGCAGAGCAGATATCACACAAGAATATAGATTTGATATAAGATTTGCACTGATTCACTTATTTATTCAACCAATATTTGATGAGTGCCTACTTGGTGAACAAGACATACTGTATATTTCTTTACCCACTTTACTTTTCCATATAACACTTGTCAATGCTAGAAATCAGATGGCATATTATACAAGTGCTTATGTGCTTGAAAGGATCCCTGCTGGCCTGGTGGTTAAGCACTTGGTTGCTAACCATAAGGTCATCGGTTTGAACCCACCAGCTGCTCCACAGGAGAAAAGACCTGGCAATCTGCCCCTGTAAAGATTACACCCTTGGAAACCCTATGGGGCAGTTCTACTTTACCCTATAGGGTTGCTATGAGTCAGAATCGACTCGATGGCAATGGGATTTTTTGATTTTATGTGCCTGATTCCTGTTTGTCTCCCTCAGTAGAATGGAAGCTCCATGAGAGCAAGGGCTTGGTCTCTTTTGTTTACTAGAGTATCTGCAAGGCTTAGAACAGTCCCTGAAACATAGTAAGTTCTCCACAGATATTATTTGAAAGGCTCCAGGTTCACCCAGCTCACATCCCAAGATAAGAGGCAGAAAACTGAGCAGAAAATGACAATGGAGTGTGACCAGCACTGTGTGGAAGATCTGGAGGATGTGGAGACACCGGAGCGAGGCAGTGACATGCCAACTAAAAGAAGAGTCTTGTTGAATCCAGGTGATACCCTACCTCATGGAAAGAGAAACAAGTGGAATCTCATTCTCTGCATATTTATTAAATAGCTGGTTCCAAAAGACACACCCCCCACAGCCTGAAAGGTAAAGAAATCATATCACTTTTGACTTCCATCCCCAGCTAACCAATGCCTTATACCAAAGCAAAATGCTGGTCGTGATTTTGTCACTAAGTTTACTAGTCCCTGGTGCCACTTAGGAGCCCTAGTGATGCAGTGGCTTAAGAGCTTGGCTGCTAACCAAAAGGTCAGCAGTTCAAATTCACCAGCTACTCCTTAGAAACCCTATAGGGCAGTTCTACTCTGTCCTATAGGGTCGCTATGAGTCCGAATCGACTCGTCAGCAATGGGTTTGATTTGATTTTTTGATGCCACTTAAACGGGAGGGAACAAGCTTGAAATGAGAGCACCCAGGTCATTGGGAGAAGTACAAAATCCTCTCGGCCTTGGTGAAATTAATTTAAGTCACTGGTGGGATTTTTAAATCTGTGTGTGTGTGTATGTGTGTTTTCTATTAGCGCTCATATTCACCTTGGTGAAAGAAATCAGTGGGCATTGATTCTGCATTATCAGAGGGGTGGGAGGACCCTTCGCCTCACACCTTCACTAGCCCCACTGAACACCAGGGTAAAGCACCAGACCCCATCTTATCCAAATGCCTCCTTTGTAAAGCAGCAAGAACTTGTCGGATACAGATGGTGATGCTGACTTCTCAATAGGAGAAAAAAAGGACCTAAATTAGACTTCTATAAAAAGAAGATTGCATATTTATTTCCACAATAACACCCAGGAAAAACGTTAGTCGAGAAGCAAGCAATTGGGTGAATAAATAAGCTTGTCTTTGTTCTCATCAATTAAGTTATTACATCAGTTGGAAAACCAGTGAATTATAATACAGATGTTTAATGAAACACTGCTGAACCTATAAGTCAAACTCCTATTTTGTGGTGTGATTTTGGCTGCATAGTTTTGTGTGAGTTAAACCGTATTTATTAGCTGATACCCATTATTATTTTGAGCAAGGTATAATTCAGTTGTCAGGCTCCGGCTCTGGCAAGGAGATTTAATCAGTAAGAGCTGCTTTGCTACTGAGTATAAAACAATGTGGGTTTCACGAAGCAATCACGGCAGTGTGAAAAAATGGGATTAATTAGTATTGTACAAGAACAGGCAGCATGCTCATTAAAACCTTGTGAGGTGGCTCTTGGTAAACTGCCACTTGATAGGACTGCCTTAATGTGACAAGAAAAAGACTTCACTTCCAAGTCCTTCCTGATTCTATCTCGCTTTTAAGTTACCTGAAATGACCCTCCTTGGCGTTTGGAATACAAAGATCAGAATGACTGCCAGCGATGCCCTTGCCATCTGGACCCAGGAAGCCCAGCTCGGAGAGGGGAGCTTCAAAGACTACTTTTCTTGAATTCGTACTCATACATGAATCAATAGCTGTAAATGAGGCAGCACTGGGGGGGCAGATTTGCATTTGCACTCTGCAGGTCAGGCAGAAACTAATTTGACAATTGGCAACCCACCTTAATGAAGGCCACATACAAATCCTCTGTCTGTTTACCCGATGCTGGGGATGTTTGGAAATGGACACCGCCTTAGGAAAGTACCAGGGTCTCCAGGTAGCAGTGGGGGCAGCTATTGGAAGAAGGCAGGAACTCAGCAAGTTGGCTCTTTGCAGCCCCTCGTTACCATGCCCGCTGGTTAATTACTTGGATTTCCAAAATGCCTTGCACCGTTCTTAAGATGAATCGTTATTATTATGTTTTTTGCTTTGTTTTCAGTGAAAGCATCTGCACATGAAAAAATCAAGCCCCATGAGAACAGCTTGCTTTGGGTAAGGAATTTTTTTTATGTGCTTTGGACTTGCTTTCTTCTTCGGGCACCAGATTTTATTCTCTTTCCAACGTGTGACAGTTTGCATAGCGTCTTCACGATACACTCGCTTTTGGGGGGCTCTGGAGTCAATATCTGAGGAAACACATTCTGAACAGTACACTAGACCCATAGTTTCCTCCAAGGATCTCTTACAGGCATCCTCCCAGTTCCTGACTTTTCCAGAGACTTCAGCTAACACTGTGCATTGAACAAGTATTTGTCCACATGTACTGGTAAGGAAAAAGCTGGAAAATGTGGTTAAGAAACCTTGAAGTCCCTGGGTTGTTTTGTTCCCCGTACCCTCAACTACTTTACTAAAAACAAAGAAAAACTAAGCTCGTTAAATCTCACCAGTATATGAAGCTCAAGTACTCAACTCACAATGATAGGTTGTTTACAACTGAACTTGGGGAATTCCACTGCCATCTGCAGACTGGAAGCGTTGAGCAGAAGTCAGGCTACCTGGGCAGGTTAGAGAGGATTAAGCACACTGCTTTATCAAGTGGTGTGTTACAATATTATTCATTTAAACCCTAACGTCTCATTGCTGTGATCGAAGCTCTGTGATGTAATGCAAGATGACAGCCATTGAATTCACAGAAAATGGAATTCATCTCTTGAAATTTCACACAAAATAAAGGCACCGAGACAGACCAAAGGAAGGGAGAAAGACAGACAGATAAATACCTTTAATACTTTTTTCCGTATTCGAATGACCCTGCCTCTGTCTGGCAGCGTCAAGAGTGTGATAGAGCAGCAGCCCACTTGCACTGAGATCCCCCCATCTTATTTATTCCTCTGGAAGGCAAAGTAGTGAATGTGTTCCTATTTTGTTTCTTTTATTTTAGCAAGTGAATTGCACAGAGGTAATATGCTATAAGTGGAGATTCAAGCACTGCCATTTACGCATGACACAGTAATAGGAAATTTTCTGCCCCCCTTAGCTTGATGAGAACCTCCTGCAAAGACCCCACAACTCCTTCAGGTAGGAGCCACCTACTTGATTTACATTCCTACTGTGGCGGAAGAGGTTAGCGGGGTAATTTAAATCACTAGGTTTCACTAATGAAGTAGGGCCAGGGAGGAAGCACTTTACATTGTAAAGGCTCCATTTCACCTTCCTTATGCTCCACATACTTTATCTCCAAATTTTTATATTATTTATATAAAAAGGGAAATGGTTCTCTCACAAGAAAGCAAGTAAGCCAAGTGTAGCTGCTGCTAGTATGTCTCCTAAAATTCACTGTAAACCAGATACCCGCTCCCAGGGCAACCAGGGAGGGTGTTGCCAAATTTAGCAAATAAAAACACAGAATGCCCTGCTAAATTTGTCTTTCAGATAAACAACAAATAATGCAATATTTGGGACATACACTAAAATGTGGTTTGCTGTTTCTCTGAAAGGCAAATTTACCTGGGCAGCCTGTATTTTACCTGGAACACCACACTGAAAATACAGGGGACAAACTTAAGCCAGTGAGAACGTTATACAAAATGTCAGAGGAAAACGCTCTACGAAGCTTGGGAAAACTCACCATAGACGCCTTCTGGCACCTAAGCTTCTCAGCAGACAGTTTTACTTAGCATATTACTACTGGCTTCACTGAGCTTTGAAAATAAACCATTGGTCACTTTTTCCCCACATGGATAAGCACGTATTAAATGATGTTTCCTTCATATTCACCTCCAACAGCCTTTTTCTACAGTTAAATACGCATAACAGAAATGTACAGTGGTTCTCCAACATGAGGATTCCTGGAACCTCACCACCATCACCACCACCACCACCAGACAGCTCCATAAACTCAAGTTTCAAAAACATTGATCTTAATGAGAAAATGGGATTTGCTCATCTGCCTCTGAACTCATTTTGAATTCGTTGTCGTTGTTAGTTGCCAATGAGTCAATTGAGACTCATGGCGACCCCACATGTGCAGAGTAGAACTCCTCTGTAGGGTTTTCAAGGCTGTGGCCTTTTGGAAGCAGATCATCAGTCCTGTCTTCTAAGGTGCCTCTGGGTGGGTTCCAACAACAAACCTTTTGGTTAGTAGTCGAGCATCGCCTAGGCTCCTTTGAATTCCTTACCAGCTGCAAAGAGAAGACCTTCTCATTTTCTAGATGCTTAACAATTAAAAGACATTGCTATGTAAGATGTTAATGCAACTACTGTGTTTGAGATCCTACAAAAGGGTCATAGCTGGCTATGCAGAGTCTTTGTGCAAATTAGAAAAAGGTGTCCCCTCTGGGGCTGCTGGATGGGCTGAACCCCACTCACCACCTTGGTGGCGCACCTATGTGCAGTCTCAACGTTTGCTCTCTTGGGCAGCAGCGTTTGCCTACAACATGCCAGGCCTGGGATACAGCAATGAATTTCAAAGGGCTTATCAGATAGCACAACATAGTGGTTCAGCACCGATCCCTCTGGAGCCAGATTCCTTGGGCCCCTTATCAGCTGTGTGACCTCAGGCAATTCCTTAACTCCTGTGTACTTTGTTTTCTTACCTCTAAAACACCAACAACAATATCAGCTACCTCCCAGGGTTGTTGGGAGGTTAAATTAGTAAAATCATGGTATTGAAGTAAGAAGTCCAAGCAGCACTGAAGACACTGGTGAAAAACAAGGCTCCAGGAATTAACAGAATACCAAATGAGATGTTTCAACAAATAGATGCAGCACTGGAGGTGCTCAGTTGTCCATGTCAAGAAATTTCTAAGACAGCTACCTAGTCAACAGCCTGGAAGAGATCCATATTATTGTGCACATTCCAAAGAAAGGGGATCCAACAGAATGTGTAAATAATTGAACAATATCATTCATATCACACGCAAGTAAAATTTTGCTGAAGATTATTCAAAAGTGGTTGCAGCAGTACATTGACAGGGAACTGCCAGGAATTCAAGTTGGATTCAGAAGACCTGGAAGGAGGAATTCATTGCTGATGTCAGATGGATCTTCGCTGAAAGCAGAGAATACCAGAAATATGTTTACCTGTGTTTTATTGACTATGCAAAGACATTGGACTGTGTGGATCATAACAAATTATGGATAACATTGTGAAGAATGGGAATTCCAGAACACTTAATTGTTCTCGTGAGGAAACTGTACATAGGCTAAGAGGCAGTTGTTCAAACAGAACAAGGGGATACTGTGTGGTTTAAAATCAGGAAAGGTGGCGTCAGGGTTGTATCCTTTCACCATGCTTATTCAATCTGTATGCTGAGCAAATAATCTGAGAAGCTGGACTATATGAAGAAAAACGGGCATCAAGATTGGAAGAAGACTTATTAACAACCTGTGATACGCAGATGAAACAACTTTGCTTGCTGAAAGTGAAGAGGACTTAAAGCACTTACTGATGAAGATCAAAGACTACAGCCTTCAGTATGGATTATACCTCAACATAAAGAAAACAAAAATCCTCACAACTGGACCAATAAGCAACATCATGATAAATAAAGATTGAAGTTGTCAAGGATTTCAGTTTACTTAGATCCACAATCAACACCCATGGTAGCAGCAGTCAAGAAATCAAACGATGTACTGCACTGGGCAGATCTGCTACAAAAAAACTCTTTAAATTGTTTAAAAAAAAAGATGTCACTTTGAGGACTAAAGTGTGCTGACCCAAGCCATGGTATTTGCAATCGCCTCATATGCATGCAAAAGCTGGACAGTGAATAAGGAAGACTGAAGAATTGATGCCTTCAAATTATGGTGTTGGCAAAGAATATTGAATATACCGTGGACTGCCAGCATAACAAACAAATCCGTCTTGGAAGAAGTATAACCAAAATGCTCCTTACAAAGGAGGATGGAGAGACTTCGTCTTACAGAGTTTGGACATGTTATCAGCAGGGACCAGTCACTGGAGAAGGACATCATGCTTGGTAAAGTAGAGGGTCCACGAAAGAGAGCAAGACCCTCAACGAGATGGATTGACACGGTGGCTGCAACAATGGGCTCAAACATTGTGACGATGGCGCAGAACTGGGCAGTGTTTCATTCTGTTGTACATGGGGTCTCTATGACTTGGAACTAACTTGATGGCACCTAACAATAACAAGAAAGCATTAAATACAGTGTCAGGCACCCTTCAGAATGGCTAAGATAAAAAAGACTTGGCAAACTTTTTTTAAGACTTGGTGCTGAAAACAAAGAAGGAAGGTCCTGCCACTCTCAAAACTGAAGCCAAAGCAAAGGCATTGAAAGCCAAGAAGGCAGTGCTGAAAGGCGCTCACCACAGCCACAAAGACAAAAAAAAAAAAAAGAAGATACACACATCATCCCCCTCTGGGGGCCCAAGATACTGCGACTCTGAAGGTAGCTCAAATATCCTCAGAAGAGCACCTCACCCAGGAGAAACCAGTTTGACCACTATGCCATCATCAAGATCCTCCTGACCACTGAGTCAGCCATGATGAAGACTGAAGATAACAACACACTTGGCGTTCATTGTGGATGTCAAAGCCAACAAGCACCAGATCACACGGTCTGTGAAGAAGCTCTGTGATGTTGATGTGGCCAAAGTCAACACCCTGATGGAGAGAAGAAGGTATATGTTCAACTGGCTCCTGACTATGATGCTTTGGATGTTGCCAACAAAACTGTGATCATTTAAACTGAGACCAGCTGGCTAATTCTAATATAAATTTCTTCACCACATTAAAACAAAAAACTTGGCCACACCAAATGGCGGTCAGGCTATAGAACAACTGAGTCTCTCATATATTTCTGATGAGAACGCCAATGCGTATGGTATCACCATGGTAGAAAACTGCACAGCAGTTTCTTATAAAGTTAAACACCTGCTTTATGATTTGGTAAATTGACTCCTAGGACTTTACCCAAAAGAAATGAAAATGTATTCCACAAAACAGTTGTACAAGAATGTTTACTGAAGCTTTATTCACAATAGAAAGAAAAAAAGGCGGGGAGGAAACAACCCAAATGTTTGTCAGAATGGATAAAAAAAAATTGTGGTGTGTTCATATGACAAAATAATACCCAACAATAAAAAGGAATGAAGTAATGATGCACAACACAACACAGATACATTTCATAAACATTATGCTCAGCAAAACAATCCATCCACTACTGAGGACAGGTGACATGATTCCACGTTTATGGACTTCAAAAACCAGCAAAACTACTCTATGGGGATAGAATTCAGAGTCGTCATTGCCTCTGGGGTCAGAACATGAGGGAACTTTCTAGGAGATGCCAGTGCTCAGTAGGGGTTGGCCATGTTTTCCTGTAAAGGGCCAGATAGTAAATGTTTTAGGCTTTCAGGTCCACATGTGATCTCTGTTGCATGTTTTCTTCGTTGTTGTTATTGTCTTATAACTCTTTGACATATAAAAAACATTCTTAGCTCTCCAGCCATAGGAAAATACTCCTTAGGCTGGATTTGGCCCACAGGTCACAGTTTGTCCACCTCTACTCTATATCTTGATCAAGGTGCTGGTTACAAGACTTACCCATTTGTCAAAACTCATTGAACCATACACTTAAGATCTATACATTTTACTGTATCTAAGTATTTTTCAATGAAAAAAAGAACCACACCAAAAAAAAAAAAAAAACCCCACCAACCTTTCAGTCAGCAGCCAAGCGCTTAACCACTGCACCACCAGGGCTCCTTAAAAAAAAAAAAAAAAAAAAGAATAGTACCTGTTAATTGAGTAAATACTCAAATAAATATCACTGAATATTATTTTAGCTTCATATAAATGATATGTTTATTTTTAACTGTAACAAAGAAAATACAATTATTCCACACTATAAAACAAACTCAAGTAATATATTTTAACATCCCCATTATGATTCCCTCAACTCCCTGCCACTACCTATGCATGCTTCCATTCCTTTCCTGCAAAGAGAATTTGATTTCTTAGGATAGTATCTTGAACCTGGGAACACTCCACCCCAGACAATATGTTCCCAGACCATCAAAACACTAAAACCCAATTGTTATCGAACCAGTTTTGACTCATGGCGACCCCATGTGTGCAGAGAACTCTGCTCCATAGGCTGTGAACTTTCAGAAGCAGATCGCACGGCCTTTCTTCTAAGGTGCTCCTAGTGGGTTCAAACTTGACAACCTTTCCGTTAGTAGTCGAGCACTTAATCACTTGCGCCACCCAAGGACTCCCGCAGGTATCCTTAAACTCTAGTCAGAGAAGCACAGGCATCTGTAATGGACCACACTGCCCATCTCACAGGAACCTCAGAGAGAACTAGCCCTCCTTCCACCAGACCATCCTCCCTGTGATAGTGTGTACACATAATCCTTTCCAGTTAGAGCTCCTACCGAAATCAATACTGAGAGGATACAGTTTTTGAAGAGGCAGAATGCTTCCTACTTAAGATCTAACAAGATGCCAATGTGAAGCATTTCAGAGGACAAGACATTATATCAAGAATGTTTTCTGTGCGCTCATATTTACTTCTGGACATATCGGCATCATTTTTCACTCAAGCTGAAGAGTACTCTCTGCGGAACCAGCAATTCAAAGCCACTGTGCAAAGCACTATTAGAATCCAGCTAGGGAAGTTCTATGTGGAATGAAGCAGCTCTCATCTATTCCTAGCAACAGAAACCCTGGTATTAGTGGCAATAAACCAAACCTAACCTAACCTAACCTGTTGCCATCAAGTCGATTCCAACTCATAGCGACCCTATAGGGCAGAGAAGACTGCCCCATAGGGTTTCCAAGGAGCGACTTGTGGATTTGAACTGCTGACCTTTGGGGCAATAGGAAATATAAATGCACTTTGCTAATTGAAGCATAATAGGACACAGGGGCTTGGCTACCACAGAGCAAATTATTGCACTTCTTAAAATTTCCATCAGAACTTCTGTGACCTGTAGTGGATATACTGTTCTTAGCTAGGTCTGGCTGCAATAATTAAATTATCCATCTCTCTCTTTGTTCTCCTCTCTCTCTCTCTCTCTTTCATATGAGATAATTGGGATGGGGAAGAAAGAACAACTGCTTAATTAATGGAATTAATACAATTTCATTGAACAATTTTTTTTTTTTATTGCCTACTAGGGGTATATGTGTACTGTTGCATGTGCTATTTGGAACAAAGAGGTGAGGTGCATGACTCGGTTCTTAAGCAGCCTACAATCCTGTTGGAGAAGGCAGACAAGGTCATCATCTTCACCACCACCATCATATTTATCACCATGTTGGCAACAAATATTGCCCACCTACCATATACCAGGCCTTGCACTAAACACTTTAATCGCCCCCATTCGTTTAATCCCCACCCTGGTGGGGCAATGGATAAGCGCTTGGCTGTTAATTGAAAGACTGGTGGTTCAAACCCACCCGGCAGCTCTGCAGGAGAAAGACCTGGCAATCTGCTTCTGTAAAGATTACAGCCCAGAAAACCCTATGGGGCAGTTCTGTTCTGTCACATGGGGTTGCTACGAGTCGAAATTGACTTGACGACATACAACAATAACAACACAACAACCAAAAGTTACGTATCTTGCCCAAGGTCCACTCAAAACAATTACAGAGCTAGCATTACAACACAGTTTCACTGGGCTCCAAATTTCATGCCCTTAACCCAGCCAGGTCTCCTTACTGTGTCCCTAAATATGACTGAAAGTATAAGTAATGATAGACGAAGAAGTAGTATCTAAGATTCCAGAAAAGCATCCCAGATGTCTGAGGACTAGAACGAAAAAACTGCATAAATTAAGTAAAACTTGTGCTTCATCCTGAAATTGGGGTAATTTCTGAGTATGCAAAGACAAGTACGGATGGCATTTCATAAGCAGATCCCAACTTATCCAGGATAGATTCCTGGAAATGTCAATTAAAAAAAAAATCTCACAAGGGAACTTCAGTCCAATTAAAACAGCTTCAATTCATTTGCTGTCCAGCATTGTCTTTCTACAGATACCTGACCTGTTAAAATTGATCAGAACATGATGAATATTTCAAAAACTCACTCTTCCCAAAGGTAGGAACAGTGATAAGTCATAAACTTTGGGCAACTACTCATATTACAGTTTTGCAGCAAGTGCTACAATGGAGTCGGGTAATGCGTCTCAAACACAAGCTGATGCCTGTTTTACATGCGTGGAGGATAATGGGGAGAGAAAAGGACAATAGGAAGGGAGAAATGCAAAATAATTCCAAAGGAGTAGCCAATCAATTGTTAGTCTGGAAACATCTTACCTGTTTCGTTGCTCTCTTCTATGCTGGGTAACTAAGGACAGAGCAACTTTCTGAAATTATGGAACGGGATATGGTTGGCAAAACGAGCTGAGTACCAGGAAACACCCCTCCCCTTGGGGCCCCACTGTAGGGAGGCCCATCCTGTCCCTGAGGGTGTCTCTGCAGCCTCCCTGGGTGAGATGGATTCTAGAGAACAGGAGGAGGAGCTGTTGGCAGTGGCTCCCGTGGCCTCTGTTACTATGGCAACCTTCCCCTTTGTTTCCGTGGATTCAGAGCTGCCTTTCATTTAGTGACTGGCATTCAGGTGAGGCAGCTGCGTGATGGCATTAGGAAAATAAGGAAGTGGGAAAACTAAACTGCTTGAACAGACACACGCACACAGCTTGGTACCAAGAAGCCATTGTTGGGATGAGTTTGCAGACCTCTGGCCACTTGTCTTTGAGTCACACAGCATCACAGGATTGCCATTGCTGTTGAATAATATGCTTGGGGAATTTTCACTTTATTGGGGCTGTCGCTTGGATGGTTACCTTCATACGTTGGTCTGGAGTACTTTGCTCTTCCTCACCCCATGGAGAAGTCTCAGTTTAAAGGTCATCTACTGAACCAGGCTTTCCCTGACCACCCCCTCTGCCCTCCTCCAATGTTCTCTATCCCAGCCTCCCTTTGGCTTCGTTCGCAACGCTAAGCACAATTCACAGCCATGCCACTGTCTTGTGTTCATCAGCGGTGTTTTCTTGTTTTACGTGTTTCCCCAGCTAGATGACAAGTTCCTTGAGGGCAGGGACCCTGCCATTCTTACACAAAGTGGCATCGAATGAAACGTACCACGAAAGAGCAACACAAGAATATTTGTCACATCAATGGATAATACGATACTTTTGAAAACATGATTTAGGGAGCTGATATACTAAATGCTGGTTCAGTGGCTTAGAGTCCGTAAATTCTCATTTTTTAAAATGAAAAATAGAAGAGAATATTAAATAAAATCTAAGAACATAATGTGAGTCTCAGCTCCCTTCTGATCTCCCACATAAAGTGTCTGCTTCATTGCACTGCTTACCCACATCTTAAGGAAGCCTAGTCATGTATTTTCCATTGAATAGTGTAGGGGATGACTTCATTTTAAAGAATACAAAGCTGGCACTTAAGGAATAGGGGGTAAATTGAGCTACTACAGCTTACTGTTACTAGATACGTCCTGTTCAAATTGCAGTGTTGGGAAGAATATTGAATATACCATGAACTGTCAAAAGAACAAACAAATCAATCTTAAAAGAAATAGAACCAGCATGTTCCTTAGAAGTGAGGATGGCAAGACTGACTTGCTTACTTTGGACAAGTCAGCAGAAAAGACCAAGTGCTAGAAAAGGACATCATGTTTGGTAAAGTAAAGGGCCAACGAAAATGAGAGAAACCCTCCATGAGATGGACTGATCCAATGGCTGCAACAATGGACTCAAAGATGCCAACAATCACGAAAATGGCGCAGTACCGAGGAATGATACTTTCCGTTGTACATGAGGTAGCCACGAGTTGGAGCCAACTCAATGGCAACTAACAACAGCAGCAACAAGAAGCATGACGCCACAAAAAAGGGAGGGCCTCACAACCTTTATGTTGTAGAAGCCAAAAGCGTGAGTCCAAGAAGAAACGGCACCGGGTTAGAGAAGGGAAGAGAGAGCGTGCCATAGGTGAGACTGAGAACAGAGGAAATTTTCCAAAAGTACCGCATCTTTTCCCCATCTATCCACTCTGTTCCTCAGAATCCTGTGGACGTATTTGCTCTCTTGACCTCACTGTATAAAATGTTTTCAATAAAATCTACGGATTGGGGAGCATGCCCCCCACGCCATGATGAAATAGCTTTCCAAATTTATAATGGACACGAATGAGACATTGGATGAATTTTATAGGAAAGACAACCTTGATGGGACTTACTTTTTCCAAGACACTGAAGCATTTGGTCAAGGGACATAACTCAGGAAAAATACATACTGTATTATTGTCACATATATGCAAAAACAACAGTACCAAGCAATTAAAAAATAAATAAACAAAAACTAGCATGAAAAGATCTGTTAATTCCACCACAGTGACACACCAGAGGTACAGTCAAGGGACGAACCCTATGGAGACACAGTCTTTTCATTTTCTATGACCTGTCAATGACTCCCCAAATGTCGGCAGTCAATAAAAGAATAGATATGATGCCTACCAACACTAGTAAAATCTTATTACTGCTCAAGTGCAAATCGATGTGCACTGCACTTGCCTGTAGGGCTACTGAGTAGAGCTTGGATCTGCAAGCGCCTCCCTCAATTAGAAGTGGGTCTTAGAGCTCAGTGAAATCTGGGCTTTTCATATCACTGAGGTTTTGTGAAAACTCTTTTCCCTTCCAGTGAATTTATTCTTCTCGGTGGTAAACTAAGTCCAAGAAAAGGGAGGTACCTGATTAAATGTCATGCGATTTCTGATAAAAGCCAATTCACTGGGTGAGTGATGCCTGGTTTAGGAATCAGGTAAACTTCCTGCAAAAAGGTGTCAAAGCTTGTTTTCAAACCAGCTCACACATGGAAATAGTACATAGTATAAATATCTGCATTTACATGGAGCATTTTGGCCAAAGAGCTTTGCAAAATGATCTTTACAATCTAATTCTGTTGGATTAAGAATCCCTCACACCCTCCAGCATGAACACACACACGTACACTGGAAGACCAACTGGAAAAGCACATGCTAAGAGTTTTCAACGCACCAGGATAGAGAAAAAAGAATACGTCTGAGACTGTGGAAGGAATTCTAATATCTCAAAGTATCAGCCAACAGAACCGCTCCATCAGATTGGCTATGTGAGGCATCACAGGAGAATATGGACTGGCTGGTGGGTTATACAGACAATGAACGAAACTGAACTTTGTACTAAGTGATGAGTCCATTGGAAATCGTAAGTCTATCTAGGCAATCCCTGGCTTACGAAAGAGATCTGTTGCTAAGTCTGTCTTTAACTCAAATTTGTAGATAAGTTGGAATAGGTACACACTTTAGCATCAGTTAGTCAAATGTTTGCCTCAGTATATAGTATATATTTTACCTTTCTATGCATATAAAACACTTAAAAACTTCCAAACCATGCGATGTTTTCATGACATCACAAAGTAGTGCCTGTGTTCATTATTACAAGCCATTGTATATATTTAACTCAAAGTTTTAATATAATAGGCTTTATGGCAGTCCATTCTTAAGTACAAGTTGTTCATAAGCTGGACATTCTTAACCCAGGGACTGCCTGTACTGTTAAGTGCCTTCCGATTGCACTGTGGACCTGTGGACTATATATTCAGATAACAGCAAACCCAGTTCCATGAGCTCTAATATTTGCATGAAATCTATCAAACAAGGATGTATTGTGGAGTGAATATTTTAAATCAGATTCAGTCAAGCTTGAATGAAATCTGAACTAAGGGCAAAAAAAAAAAAAAATACATAAAAACAAAATCCAGATTAATTCAAGTACTTTAATGACATCCTTTTGTTTTACAAATAAAGCAAAGGTCTTCATTTAAGAAAAAAATTACTTTATACCACTCTCCAATTTTTCTACAAAAAATATGGATTTATTTTGTAATTCAATGTAATGGAACAAAATCACACAACCACAACTTCAGGGAGATGTCCTGGTGCATTTATTCAGCATGTATTTATTCGCCACAAAATATGCGCTAGCCCTATATGCTCAGGATATAGCGTGCACTCAGTAGATACATACCTGGCCTCATGAACCTCAAATTCTCATGGAGAGAAACAGACAAAAACTGATAAAATAAATAAGCCACACAAAAGTTTCAGACAGTGATAAGTTCTCTTAAAGCAGTGGTTTGCAAACCATGGCCCACAGCCTGTGTCTGTAAATAAATTTTTATTGGAATACCACGCCACTCTTCGGTTTACGTATTGTCTAGGGCTGCTTTCGAGCTACAAAGGCAGAATCAAGGAGTTGGGGCAAAGATCGTGTGGCCCGTAGAATCTAGAATATTTGCTGTCTGGCTTTTTACAGAAAACGTTTGCCGACCTCTCTAAAGGAAAAAGAAGGTACAAGATAGAGTGAGCATGCGTGGGAGGCCTCACTTAGGCCATGGCATTCAAACTGAGACCTGAGTAGTAAGAACGAGGCGGCCATGGAAGCCAGGAGAACAATATGGCAACTTTCGTGATTTTTATTTTATTTATTTATTTATTTAAATTTTTAACTAAAGGATCACCTTAAAGGTGATGAACAGATTCCTGGCCTATCACATTAAGAAAGACTCAAATGGTAAAATAAACTAATGCAAAACTTCGCTCCTTATGCATTTTCAAGTCCTCTCTACATTCTTATTCCAAAGAGGGTGGAGAGTTCCACATGGTTTAATGAGCCATCCTACAAAGAAGGTATGCCCTGGCGCACTCCTGGGTTGCCACCTTGATTTTGAGGAAAGGTTATAGCCAAGACTTGGTTTTCTTTAGGAAGCCTTTCTCCTGGCTTTGCCTGGAATGAACTCATCCTTGTCTCCAATTAGGACTCTCTTCCCCCCACCTTCATGCCTTTGTGCTGATATAACACATCCGCTTAGAACATTGCTGGGAATATATTTCCCCAGAAAAGCTATTCCAGTATCATTTGGGGAGAAACAAAAGCATCAAGACCAGGGAGTCCAAGTGAATGAGGTAATGAGGGAATCCAGATCATATATGGAAAAGCTCTTGTTTATATCTGCCCACGCCGTAAGTGGCCTCTGTTGCTCGTGAAAGTGGCTGCATTACTGGGCAGAGGGGAATGTTCTTTTTCTGTACTGTTCTATGTCTCCAGCTGGGCCACTTCTCGAAAAGGTTAGAAAACCCACTTCACCTTCTGTGCAGTATGTTACACCAATGTCCCTTTAACTCTCCATTCTAACACCATATTTGAAACGATTTCAGGTGGAAATCTGCGCTTAACAAGCGTGTCCTTCCTTTATTAAAGACCTCATGCTCTAGTTTCAGATATTTTCATGACACTTGTGGTGGTCTTGGATAGATAAATTAAATCTGCTTTTCTCCTGATTGCTTTGCTGGCCCTCTTTGTAACTTCACTTTGTATTCCTTTCCGTTCAATACTTTTTAAAGTACTGAGAGTTTAAAGAGGTACAATAAATCCCAGATCAGTTTTTAATGGCCACGGTAAGCCTGCTTGTAATATGTCAGTAAGCTGAACCTAAAAGCCAACGGGGAATTGGCCATTTCTGCCTTAGTAATTGCCTCCACAGAAAGATTTATAATGTCATTATCTGAATCTACAAGAAATAACTCATGGGGCTGAAATACCCTAAAAAAATATTACAATTCTCTTAAAATCTAGTCATTCATAAATGCTAAATCATAAAACTTTTTTCAAGATGTTTTATGTTAAAAGTAAAACCCAGTAAAAATATAAATGCCTGTTTCTTAATCAGATTCCTCATTCTTTATGTGTCTGTTTGGAGCTTTGCAGTTTGCTGGGATATATTTACAAACCAAGTGTTGGGCTCCCAGAATCCCCAACAACTAGGAGAAGCCATGGCGTCTGAGAAGGCATTTCTCGTCACCTTTTTATCTCGGTGTGATCCAGGGACTAAGGAAGATGAGGGCCAGTTAGCATGGCAATAAAATTAATTTTTGCAATGAAAGCAAGATTTTCTTCTAATCTCTTTAGCATGGAGGAAAACATGCTAAACTCCTGCCAAATGCACTATAGAGCTGTTGAAGCTATTTCTGCAGCTTTCCCTCTCCCTTAACATGCCCATATCAAAAAAAAAAAAGATCAGCCTTTTCTTTCATATGGCAGGAAGCAGCCTCCCCAGTTGGTACAGGGCTTAATAAAGTCCTGGTATTGCCACTT
Organism: Trichechus manatus latirostris; assembly: GCF_000243295.1. NCBI lineage: Eukaryota > Metazoa > Chordata > Mammalia > Sirenia > Trichechidae > Trichechus > Trichechus manatus. The sequence goes on from NW_004443944.1 coordinate 11,816,826, forward strand.
CTCCTCATCTCCCAGTGCTGCAAAATAGAGCTCCATTTATACTAATTTCTGAGCAGAGTGAAAATGTTCTTTGTGATTTTGAGACTCTATTGCAATAAAAAAGGACATTAGAAATATTTTTTATAATTCGTAAAATCATGTTTTCTCAATTTTAAAGACAGTAATTTGCCACAAGTTAGAACAGTGAACCAGGCTCTTTTCAAGACCCCCCCCCCACCCCTTTACTCAAGATTGGGATTATGTCCATACATCTAACATCTAGAATTGCACTTAACCCTGCAGAGGGTTATTTAAAGGCATTTGGGAACAAAAATGAATCTTGTATCTTTTGTTTGCCAATTTTATTGTCACCTGATAGAGCCAACCGCCATCACTTCACTCTTTATTATTTTCAAGTTTGACATCTCTATAAATGTTGACTTTCAAGTATCTCAAGTTACCTTGATCCAACATATCTAAAACTGAACTAGCCTTCCTCCTGTCGTTGTTGTTAGCTGCTGTCCAGTAGGCTCCAACCCATGGAAACGCCATGCACAACATTACAAAACGTTGCCCAGCCCTACGTCACCTCCAAGATTGTTGGAATATTTAAGTCCAGTTAGACAATACTCTTTTCTGATACATAGGGTTTTATTGGCTAATTTTCAGAAGTAGATCACCAGGTCTTTCTTCCTAGTCTGTCTTAGTCTGCAAGTTCTGCTGAAATCTCTCCACCATGGGTGACCCTGTTGGTATCTGAAGTACTGGTAGCATAGCTTACAACATCATAGCAACACTCAATCCACCACCACAGAATGACAAACTGACAGACGAGTGGTGGACCTTCCTTCTAGAAAATGCTTATCTCCGTGAAAGACACTACCTATTCATCTGTTTCCTAAACCAGAAACCCAGGTAGAAAGGCGAAACATCTTACCTCTCTGTCTTTTACCACCCACGTCCAAATATTCATCAAGAAAAATTCTACCCCCAGATATCTGCCAAATATGAATATTTTCCTTTATCACTACTACCAAAATCACCTTAGTAATTTCACGCCTGGACTGTTGCATCTCCTGCCCAACTGATTCCCCATATACCACTCCCTTCTTATCCACAAGCCACATAACAGATCTTGGAAAACTTCAAATCTGATCACAACCCCCTTCAATGGCTTTATGATACTCTTTGGATAAAATCTAAAGTCTTTTCATGGCTTCCTTTGAATTTTGGTCCTTGACAACCTCTATGGTCATAATATTACACTCCACTCTCAATCCAGTTCAACCATCCCAGCCATCTTTCAGTTCTTAAGATAAATCCAAGTTCTCAGATCTCAGAGCATCCACACATACTATTCCTTCTACCTGGAACAGTCCTCTCTCACCCTACCTCCTTCCCTTAGCTAACTCCTTCTCATACTGCAGGTCTCAGAGAAGTCTTCCATGATCCCACAGTCTAGTTATATACTGTTTAGCAACCTATATCTCCTCTCGTGTAGCATTGACCAAACTTGAGTCACTCACTCAATGCTGGTTTTCTTCTCTGTTGGTGCCATGTTGGCAGGTAGTAACTCTGCGTCTGTCACTTAGCACTATATCCACAGATAGTAGTAAAGAGAATGGCATAAAGTAGGACCTCGATAAATATTTGATGAATAAATTACTTTTATAACATTTCTCTGTTTCTTCTTCCTGTGTCAATCTCTACCCTATCCATGCACACGCTCAACAAACAGTTATGGAAACTTATTTATGGCATGCATTTTACTAAGCACTAGGATGAACTCATGATAAACAACAAATAAACAAGAAAGATAAAGTTGATACTAAACCCAACCAAACCCGTTGCTGTCGAGTCAATTCTGACTCATAGCAACCCTATAGGACAGAGTAGAACTGCCCCATAGGGTTTTCAAGGAGCAGCTGGTGGATTCGAACCGCTGACCTTTTGGTTCACAGCTGAACTCTTAACAACTGCGCCACCAGGGCTCCACCATATGGCCTACAGAGCCTAAAATACTTATTATCTGGCCCTTTACAGAAAATATTTGTCTACCTCTTGGTTGCCCCAGCCCTGGCAAGCAAAAAAAAGTACAAATAATTCTATATAGTAATAAGAGCTATGAAGAAAATGTACCAGGATCATAACATGACACCTCAAGGATGTGGAAAGTGACTGGAGACCTGAAGCAATTAACCACTGAAAGATCCAGGGATGAGAGCTCCAAGCCAGAAGCACACCAAGGGCGGGGCTCCTTATCCAGAAACAAGATTGGTATGTTCAAGAAAGAAGACAGTGTGGCTGGAGCATCGGGATTGTGGGGCAGAGATGGCTAAAATGAGGCGGGGGCTAGGCCACACAAGCCATGTAAAATGCAGTGTGGAGTGTGGGTTTCGTTTACAGGAAACTGTCTGATGGTTTACAGTAAGGAAGCAACATGATCAGGTTTTGTTTTACAGGAATAAGTCTGTCTGACTTTTGGAGAACAGATTAGACAGGGCCACGGGTGAAAGCCAAGAATAGTTAGGAAGCTGCTTGAATTTGGATCTTACCGTTCCAAGAGGCATAGAAGGTTTCAGTAACTTCCCATTGTCTATTGAATGAAGTTTAAATTCCATCATGTGACATTTCCAGTTTCAGCTGCCATCGAGTCAATTCCGACTCATGGTGACCTCACGTGTGTCAGATTAGAACTATGCTCCATAGGGTTTTCAGTGGCTGTTTTTTTCAGAAGTAGATCGCCAGGTCTTTCTTCCAAGGTGCCTCTGGGTGGACTCAAACCTCCAACCTTTTGGTTAGCAGCCCAGCACGTTAACCATTTGCACCACCCAGGGTTCCATGTGACATGGAAGGCCCCTAAGTCCTGGCTCCTGCTACACTGTTAGGCTTCCCTCTCGATTTCTTTGATGGGATCCTACACTATAACTGGTCTACCTTGAGCCTGCCTGAAGTGTTTTCCCTTCAGTCTTTAGCATATAGAATTTCCCCTTTGTCTAATTCCCCTGAGAATATGTTCTCTCCTTTCGTCTCATCTCTTATATGGAGGCTTCTGAACACTCCAGGCCATAGCAGACTTTCCTCCTGCCAGAACAAAGGACTGTACCTTTTTGACAAAGCATACCTACCCCTTGCCACATCTTGGATGATTGCTTTGTATTGTCGTTTACCCCTTGTTTAGTTATTTCATTTTCCATGTGTGTATGTATGTTCTATCTCCCCAATCACAGCGTAAAACCCCAGATGGCAAAGACTTTCCTTATGTTTCTGTGGATCCCCCACGGTGCCTGGCACCACGCCATACCCACAGCATGGCACTCGGTAAATGTTGATCAGCTGTGGAGGCAGTGTTAAATGCGCTACTTAGAACCAAGAGAAACATCAAGCTGCCTAATGACTGAGTAAGTAAAGGACTTGAAAGTTGGAGAGGTTTTTTTTTTTTTTAAACCCTGTTTTTTAATAGTTTCTTCCCTAAAAGCCTCTTTCCTATAAAAACCACCACACTTTGAGTAGAATCGGATATGGAATGTGAAATAAGCTTGATGCACTGTTGATCATTAGCTCTGAAATTCTAATCTGGATTGAGATCAGAGATTTAGAACTAAACTCCTCTGAAGGAGAAGCTCAAGAAAGCCAGTTAAGGAAAAGGCTGAGTGCCTGGTGTGACCCTGGCTAGATTAGACGTTCACGTGAGGTTTTGAAGGTGGATTGTAGATAATAGGATTGAGGTCAGAGAAAGTTAAGCCCCAGTGAAGAGAGAAAGACATCAACATAGCCTATTGCACCACATGTGCAACCATCTCCCGTCAGAAACACAAGATAGGTTGGGAGGAACTGGCCTCTCGTTGCTCATTTCTTGTCATGCGTCTTCACTTTGGTGGGCAGGAAATCCCGTTGACAGGTTAAGGCATTTAGCACGGAATAATAAAAGGATAAAAGAACATGACTGAATCACAGCAATGCTATTTCTGTGCTCTGAAAGTAGTTTCAGTGATAGAATTTTCATCTTCCATGTGGGAGACCCAGGTTCGATTCCTGGCCGAGGCATCTCGTAAACAACCACCACTCATCTGTCAGTGGGGGCTTCCATGTTGCCATGATGCTGAACAGGTTTCAGCAGAGATTCCAGAGTAAGATGGACTAGAAAGAAAGGCATGGAGATCTACTTCCGAAAATCAACCAATGAAAACCCTATGGATCACAACAGCCCTATTCACAACTGATCATAGGGATGACAAAGGACCAGGCAGCTTTTCATCATACCATGCATGAGATTGCCATGAGTTGAGGCCGGCTCAACGGCAGCTAACAATAACCACAATGATAGTAGTAGTTTACTGTGTATAATGTTGAATTGAGAGTCCAAGGAAAGGACCAGGGAAATTCACATGGAGAAAGGTAGGGGATCCCAGCTGACCGCGTATAGAATGTGTAACAGCTGGCTCTTTGGAAAGTATCAATTATTATCTAAGAGTTTTTCTAAGAGAAAGAAAGACAATCTGGGAAGGATGGATGAAAGGGTTCACATATTGCTCCCCTGGGATTAAGGAGAAGCTAGCACCACTGGTGACATCTCCCAAGTCTAGAGATTTAGGAGTCTCTATTAACTGTGCGATCTCTAGAGCAGGGTTTCTCAGTCTCGGCACTGTTGGCATTTGGGGCCAGATGATTGTGTTGTGGAGGCTGCCCTGTGCACTGTAGTATGTCTAGCAGCATCCCTGGCCTCCACTCACTAGATGCCAGTAGCAAACCTCACTTCCTCATTTACAACCAAAAACGTCTCCAGATATTGTTAAGAATCCCCTGGGGGTGGCAGACAAAAATTTAAAAAAACTGAGATTGAGAACTAGTGGGCTAGAGTCAGACCTGGTTTTAAATTTCAGATATGCCAGTTCCTCCTCCTTAAAATGGGGATAAATATCAGTCACCTGGAAGAGTTTGGAGGAATATTTAATGGATAAGGTATGTGAGCCATGAGCACATTACTGACACATAGCAAGGGCTCAGCAAATAATAGTCATCACTATTATTGTCATTGTTATTATTATTTATTGGCCACGATCCAGGCAGATAATTCCACACTCTAAAAATTAGTTTTAACATTTTTAAGTGACTTAAAGAAAAGGCAGTGTTTTCCATGCGATAAAAATTTTCATTCCTGCTAATGAGGAATGATTCTTCTTTCACCACGTAATTTTTTTACGGGTGATCACAAAGCCCCTGAATTTTCTTGACTGCACATTGCAAATACCTTGGGTATTAGGGAAACCTTCCTGATATTTGTCTTCTCTAAAAAAAAAAAAAAAAAAGACAATGCCCATTTTTGTCTCATCTTCGAGTCAATTTTCAAATGAAACAGTAGATGAATGTTACGCACACACCAATTATCTAATTGTGAAACTGATCTTCACTTAAAATGTCCATGTTTTTGACGTAAATGGTTGCGAAGTGGTAAGTTTTCAGCATGATTGTTAGACTGATTGCAGAGCGTCAGACACCAGTGGCTAAACAGGTCTTAGGCTTGAAAAATTATCCCAGTATCTTCCGGTTGAGGGAAAAATCACTTTTAAGTAAGTTAAAATAAACCATTCCCTCATTGCTGGCCCTGGGTAACCTCCAACTTGTGTGTTAGAATTAGTGTGCTAGTGGAGGATCAGAAATGAGGAAGGAGAAGGGGCAAAGAAAGGAATTGTTATTTTTTAGTTCTTTCATGGTTGATTCTGGGTTTGTTTGTTTAATTGAGGAATAGAAATGAATGAATAACTACAAATGTCTCTAACCTATAAACAAACTTTTTTTCTTATGTGTAAACTTTGTGGTTAAGCTTGCTATTATGGGTTGAATTATGTCCCCCCAAAATATATCTTGGAATCCTAATCCCTATGTCTATGGATGTAATCCATTTGGGAATAGGGTTTTCTTTGTTATGTTAATGAGGTCATATCAGCGTAGGGTGGGTCCTAAATCTAATCACTTCTAAGTGATACAAACAGCAGCATAAACAGAGACAAACAAGCCCAGAAGGGGAAAAGCAGAGGGTTTCTGATGACAATAATGGAGGCAGACAAATCTACAAGCCCAAGAACTCCAAGGACTGCCAGCTACTAGAAGCTGAAATAAACAAACAAGGACCTCCCTCTATATTCACACCCTGAATCCTGCCTTCTAGCCTCCTGAATTGTGAGAAGATAAATGGCTGTTCTTAAAAGTCACCCACGTGTGGTATTTCTATTACAGCTGCAGTAGAAAGCTAAGACAATTGCCTACAAATGACAAAATTTTGCAGGTAAGCAGAGTGTCTCCATGTAAAGTAATTAGACATTAATTAATCCTAAAATGTATACCAAAAAGAAATACATCTATTCATCAAGGTTAGAGGTTCACAAACTTTTTCTGTAAAGATCCACATAATAAATATCTTAGACACTGCAAGCTGTACAATTTTTGTTAAAACTATTCAACTATGCTACATAAAATCAGCCATAAACAGTATGTCAACAAATGGGCATGGCTGCATTCTAATAAAACTTTATTTACAAAAGCAGGCAGCAGGCTGCATTTGGCCTGCAGGCCATAGTTTGCCGAACTCTGACTGAAGGTAATTCCCCAGTAAACAGCTTACCTTCAACACCACTGACGTGTCCTTTCAGTATCTATATGACCCTTTTCTTACAAATACCTTTATTTGTTGTTGTGTGCAGTCAATATCGACCCTATATGACAGAGTAGAACTGGCTCATAGAGTTGCCTCGGCTGTAATCTTTACAGAAGCACATTGCCAGGTCTTTTCTCCCTCAGAATCACTGGTGGGCTCCATCTGCTAACCTTTTGGTTAGCAACCCAGCACTTAACCATTGCGCCACCAGGGCTCCTTTAATATTCTTAGGGAAATGATAAATACATAGAGGCATTTTCATTTTCATATGGCCCAACAGAATGATTGAGAAGACTGCTCATCTGAACAGAATTATTCCCATGCCTTTGCAGACTAAATAAGCCTAGTGTGGAGCAGCACATTTAATTTAATTTTTCTCCTCCAAAAATAAAAAGCAGTCGTATTAAGAAATCTCATCACTCAATGCTGAGAGGAAGCTCCTTCAAGTCTTCAGTGCTGTGGTAATTACTGGCAAAGAACTCCTGATGAGAGATCCTTGAGAAATGGAAAACATACCCAAAGAACTAATAAAAACCCAGTCAACTGCTGTTAGATATCTCCAAATAGAATGCAGAGAGGAGACGAAGAGAATTACAGGGTTGCAGCATGTACCCAGCTCAAAAAGAAAGCCAGAGGGGAGAACTTCAAGACAGCATTTGTGGGCGAAGGGCTACAGGGTCACAGGAGGGGATTTCCAATTTCTCCTAGGATATGGGTTTGGAATATAGGTAATAACCTAATAGATTGAGGTTAACCTAACAGCTTACAGCAGGATCGCAAGAAAGGTGAACTATCCCATAATGTTGAAATCAGTCATGCACATGGAGATAGCTTACAGTTTAAAACTGTGTGGTTGACCAGCAAGAAAGAAAGGAGAGCAGGAGGGAAAGAGAGAGAAAGAGATAGGAAGGAAAGAAGCAAGCAGCTGAGCAGCCCATGAAATCAGAATGTATACTAGCGAGGCATTGTACCTGATTAGTGTGGAAGAATACTAGAGAAAATAGGCACAGCTCTACATGTAAGATGTAGTACCAGTGCCAGGCAAAATTAACCTTTATGCGGGAGACTTTCAAAGAAGCTCTCAGTGTGGTAGAAGATGGTGCCAGCGAATCAGGACCAAGTGACTGCATTAGTAGCGAAAGCCTCTGGGTGAGCCATGGGGCAACCTGACCTTCAGAGCAGAAGAGAGACTCTTGCACTTTTTCTCAAAGCATCTCGGGGTGCATCTGTGAGTTTCAGCATATAATAGCCTTTACTCTGACTAAAACCAAAAACCAAACCTGTTGCCACGGAGTCCATTCCAACTCACAGCGACCCTATAGGACATAGTAGAACTGCCCCCTAGAGTGGCTTTGAAATGCTGACTTTTTGGTTAGCAGCCGTAGCACTTAACCACTACACCACCAGGGTTTCCTTATTCTGACTAGAGGTGATAAAACCCAAGGACCACTGAAGTTCTTAAGAAAGTGACTGTGGCAGAAGCTGCTAGTGCTCCCTAAATATCAGTGTGCTTCTCTGCATGTCGCAGCCTCCCAGGCAGCTAAGTCAGGGCCGTGTGACTGGGTTACGACAGCTAATGGAATTAGCCTAGGAAGGATGTTAGCCACAGTGAGGTCTGGCACTGAAGAGGCCAGACACAAAAGGTCACAAAGTGTATGATACCACTTACATGAAATATCCAGAACAGGTAAATCCCACAGAGGCAGAGAGCAGAGGAGTGGTTGCCAGAGGCTGGAGGGAGAGGAGGATGGACAGTGAGTCCTAATGGTACAAGGCGTCCTTTGGGATGATGGAAATGTTTTGGGAGTAGAGGGGATGTTTGCACAACATTGTGAATGCACTAAATGGTATTGTATAATACGCTTTAAAAGCTTAACTTTATGTTATGTGAATTTTATCTCATTTAAATAAATAAATAAAACCATTCAGCCCTCTAGTGCTCCCCCTATTTGCCACTGTGCTCTGGAGGATACAGGTTCCAGAAATATTGCTAAAAGACGGAATCAGCCCAGATGTTGAGGCAACGTCCAGAGAACAGCCAGATAGGAGACTCATGTAACCCCCAAAAGACTGTGACATGAGTGAGAAGTACACCTTTTTGTTGTTAAGCCACTAAGTTTTCAGGGTTTACTCGTTACCTCAGCATTGCCCCGACATATCTAATTATCCTACTCTGGCTGTGTCAACTAGAGTTCTTTCAGATGTAGGTGATAGAAAACCCAACTCACATTGGCTGAAGCAAAAACAAAATCCAGACACCGCTGGATCCAGAGCTTAAACATACCTTTCTCTCCATCTCTGGGCTCCAATTTGTGTCAGCTTCATTTTCAGGGTGTAACTGGGACCTTCAGAAACCCTAGGTTCTTCCCACGTGGTGACAAAGTAACATGCGCACCCCAGCCTCTTTTCTCTCCATGGTAAAATCCAAAGGGGCAAAGAGTCTCCCAGGATTCACCATGACTGGGTCAGTTCAGCTCGCCCCTGATCTCAATCTTTGTGGCTCAAAGTCAATAAGTCAATGCCATGATCAACTTAGGCCCCTGGAGCGGAGGGAGAAGCCTCATCCGGGACATGTGGACTACAACCAGGAGAGGAACGTGTTCCCAATGGAAGCCAGCCTGTTGCTGAAAGAAAGGGAAGGAGTGCTGGGGAAGTAAAGAAACAGTCTGTAAGTGTCCTAAGTGGGGTGCAGGCTCAACTCTGGTATTCACTTGAAGCCTGAAAATGTCATCCTCTAACTCAGCTGGAGACATTTAACCTTCTAAATTTGAAGATTGGAGAATTTCAGTGATTGGATGATGTTCTTTTTAAAAAGTATTTCATTTTATTTTTGGTAAAAATATACACAGCAAAGCCCACTCCCATTCCAGTTTCTAACATAATAACCATTGACATTGGTTACATTCTTCACACGGTGTCAACATTCTCATTATTTCTCTTCTAGCTGTTTCTCTCCCATTGACTTAAACTCCCTGCCCCACAACCTGCTCATCTATGCTTTAAAATAGCCATTGTTCCTTTGGAGCCCTAGTGGAGCAGTGGTTAAGAGCTACAGCTGCTAACCAAAACCTCAGCAGTTCAAATACACCAGCCGCTCCTTGGAAACGCTATGGGGCAGTTCTACCCTGTTCTACAGGCTCACTATGAGTCAGAATCGACTCGACGGTAACAGGTTATGGGTGGCCCATTTGCTAGATACATAATTCTTTAGAAGAACACAATACTCAAGGGTGACAATCTCTACTTTTTGAGTCAAATCATTTAAAGATAACTTCAGGGGATAGTATCGAGTCAAGGTCTGAAGAGTAACTGAGGGCAGAAGTCTCAGGGACTCCTCCAGCCTACATTAAGAATGCCCTATATTACAAAAAGCATTAAAAAGTGAAGTGGTACTCGCAAGAGAAATACGATTATATTTCAACATTCCTGTTGATCCAAACATATCAGTTAATGCTCACAACCCAAATATTTTAAAACTACTAGTTTACCTCAAGACAGCCAAGAGTACACGCTGTGATTCAGACATTGCTCTATATCTCAGTTCCAGCTTTGTCTGTCCCTGTCTGTTACTTAGACACATAACCTACCCTCTCAGAATCTCAGTTTCCTCTCTGTTAAACGGGGATAACAATGTGCATCATGCAAAGTACTTGTGAGGATTAGAGAATAATGTATGGAAAGCCTGGAACAGTGCCTCATACAGAGTGGGCACTCGAGAAGTTCTCCATTTTATTAGCATCATCACTGTCCTGTTTTCATGATATCTGGTACATAATAGGAGCCCTGGTGGTGCAGTTTTTAAGAGCTTGACTGCTAACCAAAAGGTCAGCAGTTCGAATCCACCACCGGCTCCTTGGAAACTCTATGGGGCAGTTTCACTCTGTCCTATAGGGTTGCTATGAGTCAGAATCGACTCAATGGCAACAGGTTTTTTGGTTTCCGTACATAATAAGCTCTCAATAAGTAAATTAGCTGTTGTTATTGTTAGTTCTATATTTATGTTGGCAGAATACATAAAATAATTAGTGAATGGATAGAAGAAAATGGAAGGAAGGAAGGAAATAAAGTTAGTGAGGCAGGGAGGGAAGAAGGAAGGAAGGAGGGAGGGAGAGAGGGAGGGAAGAAGGAAGGAAGGAGGGAGGGAGAGAGGGAGAGAGGGAGGGAAGAAGGAAGGAGGGAGGGAGGGAAGAAGGGAAAGAGGGAGGAAAGAATAGGGCGAAAAGGGAGGAAGGGGAAGAGAGAGGAGTGAATTTCATTTAATAAATATTCCTGAAGGAATACTATGTGCCAGTCATCGTGAAGAGTACACATTAATAAATAAAACATATTTAGCCCCTCCCTGTAAAAATGGCGTGGCAGCAGCATCCCATCTCCTCCTCTAACTTCACAAGGAGGGAGGAGAATCATTATCAGAATCAACAGCCCAAGGCTGATTGCTATGAGGTGGAGGTCAAATATACCTCCACCCTCCAACCTTTCTACCAATTCTGACACCAATCATCCCTCCCACGGCACTCTCTACTTCTCCGGTGGGTTCAGTAATTTGTTTCAGTGGCCACACAGAACTCACAAACCATAATCACAGTTATGGAGTTTATTAGGGAAATAAAAAAAACAAACAGACCTGTTGCCATCATGTACGTTCCGACTCATAGCAACCCTATAGGACAGAGTAGAACTGCCCCATAGAGTTCCCAAGGAGTGCCTGGTGGATTTGAACTGCTGGCCTTTTGGTTAGCAGCCAGAGCACTTAACCACTATGCCAGGTACAATTTAGGATCAGGAATGACTCAGGATACAGTTCCTCAGTCAGGACAGCTTCTTAGCCATGCCCACAGGCAGGCCTCTTGGACCTCTTGGGCTGGCCCAGCCTCTGCCCTACTAAGGCAAGTGTTACAAAGCTCTTTAGCTCTGCTGACAAGTGCCCAGAGGCACCCTACTCTGCCAGGAAGCCTCCTGCCCAAAGGCGCTCAGCTCCCTCACTCCGTGGTTCAGCATGACCACTGTGACCATCTTGCTCCATGGGCCCGGAAACACACTGCACCATCTCGCACCAGTCTCCTGGTTCTGCTGCCACCGATTCTCTCTGTCTTGCTCCATCTCCGGTGTTACAGCTCTCTCTCTCTCTCTCTCTCTCTTTCTCTCTCTCTGTCTCTTCGGTCTAGAAGGTTCTTAGTGCAGGGACCCGGGTCCAAAGGACACACTCCACTCCTGGCTCTTTCTCTTGGTGGTAGTGAGGTTCCCCCTTCGCTCTGAGATTGACTCTCTTTTTTAAGGCTAGTAGGATGGAAAAACTGACCAATCCCCTCGTCAGGGTTCCGCACAACTTACGTGCATGGTCTCACTGCACAGGTATTCCATGCACCTTCTTTGCATTCTTAGCAGGCTGTCCAATCCTGTTAGTGGGCCCAAAACACTGTATTTGTGGGAGTCACAAAGACTATGCCTAGAAAGACCATATTAAGTAATTTACTGCACCACACTCCCCTTCTGGAGTTTAAAATCTACTAAGGAAGAGAGGTAATAAAGCAGTTATACATTTTAAAAAAGTGTGTGCATGCATGTGATTATAAACATCAAGGGAACAAAAAAGGATGCAGTATCAGGTAACAAGTATCCCTAGTGGATAGAATGGTCAAGAAAATCTCAATAAAGAGGTGACACTTAAACCAAGAACTAAAGATTCTATTCTAACAGTTATTGTTAATAGTACTGACACTTTGACTAAATGTAGGGTAAAATTAAAGTGTGTAATTCAAAAATACTTATAAAATTCAACTACAGTAATAATTATCTTGCATAAAAATTAAATTCAACAATATTCATGTATTTGATAAACATTTATTGAGTATCAACATAAATAGATTCAGCCAACTGATGCCTTTGCATCTTGAAGTGAATATGAAAAATGTGTGAACTAAACAATATGAAAAATAATTCTTACAAATGTCCACAGAAGAAAGAACAAATACATATGCAAACAGTGTAAATCTCTTTATATCTCTATTGCAATCCCTCCAAGTTTGTTCAAACCAAATTTCTTTGCCAACCTTACAGTCATTACTGTCTATCAGTAAATGATAATGAAATAATGTCTTTATTTTGTTCACTTTCTGATTCCTTCTACTAGAATATAAGCTCTCAAAGGGCAATGCTATTTTCTGTGTGCTACCCTACTCTTCCCCCAGGGGCTAGAACAGCATTTGACATGTGTTAGGCACTCAATAAATTGCTGTCGAGTAAATGAATTAATGCTTGCATAAATGTGTTTGCATTTCCCCAAATATATTTGCATTACAGACTTGTAATTTCACACTGGGTTTAGTCAATGTTTTTAACACACTGACACTTATAATCAAGACTCAGAGTCTTACTTATGCTAACAAATGCTGATTCTTTCTAATATACAGTCTTGCTTTTCCCATCTCTGAATATTAGCTTCTCACTCATTCTTTATGACATGTATTTTGGAATAAATAAATTGGACCCCACGTGTAGTAGCATCTATTGTAAAGCTGATCACTATCATTCTATTCCATCAAGGGCTAGATAAAGGCTTAGAGACCTTCTGGGAAATAAAGAACCATGACAAGACCATAGAAATAATTACAGGAGAGGAACCGTACTCAGACAAAGTACACAGCTCTCCACGTGGCTAAAGTCTCTGAAAGGGTCAAGGAAAAGGGGGGGTCAGAAGCAGAGTGGGGATTCTTACAATGGAAAATACCCTTAAAGAAACAATAACTGTTGAATTGGCATGTTTAAGTCATTTTGGCATCCAGAACTGCAACCCTGTCACCTGAATAAGATACTGCTGCTCCAGCAGAACAAAAGAACCATTAATGACACCAACTAACCCGTGTAATTCTCATTCACACCTCTTTATTGCCGCTATGAGTCGGAATCGACTCAATGGCAGTGGGTTTATTACCTTTCATATACTCTGTGTGATGCATTAGCCATCCCATTAATTGTTAACATACACGCAAGTCAAGATCTTTTATTATGTGAGGTCATCAGTCAATGATAACAGCCATATTGATGTATTAGGCTTCTCATCAGAAGGTGAGCAACATCTCCATTCAAGATGATACATGAACCTTTAAAACATGCCCAATAATATCGAGGCTCAGTCTTCTGTTGCTTTTCTCTGGATGCAGTTAGATCTTTATACATCTATCTATCCATCCATCCATTGAACGTTCAGAATTAATTTTCTGCTCTTAGGGTCAGGATGATGCCTGTCTTGTTCACTATGGCATCCTCAGGACCTAGAATATAGTAGGATCTCAATAAACTGTTAGAATTTAAAAAAAGTGAACAGGGAGGTGGTAGGCAGAATTATAAGATGTCTCCCATGACCTTCACCCCCTGGAATTATTCCTGTGATGAAAGGAATTTTGCAGATGTATCATATTTTTATGCAAATAAGACATGACTTGGACATTTGTTTGTGATCCACACTCCCTCCCCCCAGGTATTTCCACAGGCGCCGGCTATGCCAATTTTTTTTACATGTTGCTGTAAAAAAATTAGCATAGCACACTTACAAAAATACCTCTGGGGGAGGTTGTGGTTTGCAAACATAGAAGGCACACATTCTCTCCGTAAAAATACGGTAATTAAGGTTAATAATCAGTTAAGAAAGTAAGATTATCTGGGAGGATCTAACCTAATCACACAAGACCTTTAAAAGCAGAGAGTTGTCCCTAGTTGACAGCAGAATGGGAAGTCAGAGAGTTCAAAGCACTGTTACTGGCTCTGAAGATGGAGGGTCCCACATGCAAGGACTGGAGGGTGGCCTCTAGGAACTCAAAGTGACCCCTGGCCAACAGCCAGCAAGGAAACAGTGACCTCAGTCCTGCAACTGCAAGGAACTGGATTCTGCTAACAATCTGAATGAACCTGGAAGACGATTCTTCCCCAAGAGCCTCCAGATAAGAACCCAGGCCAGCTGACGCTTTGATGTTAGCCTTATGAGGCCCTCAGTGTAGAATTCCACCAAGCCTGCCCAGACTTCTGACCTATAGAACATATAATAAATGGGTGTTTTCTAAGCCAATAAGTTTGCTGTAACTTGTCATGCACAAAACAACAGAAAACTAATACGGGGGTATCAGGAGAAGACAGGGTGGTGGCAGCAACAACATATTCTAATCTCCCTAAATTCTTACGTAAAAATGGAGCACCTAAACAGCAAAATCAAGGATGCATGGACAGCAGTCATGACAAAAGTAGGTAACAAGACATCTCCCAAAACTCTAAGTTTCAAGTGGGAGGGAGTGTGGGGACAGGAGCCTTAAGACCTCAGAGGATCAGCCTCCCTGCAGAGAAAGCAGAGGAACGAAAGGCGGCATCTGACAGACTTGAGAACAGGAGAAACCTCAAAGAGCCAACAGATATTCGCTGGAGACCAGAGTGGGCTGGCTTGTGGCAGCAGGCAAAACTGGGATGGTTGTGACCACGACAGGAACAGGTGAGTGCAAGAGGCCAGCCATGAGTTCTGAAAGGGACAGGAGCTATGGGAACACATAAACTCTCAGTGGCAACCAGCCAAAGCCCCCTTTCAGGAATGGCCCCACACTGAGGAGAAACATCTAGAATGAGAATCAAAATGGAAGATGCAGATAAAAGTGGGGGAGGGGATGAGCCGGAAAAATGGAAAGTAAGCCCCCATATTTGTGAACTCTACATGGAAACAAAGACGAGGAAGCCCTGTGTAGATAAAAAACTACCTAATCACGCCTCCTTCTAAAAGTTCAGGAAAACTAATTTCACATAAAATAAGCAACAGAAAAGTACTGAGGTGAGATCCCTGGAAAAATTAGACGAAAAAAAGGAGAACTAAGAACCGATAACATTCTTACAGAGATAAAAGCCTGCTGGAGAGACCTGCCCACAAAACAGATCAAAACTGTAGCCTATTATTACATTATTACATTGTACAAGAGCTGAAAGAACAGCACAGATCAGAACTAGACAAACTCAGAAATGAGGTGAAAGGACTCAAGAAAGATTGAGAAATTTAAAAATATCATTTTAAAAAATAAAATCTAAGCCAGAACAAAATACAAGAGTAAAACACACAATAAATACTAGAATTAGCACATTGCATAATGCTTTAAGATAAGTTAAAGGTTTAAAAATGAAAATTAAAACGATTAAAATCGAACAAAACAGGAGTTAAAAAAATTTCAAGAGTAAGTGGTAAATATTGAAGGTAGGCAAGTAAGATCCAATAATGGATGGAAAATAGGAGTCTCTAAAGAAGAAAACCAATGCTAGGAAATGGAACAAATACCAAAATATATAATTTAAGAGAACTTTCCTGAAATTAAAAAAAAAAAAAACTACATATTGAAAGGGCACATCACCATGACTCTGAGAATAGCAACCGGAGAGACAATCCCTACGCTATATTCTAATACAAGGTATTGGACTGTAAGGCAAAACTAATACTATTTGGATATATAGACAAAAAGAGAAAATTACTTATAAAGCAAAGAAAATTATTACCATCACATTTTTTGACAGCAACACTTTATGCCAGAAGAAAATAGAGTACCACATGTAAGATACTCAAGGAAAGAAAACATGAACCAAAGATTTTATATCCAGCAAAACTGACTTCCAAGTATAAAGGGCACAAACTGTTATCAACATGCAAAACCTCAGAGCAAAAATCAGAACCTCCATGAACCCCAAATTTCAGGTGGGGAGGGGAAGACAAGAGCCACAAGTCCCTTTTGAATCAGACTCTGTGCAGAGGAAGCAGAGGGAAAAAATGAGCTGTCTGAGAGATGTAAAAATAGCCGAAACCTTGAGCTCTTCTTGAAGAATCTACAAAAAAAACAAGCTTCAGACAACCAAAATGACTAAAAAGACAGCCACATGGGGACTAAACACACAGTTACTTATAAATCTAAGTAAGAGTAAAGGAAGGTTAAAAGGGAGAGTACGGTACGCAATGACCATACGCTCAAATAATGCAGACATAGTACAGCAACCATAAAAAATAGGAGAGGGTGTTAAATGGGGAAACCATGTGAATAATAATTTTAACAGTTTTAGATAGTTGTATTGGTTTGATGGCATTAGCATTATTATTCGAAGGCTATTGTGTGTGATGTGGCATCAAGGAAATGGGTAATTATGAGATATTCTAATTTTATCATTCCTGATGTCCCTGAGAATCAGAAAAGAAAAAAAAATATATATGTATATATTATGTATTTATATATTATAGAAGAGGCTAGACAAAATCCTGTAGTCCTGAATTTGAAATGGAAGTGTATTAATAGGAACCATATGGTATTTTATCTTTTTCTTGGCTTTGTGTACAGGAAAACCCTAAAAACAATGACCAAGTCAGTACACAGATATCCCTAGCAGACAGATTACAGCCTTGATAGACCATTTTAAACGGAGGGAAGGGGGTCTTCTTCCTGAAATGTAGAGGATGGATTTAGAATATCTTGTCATATGAGGAAGCAAGGAACCAATCAGAGACTTCAAGGTCATGTCAGGAGGACTCAGGAGTCAAGTTGAAGAGGCTCCCGCCAGCACAATTTGGGACAATTTGAGCCTCCATAAGGATAATAACTGCAACTGCAGTGGACTGAAATCCATCATATACGTTATTTTATCATAATTTCATTAATAATAGTAAAATAATACAAAAACTAAATGGCCTTCTTTGGAGGATGATAGAGAACCAATTCAAAGTTGTATTGATTAAAGGTAGGGTTACACAGCTGATTATTGTAATTGCTGTTAATAATTTGTACACCTGTAAAAAGTTGAAGTGGCAAAACTTATGTGATAGATATATTTACAACAACAGCAACAAAAAGAGTAGCTGCTGAGGCTGCTTAGGTATAACCAAACACCTCATGGGATTTGGTTCCTTGGTTTGGAGGGTTAGGGTCATGGTTTCATGAGACATCCCAACTAACTGGCCTAATAACACGTTTAGTGCTTCTGTTCTACCTCCTGGTTTGTTGTGTAGTGCCTGGAGTCTTAAAAGCTTGCAAGTGGCCATCCAAGGCATGACAATTGGTCTCTATTTGCCTGGAGCAACAGAGAAAGAGAGGAGAGTCAGGAATAGGAGGAGGATATGGAATGCGTGGCTAATTGTCTCCACGAATAACTGCCTCCTTTGCCATGAGACCAGGAAACTGGATGGGTCCTGGCTGCCATTCCTGAACATTTTGATCAAAGATTCTATAGAAGAATCCTGATCAAAAGGGGGTAAATGTAAAATAGAATTTAAAATTCTCACAGACTCCGGGCTTTCTGGAGATGTGGGGGATGGATGAACTTCTGAATCTATTTCCCTGAGATAATCTTCAAAATGTAAACCAAAAATATCCCCTAAAGTCTTCTTAAAACCATAGTTTTGAGCATTTGTCTGCTTTGAGCATTATGCTCTTTTAAGAACTATCTATATGGGATCAAAGTGACTGCAGTAACTGGAAAGATTAGATAGGAACCATAGGAGACAGTGAGTTTGTGTTAATGGGGGAAGGACAGCTCGCAAAAGGGTGACAATGGATGTACAACTCGGAGGATGTCATCAATGTCACTGAATTAAACATGTAGCAACAGATGAACTGGCGTATGTTTTGCTTTGTATACTCTCAACAACAACAACAAAAGTATTCACTGAATTCAGATTTCACTGGCTGGCCTGTAGGATATCTAGCAACCCCAGTTAAGGCCTATCACACTCCAACACCAAGCTGAGAGGGTGGTGGGAGCTGGGATTTGTGAAATGAAATTCTGGGACTGGCTTACCGAAAACCAGTGAGTGGATGCTTAGACGGGGCAGGGAACACACACACATCCACACAACACACATAGGTATCCTCTCTGAACACCTCATTTTCCAAAATGAAACAACTCATAGAAATTGCAAGCTGCATTTCTGCAACCTGTAGACATGGGGAGATGTTGGGGATCTGAAAATGCCAAGATTTAAATCATGCAAAAAAAAAAAAAAACAAAAAACCTACTTTTACATAAGGTAGTTGTAATCTAACCACACTAATGTTTATAACAAAAATTCTATTTTTTTTTCCCTCCAGTCATTCAATTGCCAGATGAAACCCCCAATAAGACATAAAGGAAATCACAGCACAGAGTACAAGGATTCAGAGAGAATATAATTACATGATAGGTGCGTGTGTGTGTTGTAAGCTTGCACATATCTATCTCTTCCTTAAAAATGGATTGCATAAAGAATATCTCTGATTTCATTGAAAACAATAATTATGTCAGTTATGCTAAGAAAAGGATTATAATACTCAGAATTTAGAACACTTGGTAACTCACAGCCCAGTGTTCTGCATTTTTGTTGCAAACTGGAATATACTGGTATGACTGGTGTGTGTGTGTGTGTGTGTGTGTGTGTGTGTGTGTGTGTGTGCGCGCATACATATATGTTGTTGTTGTTAGTTGCCTTGAAGTCGATCCCAACCCCATATATATATATATATGCTCGGCACATACGTATTTATATATATGGACACATACACGTATACTTCTTTTTTCCATTTCTTTCTGGTCTTAGCTTGAGATCCACTTGGATCTAGCAAAAATCCATTGTGGAGACTTGATAGGAATTAACAATACTATATGAGTTTCAGTGGTCTTAAATTAGACAGTGCTTAGAATGCCAGGATTCAAGTCCTTTGATTTCATACAACTGACAACTCGGCACAGCACTTTAGTCAGTAAGACTGTACAACAATCAAAGAAGAACAAAAGGCATCTAGTCCTGACACTATTGCAAATATATATAGGATGTACAGTTAATACTCTCCCTTTACAAATTCCACTAGAAGCCTAAGTATAGCCTCAATTCTCTTGTCCTTTGTGCAAACTCAAGCCCTGTGATAATGGGGGCATTGGAATTAGCTCTTTAAAATATGTGATATTCTAAGCAAACAAAGGAGTTTGACATGCTGCAATGGGAAAAAAATGTTTTTATTTTAAACAGAAACTAATAAGAAGTTGTTTTTTAAGGCAACTAGCATTGAATGAGAAACACTGCATTCCATCATTCATTTTAAAATTCATTGAACCAGTATTAATTGAGCATCTATTATGTGCCAGGCACTACGCGCTGGGGACACAGGCGGACACAGGTCACAGTGTCTGTTTCTCAGAGAAAATGCTCTCCCGTCTGGATCATCAGTTCTGGTATTGCTCTGTTGTTACAAATCAGGGTGGAGATATTTTATACCATTGTCAAAAAAAAAAGAAATGAAAAGTTGTCATTGAGTCAGTTTTGACTCCTGGCGACCCCATGTGTGTCAGAGTAGAACTGTGCTCCGTAGGGTTTTCAATGGCTGATTTTTCAGAGTAGATCTCCAGCCCTTTCTTCTGAAGTGCCTCTGGGTGGACTCAATCTGCCAACCTTTTGGTTAGCAGCTGAGCACGTTTAACTTTGTGCCACCAACCAAAAGAAAACCAAATCCACTGCCATTGAGTCGATTCCGACTCATAGCAACCTCATAGGGTTTCCAAGGCTATAAATCGCTATGGAAGCAGACTGCCATATCTTTCTCCCTTGGAGTTGCTGGTAGTTTCAAACCACCGACGTTTCGGTTTAGCAGTTGATGGCCTTAACCACTGCACCACCAGGGCTCCTTGCTTGCACCACCAAACGGTAGTAAATGTATCCTTTTTTATACATAATACTATGTGATGCACAGATGAACACTTTTTTAATTAGTTTTATATTTATTTTTACCAATGAGTACCTTTTATATGGATTTTCCATTCATATTTCCTTTTAAAATAGGTTTGCTAAATGAGTTCGTGAAAAAAATTAAGTCAATAATAACATAGGTGGCACGTGAACTCGCCTCATGGGCTGCAAGTGATCACAATTGGGCAACACCTTTTTACGTCATTTCAGGGACCCCAGGAAGAATCTTGCCTGCCCAAATTCCCCCTGGGCTTGCCTCCTTGGGGATCAAATTCCTTTCATTTGGGACAAAAGCACAAAGTCTGTTGGCAGATACTACAAAATAAGACATACGAGGAAACATCGTTGGGAGAAACAACACACTGGCTGATGTTTATACTGAAGTATGAGTGGCTGACATAAGTCTTTTTCTGAGATTAGAAGGTGCCCACTGGAAACCTGAAATGTGCCTGGGAAGGGGATAAAGGGCAGAGGAGAAGTGGTGGGTGGGGCTGTATAAAGTTTCATAAGGCCCCTAAGTTTTGGTGTGCTGAGCCAGATACAGTATCGCACTGAATCCTGGCATCCTGTAATCATATGGTGACGTTCAGAGCAACGAGAAGAAACCAAAACACTCATGGCACTTTAAAAACCAAAACCAAACCCAATGTCGTCCAGCGATTCCGACTCAAAGCCACCCTACCAGACAGAGCACAACTGCCCCATAGGGTCTCCAAGGAGCGGCTGTTGGATCCAAACTGCCAACATTTTGGTTAGTAGCCAAGCTCTTAACCACTGCACCACCAGGGCTCCCATGGTACTTTATGGAGGGCCAATTGTTTTACGCACTTCGTTCAGTCTTCCCAGAAACCCATGAGGTGATATTGTCGCAATCCACATTGTACCTTTGGGGTCATGTAAGCTCAGAGCAGTAAAGTAACTTGCCCAGAGTCTCTCCGCCAAGCCAAACTGAGACTGAAACCCAAGTCCTCCAATGACCCAGCCTGCACTCTCTTCTATCTAATGTTGCACTTTTCAAAAATACAGCAAGAAAAAGGACAAAAACATTGAAAATAGACATGGAACGTTTCTTACAGTCCTTTCCTCTGTGATCACTGTTGTTAATCTTTTAGTGTATTTTCTTCCAGACTTTTTATGGGGCTTATAAAAGAAAACTTGATAAGATAGAGAGACAAGCCAACTTTAGCCCATGTTCTTTCTTTTTTCTCTTTTTTTTTTTTTTAACTTAACCACATTTATATTCAGGATATCTTTTTATGCCCACACCTCAGATGCACCTCATTTTGGGACTGTAGCTACAGAATACCCCACTCTGTGGAGGTACCATCATGTGTTAAGCCAGACCTCATGGAAGAACATTTAGGATTTTTCAGATTTTTTGCTATTCAAGCAATAATGCAGTGACTATCCTTGTACAAACTTCTTTGTTTTTTTTCCCAATTTGCATGAGCATTTTTGTAGAATTCTTTTCAAACAATGAATTTGCTATACTGGAGTATATGCTCATTTTTAATTTTTAGTTTTGATGCATATTGCCAAATTGCAATACAGCCAGCATAAATTAACTCAAAACCCGCAACAACCCAAAAAGAAATTTAAAAAAGAAATAAAATACAATAAAATGAAATCCAAACAGGAAAAAAAAATAGCAAGTCGCTCCCATCTAACATGCTCCAGCTTACAAAATACTTCCAAATGAACCTTCTCATTGGATTTTGTGGGTCAAAGAAGTCCTCCTGACCCGTGGGTTCCAAAATGAGGTGGGTGGCCATGGTGCAGGTCGAGTTTCATAAGGCCAAAATGCCTGTTCCATATCGGGCCTTGACCTTCTGCTTTGCCTACTGTAAAACTGCGAACACTAATGACAAGGTTGCTGGTATCCTTCCAGGAAAATAACGAAGCCTCACGTATAGAGAAAGGCAAGTGGCTCTGATTGGCAGCATTCTAGCTGTGTGGTCTGTATACGTGTGTCTGTGTGTGTGTGTGTGTGTGTGTGTGTGTGTCTGTGTGTGTCTATGTGTTTGTGTCTGTGTCTTTTCCATGCTCAAAGTCTCAAATGCCCATTTCCTTGAACTCCAATTGACTTGCCCAAAATCAAGTTGCACTATAAAGATACGACCAAATTTGCTTTACAGGCACCACTCACTCAAGAGTGATAAATCATCAGACTGAATCAATACAGTTAATTAAGCAAACACTATTTATCTTTGTGCGTATAATGGTGTTTTTTCCCCCTTTTTTTATTTCTTCTTTTTTTTTTCTAATCCCCACCTTGCTCCCAGTCCACCCATCCGCTACCTCCATATACATTTAGAGGAATTTGCTTAATCAAATTTAATGTATGGACTACTGTAACTCTTTGCTACTTGAGAGTGGACCAGCATCACCTGGGAGCCTTTTAGGAAGAATCTCAGGCCTCACCCCAGAACTGCTGAGTCAGAATCTGCATTTTAGCAAGATTTCCTGGTGAACATTAACATTTGAGAAGCACTGCCAAAAACGTTGGCTTCATCTACCCACAGAAGAAAATTGATTTTAAAAAATAATAACAAATAAGGAAGCAAACCCGGACCTGTACTAGCCTGCTCGGGCAAAGGCAAGGAAAAAGAAAGGGAGGGAAGAAGGAAAGGGCAACATTCTAAGTGTTGAGCAACCCGGAAACGTAGTTTCAAAGAACAGTGTGAAAATATTCTTTGCCTTGGTCCACTTAAGCACCAGTGTTTCTTATTTTTAGGAAAAGGGGCTAAAAGCTAGAGCATCATATATTTTGTATAGGCGAGGTTTTCATATGCAACGGGACCCCCAGTGCCTAATGAAAGCCTTTTTAGTAAACCTCACGAAGCTCTAATCTCACGGAGCCTCCCATGTTCTTCTCTGCTGTTCTTATTTATCAATTCCATGCAGCTCCAAAGCATGGCTTAATTAAGAAATATTCCTACCCGGCGTCTTTGAAATCTTGCAGCAGTCTCTTCCTTCTGTGTCCTGACGACCCTCAATTTGGTTTAGTTTGTGGTAAGGAGGGGAAAAACAAGGCTTATTTTTTAATTGCAAGTTCAATTTCATACTGTTCTTCACGAGACGGCAAGACTGGCTATGAAAGACAGAAAGGCGACTCGCATGTCGGCTGCTAGAAGGCTACAATGGAATGTCTTAGTTTCAGATCTTGAAATTTCAAGTGGCATCTTTTATCTGATGCTTTTGGCAGTAGATGTCCTTGAAGTCATTTCAAAGTTATGAGAAATAATTTTAAAAGAAACAATTGTGTTTAAATCGCAGAACCCCAATCATAAGTATTTTAAAGTAATCTAAGCCAAACTCCCTTATAATGCTGTATGGTTCTTTTAGACAGAAGAAATACTGCCCAGTTCTGCCTAGTGAAATTAACCTTGCATTAATGTTTTCCTTCTAAAGCCCAGTTTCTAGAGGTTTAAATCTAGTCACAAATTTTCACTAGATGCTCATGTTATTCAGTTGGGAATTCATGTTTACACCCATGTCTATATATCTAATACCTCAGAACACAATGTCACTGAATTGTAATGTAGAAACTGTTGACCTGGTGTATATTTTGCTGTATAATTCTGAACAACAAAATACACTTAAGAAACACACACACACACACACATACGCACACACACACACACACACATATGCAGCTACTTGTGTGTGAGGTCAACAACAAAAATAATGCTGGCCAGGTTGGTTAATTTCAAAAGCAGATAATTGTAATTGCAAACATACAAAATTATGTAATCATTACTTTGTAATCCATCCACGACTAAAATGTGAGGAAGTCTGCTAAATTAAGTACAATATAAATGGGACCCTTATATATAGAATCATGAGAGAAAAATCAGTGAAAAATAGCAACAAGACAGACATCACGGTACTTCCGAGCTACAGATCCTTTGGCTGCTGAATTTAGTTTTGCCTTTCCTAGTGGCAGAGACAAACAGAAAAACATACTGAACTACATGTCTGACGCCGTATCATAAGAGAAAACGCACAAATTCACTAGAAGTAGAACTTTTTCATGGGCCCAAAGAATTTGTCACATGGATCTATATTTTGGGGGCCATGTTTTGGGATCTAAATTTTGAATAGACTATTGTGGCTGATGGGATAGGCTTCGGCTGAGGAGGAGATAAATAAATACATTGCAGCATTGCAGAGATGATGCAGGTACTGCAAAGATAATGAATACAGCCGTTGACTATACCAAGCCATTTCTCAGCACTCAGCCTAACAGTCCACATCTTCAAAAAGAAAAGCAGACAAAATTCCCTAACCTCGTGAAGCTAACATTCTAGTAATGAGAGACAGAAGATGAACAAGCTGGATGAGGAGAATAGAGAGTGAGGATTTGAACTCAGGGCAATCTGGTTTCACAAAAGACAAAAATATTGCAATACAGATATTAGTTAGAACCACCTTCATCATCATAACTCAGAGAGAGAGTTTCTGCAGGTAAATGAGACCGTGATGTCCAAAGTATGGACGTAGCTCACTATGGGGATAGAAGTCGGAGACCTTGGAGTAGACAGTTCAAATGTCCAATCAATGTCCCTTTCAAATACCTGCTGGTCCCAGCAAACGCATGGCGTTTCCTTCTCAGATTAGCTAAAGTGTTGATATTCCATTTGAATTAGCCAGAGTCTCAGTGTCTTTAGAACCAAATGTCTCAAAGTAGGAATTAACATTCTGCTGTGAAAATTTAAGAGCCTGGAAGTTTATTTAACTCAGACACAATGCTTCTTCTTCTTTGTTATTTACAACTTCATTGAGGTATAATTTACAAAACATAAAATTTACCCATTTCAAGTGTGCAATTCAAGTTTCAATCAAGTTTTAGAAGATTCCATCACCCCAAAAAGACCCCTCATGCCCATTTACAGTGAATTTCCTTTCCTACCCTCAACCCCAAATCACCACTGATCTATTTCCTATTTCTTTAGATCTGCCTTTTCTGGACATGTTATATAAATGAAATCACAAAATATGCGGTGTTTCTCGTCTGGCTTGTCCGCCTTAGCATGATATTTTAGAGGTTCATACCTATTGTAGCATGTATCAGTACCTACCAGTACCAGTAGCCATTGAGTCAATTCCAATTCATAGTGACCCCATGTGTGTAAGAGTAAAACTGTGCTCCACAGGGTTTCTGTCATGGATTGAATTATGTCCCCCAAAAAATGTGTGTGTCAATTTGGCTGGGCCATGATTCCCAGTATTGTATAGTTGTCCTCCATTTTGTAATTGTAATTTTATGTTAAAGAGGATTAGGGTGGGATTGTAACACCCTTACTAAGGTCACATCCCTGATCCAATGTAAAGGGAGTTTCCCTAGGGTGTGGCCTGCACCACCTTTTATCTTACAAGGGATAAAAGGAAAGGGAAACAAGCAGAGAATTGGGGACCTCATACCACCAAGAAAGCAGTGCCAGGAGCAAAGCGCATCCTTTGGACCTGAGGTGCCTGCACTGAGATGCTCTCAGACCAAGGGAAGACTGATGTATCCCAAGGACCTTCCTCCAGAGCCAACAGAGAGGGAAAGCCTTCCCCTGGAGCTGGCACCCTGAATTCGGACTTCTAGCCTACTGGACTGTGAGAGAATAAACGTCTCTTTGTTAAAGCCATCCACTTGTGGTATTTCTGTTATAGCAGCACCAGATGACCAAGATAGTTTTCAATGACTGAGTTTTTGGGAATAGATCACCAGGGCTTACTTCTGAGGTGGCCCTGGGTGGGCTCTAATCGCCAACATTTTGGTTAGCAGTCAAGCGCATTAACCATTCACACTACCCAGGGCCTAGCAACTGAATATTGTGCCCAAACTTGCTTGTTTCCCATAAAAAATATGTAATAATTTATTCATTCCTTTAACAAATACATATTTGGAATCAATAAATATTTTGAGGTCATACTCTGGGTCAGACATAGTTCAAGATACTGGGGATACAGCAGTGAGAAAAGCAGACAAAATTCCCTGCCCTCATGGAGCTAACATTCTAGAAGTGAGAGACAGAAAAATGAATAAGTTAGATGAGTAAAATAGCCAGGATTTGAACTCGGGACAGTCAGACTCCATTACATTTCACCTTCTCCCCACCTCCCACATGGTTTTTGTGTATGGAAACAAAGGCTTACATGAGATTGATGAAGGCTGGAAAAAATGTTACACATAACATCAAACCAAAGAGTGCTGATGAAATCCCTCATTTTATAAATAAGAAAATCAAGTCCTAAAGAAAGGAAATATCTTGCCCAAGGCCACACTGTACATCAACATGTTATTGTGTGCTGTCAATCCATTAAGACTCAGAGAGAGCTAGGGCACAATATTTAAGGAGGCACTCGTTCTTAGGGTTAACCAAGTGGCTCCTCCCTGGGGATCTCAAGTGCAGGGTCTACACTTGCACAACCCTGAGAGTGAGTGCCTCCTTAAATGTTGTGCCCTACGTTCCTCTCTTGCCTCACTCTAGTCCTGGCCCTGTTGAAGGTGTTCAATTTACTGCCAACGTCCCACTTGTGTAGCGTTAGGACTAGAAGGGAACATAGAAAAATCTCATACAACTCCCTGTTTTTGCTATTAGAAAACCAGAACTGAGAAAAAGAACATGACTTGCCCAGAGTGGAGCTTCTGAGTAGGGGAGAGCAGAGCAAAGAACTCCCCAGTGAAAATGGCAGGGAGGCAGCATCTGACCCCTGTAACTTCCCAAGGAGGAAGGAGAATCAAGATCAACAGCCCAGTGCTGATTGCTATGAAGGAGAGGTCAGACAAGCCTCTGCCCTCCAAACTTTTTACCAGTTCTGACACCAATCATTCCTCCCACGGCACTCTCTACTTCTCTGCTGGGTTCGATAATTTGTTGCAATGGCCACACAGAACTCACAGACCATACTCATAGTTACGGGTTTTTTTTAGGGAAGTAACAGCTACAATTCAGGGATAAGTGCCTGGAAGCACCGCACTGTGCCAGGAATCCTGCCCAAATGCACTCGGCTCTCTCTCACTCTGTGAGTCAGACACCCACTGTAGCCACCTTGCTCCAGGAGCCAGGAAGCCCTCTATGCCATCTCCTGCCGGTCTCCGCTTCTCTGCCGCAGCTTCTTGCCTTCTCTGGCTGTCTCTGGTGTTAGAGCTCTCTCTCTGCCTCCTAGGTGTAGGAGGTCTCTGCCCAGGGACCGTAGGTCCAATGGACATGCTCCACTCCTAGCTCTCCTTTCTTGTGGTAGGAGCTCCCTCTCTGCTCTGGGATTGATTGTTCTTTTCAGCCTAGCAGGATGGCAAAACTGACCCATTTCCTCGTTAGGGTTCCATATACCTTATTTGCATGGTCCCACTCCCACAAGGGTGCCATGCTCCTTATTTACATTAGCAGCAAGTTATCCAATCCCCTTGGTGGGCCACAACCACCTCATTTGCATAGTTCCCACTCAGTCATTTGGTGAGAGAAAGACTATGGCTAGAAGGGTTATATTAAGTAATTCACGGTTCTGCATCGCTCTTCTCCCAGAAGCCCCTCCCACCAAGTCACACCTCTGTTCCAAGGTGACCAGTGGTCCTGGATATGTTCATAGTAAAAGGGATCAAAGAAGCCCTGGTGGCGCAGTGATAAAAGCGATCAACTGCTAACCGAAAGGTCAGAGGTTCGAAACTACCAGTGGTTCCATGGGAAAAAGATATGGCAGTCTGCTTCTGCGGAGAATTTATAGCCTTGGAAACCCTATGGGGTCTCTATGAGTCAGAATCCACTCAGTAGCAGTGGGTTTAAAGGGATGAGGTTTTGGGAGAAGGTTAAGAAACACGGAAAGCAATGTTTTTTAATTCCTTTATCAACAAATCAATGCAAATGGTCACTTATTGACAAACAGCTTTGTTGCCTAAGTAACATGGACATAGTTAAAAGAACTTGAAAGGACATTTTCTTTTACTTGATAAGAAAATCAATTTTAAAAATTATCATTAGGCAAAGATTTCTTAGATACAACACCAAAAGCACAATCCATGAAGGGAAAAATATGACAAATTGGACTTGAACAAAATGAAGAAAGATATTGTTAGGAGAATGAAAAAATAAGTCATTGACAGAGAGAAAATGTAAGTCATATATTTGATAAAGGATAGATCAAAAAATTCACAAGATACTGTTAAGGAAATGAAAAGTCAATAAATACAAGAAAATATTTGCAAATCATATATCTGATCAAGGACTTGTATCCAGATTATATAAAGAATACTCAGAATCAATAATAAGAGAACAAACAGCCAAATTAAAAAAAAAAGGGCAAAAGATTTGAACAGACCCTTTACCAAAGACATATGGATGGCAAATATTCACACAGAAAAATGTCAACATCATTATTCACTAGGAAAATTTAAATTAAAACCATAGTGAAGTTTTAAACTTTAAAATTAGTAAGACACTAATACCTAACTATTGAAATATCTAAAATTATAAGGCTGAGCATACAGCATGTCAATGATGATAAAGCAGCTGGAACTCTCATATACCAGTAGTGGGAATGTAAAATGGTACAACCACTTCGCAAAACAGCTTGGCAGTTTCTTAAAAAGTTAAACATACACCTACCATATGATCCAGCCATTCCACTCCTTGGTATCTACCAAAGAGATACGAAGTCATGTGTCCGTACAAAAACTTGTACGTGAACGTTCATAGAGTTCCGTTTTAATAGCCCAAAACTGGAAATGATCCAATGTCCATTAACAAAAGAATGGACAAATGAATTGTGGGATATCCATACAGTGGAAAACTGTTATTATTAGTTGCCATTGAGTTGATTCCAACTCATGGTGACCCCATGTGTGCAGAGCAGAACTGCTCCATGGGGTTTTGAAAGTTGTGACCTTTTGGAAGCAGATTGCCAGGGCTTTCTCCCAAGCTGCCTCTGAGTGGGTTTGAGCCACCAACCTTTCAGTTAATAGCTGAGTGCTTAACCGTTTATGTCACCCAGGGACTCCTGATGGAAGACTACTTGGCAAGAAAAAGAATTAATGATACACACAACATGGATAAATCTCAAAATTACTATGCTGAGTGAAAAAAGCCAGACCAAAACAAGGGTACATGATTCCATTTATATAAAGTGCAATAAAATGCAAACTAAGCTATAGTGACAAGAAGCAGATCAGTGGTTGCCTGGGAAATGGGGAGGGACATAAAAGAGTTATTACAAAGGGTGAGAGAAAATTCTAGGGCTGATAGATATCTTCATTATCTTGATTGTGGTGATGGTTTCATAAGTGTATACATATGTCAAAACTTATCAAATTGTGCACTTTAATATGTACAGTTAATTGGATATGAATTATACCTCATTTAAAAAAAATAAAGTACTGAAGAACAATAGAAAAAAGAAAAAAAAACAGACTTCTCATCCATTTTCTCTCCTTGCTGCACCTTAAACACAACACACTACTTATCTACTGCTTCAGGGCCTTGGCATGAGTGCTTCCCTCTGCCTTGAATGGCCCACCCCCATCATTCACAAAGCTTCCCCCTTGTATCTTCCATCTCTTTGTTCACATGTCACTTCTCCGTGTATAAGCTTAATCCTTCCCCCAGCACTCCCTTTTCCACTCCTCAGCTTTTTCTCTGCTTCTCACTTGTGGTTGACTCTTGTTCGTTGCTGTCAGCGGGCTCCGACGCCTGGTGACCCCACGTAAAACAGAACAAAATATGCCCGGTCCTGTGCAGTCCTCAGGATGGTTGGTTGGTTTGAGTCCATTTTTGTGGTTATTGTGTGAATTCATCCCATTGAGGGTTTCCTTCATTTTCATTGGCCCTCTACCTTACCAAACATGATGTCATTTTCTAGCAACTGATCTTGCCTGATGACGTGTCCAAAAGTAAGCGAACTGGAGTTTCATCACCATCACTTCTAAGGACCATTCTGGTTGTATTTCTTCCAAGACCTACTTGTTAATCTTCTGGTAGTCCCCAGTAGATTCAATATTCTTTGCCAATGCCGCAGTTTGAACACATCAATTCTCCTTCTGTCTTCCTTTTTCACCATCTAACTTTCATATGCATATGAGGAGACTGAAATATTTTGCTTATTTATCCAGTTTATTATCTGCCTTTCCCTTCTAGAATGTAAGCTCTCTCAGGACAGGGCGTTTTGACTGATTTCTTCACTGCTGTATTTCCAGCATCTGGAATAATGCCTAGCACACAGTAGAAGCTTAATAATAGTAGTTGAAGGAATGGACCCACTGAAATCTCTTCTTTTCATGTATTCACAGCCATCTTACAATAGTGTTTTCATGGATGTACTACAGATACACATCATTAGATTCATTTGCGAGAAAGTGCTTAGGAAAATTCTTTTTGAGTTATCATTTCTTATAAGAGAATTGTCTGAAGATCTCAAAATTAATTATGAGAGAATGGTTGTCATAACACTTTATAAGCTACAAACCACTACATTATTATCAATAAGATGACTTACGAATAGCCCTAGGCTACTTTCCTGAATCTGGGATAACTTGATTCTGAGCAAGTCACTTTCAAACGCCTGTGCCTCAGTTTCCCCGTCTGTAGAATGAGTGGTTTGAACTGAACAATGTCTAGTATTTTTAAGGCAGTTTAATGTAGTGCTTAAGAGTACAGACTTTGCTATCAGACCTGGGTTCATTTCTGGCTCTGCTCATACACTCACATACTTTGGGAAGTTACTTCATCTCTCTAAGCCTCAGTTTCCACATCTGTAAAATGGAGGCAAAAATGACCCTGAAACTTTGGAATATTTTGAGGGCAAAATGAGATAATTCTTGAAAACTGCCAAGCATATAGTAAGTATTCACAAAATGTTAGGCATTATATCCTTGTAACTTTCCCTTCTCAGCGTCTGTAATTCATCTTTAACAATTTATCGGCCTCATCTGATGTTCCAGTTCTTTCTACCTTCTAGAGGGATTTAATTTGAGTTTTGATTCTAATATTTATAAATCTTGAAAGTGAATGAATTAAAGCAGCTTGCCACTAACACTCAATTCATTGTAAGTGCTCCCAGGTAGAAAATTTAAGAAAAAAAAAATTGAGTTCCACCCACCCATCTGGGTCTGGAGAGTCAGAAAGTTTAACCACATTACACACTGCTCTATTTTAAATGCCACAATGAACAGTGCTGGCTTAACTGCAATTAAATAGTCCCCGCTGACCACTGAATATATAGTACATCATGTCAGGAGAGGCAAAACTGTCAGATTAGTGGAAATTCATTTTGGGATTGCTGCGTAATTTCAAGAGCTGACAGCCAAGAAAAATCCCTGATCCCTGGTGTGTGCCAACATATATCATTTTTTAACAGCAGTTGTTTGGGAACCCATAACACAGCTCTACTCCCGATTCTAAAGTTCACTTCTAGAGTGAAGTTAGAGGGAAACAATCTGAGTCATGAGATCATTGTTTTAAATTATTCAAAAAATGAGAAGAGGTCATTCTGGTACCAGCTTTACCTAACAAATAGGAGACAGACTCATAAAGCTGGAAAATGATTTTTGGACAACCACTTCTGAGCTAAGGATGGGGGCTATTCACCTGGGTAACAGGTGGACACTATCTCAGAACCCTGAAAAGGGCTTTGTAACTTTGGGGCACTTTGTCTGAATGGACTTTTTGTTTTTCAGACTATTTTCTAGAAGTTGCTTAGTCCTAGTCAGGGGGTCTTCAAACTCTCTACTCTAACCCACAGCCAAGCCAGTACATTTTGTATGAGAGCTCTTTAAGGGCAAAAAGAAGCATTTCATTTAATAGACAAGATATGGAGGGCTTAAAAACAGTGCTGTTGTTGTGCTCCCTCGAGTTGATTCTGACTCATAGCAACCTTATAGGACAGAGCAGAACTGCCCCATAGGGTTCCCTAGACTGTAATTTTTATGGGAGCCGAGTAGCAGGTCTTTTCTTCTGTAGAGCCACTGGTGGATTTGAACCATCAACCTGCCTGCAGTTAGCAGCTTAACCATTGCACGACCAGGGCTCCTTTTAACATTAATTAACAAGGCCAAGTCCCTGGGTGGTGCAAATGATTAAACACTTGGCTACTAACCGAATGACTGGTGGTTCAAATCTATGATTCGAATCCACCCAGAGGCATCTTGGAAGAAAGGCCTGGCAATCTATTTACAAAAGTTCACACAAACCCATTGCCATCAAGTTGACTCTAACTCATAATGACCATAGAGGACAGAGTAGAACTGCCCCAAAGGGTTTCCAAGGGGCTGCTGGTTGACTGGAACTGCAGACCTTTTTGGTTAGCAGCCAAGCTCTTAACCACTGCACCACCAGGACTCCGCAAAAGGGCACAGCCATTAAAAACTCTATGCACCGCTCTACTCTGAAATCGACTCAATGGCAACTGGTTTGTTTTTGTGTGTGTGTGTGTGTGTGTATCAGCCACCGTGCTAAAAGCTTTGAATGTGTTCTCTCTTAATCCTTACGTGAACCTTATCAAGTCAGTATTCTACCCATAACATGGATGAACAATATAAGCTTGGAGAGGTAAAGCAACATGGCTGCCTTCAAACCACTTCTAAAAAGAGACAATTGTGATTTGGATTCCAGGCTGCCTCACTCTGGAGCAGTTATTCCCAATCAGGAATGATTTCACCCACCAGGGGACATTTGGCAATGTCTGGGACACTTGGAAATTTTTGGTTGTCACAACTGGGGAGGAGGGTGCTAATGTATCTAGCGCATAGAGGCCAAGGATTCTGCTAAACACCCTACCATGCACAGGACAGCTGCCCCCAACCGAGAATCTCAGCCCCAACATCAACAGCGCTGAGGGTGAGCAATGCTGCTCTGGGGCCGTGGTTCCTGAGATGTGCTTTCTGGACCAGCAGCATCAGCATCACCCTGTTAGATCCCATAAGAAAAGCAAACATCGGACTCCGCCTCAGACCCGCTGGACCAGCAATCGGTGCTTAACGTGCCCTGCAGGTGAGGCTGATGCAGGCCAACGTCTGACAGCCACAGCTCTGGGGCTCTAGGAACACTTAGGCGGAGCTCCATTGCTCGTCCTGAGTGCTCAAAATCCTCGAAGTCCAAGACACAATTGGCACCAGGGCCTTTGCCTTGTGGAATTCCCCTCCTGCCAGAATTCTACATCAGCCAGACACCCTTCCGTGCTCCTGAGGCCACAGAAGGGCACCACTGGCCTGCCCAGGCCCTCCCCTGGGATGACCAGTCTTAGCTCCTTAGAGTTGCTGTAACAGAAATGCCACAAGTGGACGGCTTTGACGAATAAAAATTCATTTTCTCACAGTTTAGAAAGCCAGAAATCCAAATTCAGGGTACTAGCTATAGGGGAATGCTTTCTCTGTCTGCTCTGGGAGAAAACCCTTGTCTCAGCTTCTCTAGCTTTCTTCTCTGTGTTCCTTAAAGATCTCCATGTGACATCTATCTTTCCCCCATTCCTGCTTGCTTGTTTCTGTGCCTTATCTGCTTTTTAATATCTCAAAATTGACTGGCTTAAAACATACCCTTGATGTGTCTTCACTATCATAACAAAAGACCCTATTCCCAGATGAGACTGCATACACCAGTATGATGTTGTTGTGTGCCGTCAAGTCAACTCTCATAGTGACCCTCTAGAACAGAGCGGAACTGCCCATAGGGTTTCCTAGGCTGTAATCGATTCAACGGCAACAGGTTTGGTTTTGGTTTTTAATCTTTACACAAGCAGACTACCATATCTTTCTCTCTCGGAGCAGCTGGTGGGTTTGAACTGTCGACCTTCCGGTTAGCAGGTGAGCTCTAAATCACTGTGCCACCAACGCTCCCACACAAGTATACCCACTGCCATCTAGTCAGCTCCAACTCATAACAATCCTCTAGGACAGAGTAGAACTTCCCTGTACGGTTTCCAAGGAGCGGCTAGTGGATTCGAACTGCCAACCTTTCGGTTAGCAGCTGAGTTCTTAACCACCGCGCCTCCAGGGCTCCCACACGAGTATAGGGGTTAGGATATACAACACATGTTTTTTGGGGGACACAATTCAATTCATTACAACCAGGAACCAGATAGAGTGATGGTGAACTCTGCAAGAAGACCTGAATTCCCAGCAGTGGCTATCAGAACACTAAGGTGGTGTTATTAGTTACATAAGTGTGAACACGTATTGCCCCCCCCCCATTCTACATCAGGTGCTTGGAGAGGTGCTCATACATGCACCATCTCAGTTATTATCGTTAATAAGGATCATGATGATCACTGTTTCTTGAGGACTTTTCACGTGCCTGGTGTTCCTGCTAAATACATATGTTACCTACACAATCTCATTCTTCACCATGGCCCTGGGAGTTAGGTATTGTTATCATGCCCATTTTAGAGATGAAGAAAATGAGGCCTATGACTGTATGTCTGGAAAAAAGGACTTGGACTCTGTTTCATCTGCCCCAGAAATGGTGCTCCTAACTGGGGCACCCCACTCCCCCAAAGTTAAACCTCATGGGGAGAGGAAAGAGTTCTAGGCTGGGTTTAACATACATTAGAAGAAAAGTCCGTTTCTTCCTTTGTAGAAAGGCTGGTTTGAACTAAAGCAAGTCTAGCCAGTTATAACTGTGGTATGTAATAACTGTTCCATTTTCTTAGGATCAGCATAATAAACAAAATGACTTTTTGTACTGATACGGTATTTTTAAATGTTCCAACTGTTTCCCACCCATGATCTCATTTAAATTCACAATTCACAACTCAGTGAGGTAAAAGGGGAGACATGTTGACTTCATTTGATATTTGAATCCTAGAAGTGGTAGCAAATGTTCATTGTATTCTTGCTACAGGCCAGGCCGAGAGCTGAGTGCTTGGTAATCATGGACTTTTTTACTCTGACAGCGAGCCTAGGAGACAAGCACTATTATCCCCACTTTTTTGATGAGAAGACTGAGGCTCAGAGAAAAGTCAGGGCAAAAGAGGATGCAGTGTAAGTGCTGGACCTGGATTTGAACCGAGGCTTGACCACCCCCAGGCCCAAGCTCTTAGCCCCACGATGCACAGGTAGAGCCAGGACTTCCTTAAGGGCATTTACTGAGCTGGAGCCTAGACTAAAATCCAGGCCTCAGCCTCTCGTCTTGTGGTCCTACCACTAGAAATCGATTAGACTGGACCCTTCCCTTTTTTGCAGGGGAGGAGGGCTGCCGTTCCTCCTGGCCATGCCTGCAAAGATGCTCACCTCCACCCTGATCTTGGATGGGAGGGGAAGGGTGGGTAGCGCAGATCTGCATAGCGCATGCTCCTTTTAAGGGATACGCTATGCTCTCAGGAGGAGAAGCTCGTTGGTTCTGTCACTAGTGAGTAATGCGCCATAGCTCCCTGGTGGGGAAAATGTCAGATTATACAATAGCATGCTTTGGTGTGCAACTGTCTTCAGAATAACAAATCTCCTCTTCTGCTTGAGAGCATTACACTTTAATAAAAACTGAAATAGTGGCCACAAATCGCAGCTTTAGCTAAAGGGCATGCATTGTAAATTCGTGTTTGTTACCTCCACACACCATACCACCCTCAAAACAGTCACCTTCAATGAATTCCAGAGAATGGTCCAGTCTCTGGCTCTATTTACCTTTATTTTTTGGAGGGGAACAGGGCTTCTCAGCCTCAGCACTGTTGATTTTCAGGGTGGATAATTCTTTGTCGAGTTGTTGACATGGGTGCTGTCCTGCGCATTGTAGATGTTCAGCAGCATCCCTGGCTTCTACCCACTAGATGCCAGTAGCAAACCACCCCGCCCCCCAGTTATGACAACCAAAAATGTCTCCAGACATTGCCAAATGTCTGAACGAGGGGAAAATCACCCCCACTTGTGAACCACTGAGTATTAAAGAGAACACAGAGCCAACCATGTCTTGGGTGGGTGTTGATATAGAAATAATGATTTACAGTTGAAACCTTTTTTTCCCAGTGTTTTCCTAAAGAAAGAAAACTAATACATTCCTCTATGAAAAGCCTGCGGTCCCAAGAGTGCAACATATAATAGCTCTCCCAGCAGCGGTGGTCTTAGACAGCTAGGCGTAGCCCATGGCTCCCGCAGGGTCCTTTAGGAAGGATGGGGACAGAGAGGAGGTGTTTGCAAATACTCCAAGGAAGCAGGACCTGGAAGACAGGGGCAAGAACGACGTGTGCAGTGAAAGCTCTGGGTGCAAAGGCGAGGACGGAGCTGCTGTGCTGAATCTCAGCGGCTCTCAAACCAACTTCGCACATTCCAGACTTAGAGGTGAGAGCTCGCTAGTGAGAGATGCGGAGGAACCAGAGACAGGTTGCAAATAGCACGCTCTGGGGATGCGGAAGGATGGGTTTCCTGCCTGCCTGCCTCAGAGCCCTGGAATATTGCAGAAATAAATTTAGGCGTTCGTTTTTGCAAATGGACACTGAATCCCTGTCCCCCTCCAAGTACCTTGTCTATTTCAGAGGCTCAAGAGGCCCCCAACAGGTATTATTTGCCCTACAGAGTTTTTAAAACTCGGAATACTTCCCAACATTTAAAAATAGAGATATTGCTTATAAAAATACCAGTGTCAGGCTTCTCAAGAAAAATCAGAAGTTCTGGAGGCTTTAAGCTGTTGATTCTGCAGAACAACCCTGGGCTAGGATTTAGAGGTGGTGCCCCTATAGGCCAGGAGGTCACCACAGACCACGGCCCAGCCACCTTCACTATTTTACACTACCTGCTGGAGTTCTGGATGCCCACACATTTAGGGCTACCTCCACTATGTTTTTAAAGGTGTTATATTCGGCAGTGTTTGATATATTCAAAAATAGATTTAATATACATGTAAGTTAGGAAGTTCGTGGAGTCCCTGGGTGATGCAAACAGTTAACATGCTAGGCTACTAACCGAAAGGTTGAGGTTCAAGTCCACCCGGAGGTGCCTCGGAATAAAGGCCCGGCAATCTACTGAAAATCAGCCATTGAAAACCCTGTGGAGCACAGTTCTACTCTGACACACACGGGCTCGCGGTGAGTTGGAATCAACTCAAAGGCAACTGGTTAAGTTAGGGCGTATAATGACAAAACTAGCATCTATGAACCTGCCACCTAACTTGAGAACCAGAATATTCTCTTGAATAGACTCATGTTGCTTTCTCCCTCTCTTCCCATCGGGTGCACATTATCCTGCATTTTGTGCTTATCGTTCTCCTGCCTTTTTTGTATTTAGTTTTATTACACATGTATGCATCTCTAATAATGTGTTGCTTAGTTTGGCTTGTGTTTGAGTTTTCTAAAAATAATATTATGGCGTATGTAGTCTTGGTTGACTTGCTTTTTTCACTCAACTGTATGCTTTTAA
Source organism: Trichechus manatus latirostris (assembly GCF_000243295.1). Lineage (NCBI taxonomy): Eukaryota > Metazoa > Chordata > Mammalia > Sirenia > Trichechidae > Trichechus > Trichechus manatus. The sequence goes on from NW_004443944.1 coordinate 11,854,491, forward strand.
TGCTTTTAATGGAGCCTTGGTGGCACAGTGGTTAAGCGCTCGACTGCTAACCAAAAGGTCAGTGGTTCGAACCCACCAGCCACTCCGCTGGAGAAAGATGTGGCAGTCTGCTTCCTTAAACATTACAGCCTTGGAAGCCCTAAGGGGCAGTTCTACTCTGTCCTACAAGGTTGCTATGAGTTGGAATCAACAGACAGCAGTGGGTTTGGTATGCTTCTAAGATGCATCCACGTTATTGCATGCAGCTGTGGCTCCTTCATTTTTCACTGCCATAGAAAAAACCAACGCACCACCATTCACCGATTCCTAATATCATGTCATTTCCTCCCCCTGCATTTCATGTGGTTCCCATGCTCTCAGAGATCAGCTTTATGATGACACTTTCTCAGAGAGCTTTGTCTTCCATCTATCAAAAGATATGCTTTCCAGTTATTTTCTACATAAGCATCTGGATTTTCTTCTTTCAAAACCCTTGCCACAATTTGCAGTCATTATTTAAAGTCACTCACTTAACTTGTTCATCGCCGGTTTTCAGCCAACTACAAGTTGCTTGAGGGAAGGATCATGCCTGTTCGTTGCTGCCACCTCAGCACTCAGCGTAAGTCTTTGCACATGACAATGATACAGGCTGTTTCAAAATTTGCTAACTATTCATTGGCAGGGAATTGACATCCTTACTGGAAAATGGTAGCTAACCTTCTACACTGAAGGGAGAAACTCAGTATGCCTTATTTACTGTACCTGGGACAGAGGTCTTTGGTAAATATTTGTTAAGAGCTGTGAGTAGCAGTGTTGGGTACGTGGGGCCAGAAGAACTAGATGGTGCCCGGCTACCACCACGGATCCATCTGACCCAAGGCATAACAGATTATCGCATTTAGAATGGGAGAAAAATGCAGAACAAAACTCAAATTCTTTTAAAAAGGCCAGACTAACTGGACTACCTGAGACCAGAGGACTCCCTGAAACTATTGCCCTGAGACATTCATTAAACCTTGAACCAAAACTATCCCCTGAGATCGCCTTTTAGCAGAAAAGCAGAGTGAGATATTGCCTGTTAGATCAGTGCTGTACTAAAATATATATATATTATATATATATATATGAGCCCAAAAGGTCAACAATTACTCCAAAGCAAAGATGAGAAGATAAGGGAGAAGGGAAACTGAATACTGGAAATGGAAGAACCAGAACAAAGAGAATGTTTACACAATATGAAAAACGTAACTAATGTTGTTGATCAATTTGTGTGCAAACTGTCAAATGGTAACCTAACTTACTGTGTAAATGTTACCAAAAACACAATAAAATATTATTTTAATTAAAAAAAAAAAGAAGTAATGGGTGCAAATTCTCAGTCATGACCTTAAAAGGAATGACTTTGCTCACCCTTCTGCATTAACCACCTCCCACTCGCTGAGATGTGAACTTGATGGTGAGCCATGGTGGACCCGGTAGACATGGTCACTGCCCTAGGGATGGGGGAGCAACAAGATAGAAGGTGTTTGGGTGCCTGACACCGGGGGACCACCTTACCAGCCCCAGACTTGGAGAGAAAATGAACTTCTCTCTTCTTTAAGTCAAGGTCATATTGGGTCCCTACAACAGCAGTCAAGTCTCTTTGTCAACAGACACAGTCCATTAGCTGGCCACTGTTGTAGGGTATTCATTTCTCTTTGGGAGATGCAGCTGACCACTAAGCGATCCTCTAATTTTGCCCCCATCTGCTTCCCCCAAAGAGGTGATAAGTGGGCCCCCAGGATCCAGGGTCCCTCTCCCAAACACCACTCCTTCTCTTTTGCCAACCTTCCTCACTCTGCTGATACTCCTTCTCCAGCTGATAAAAAAAACAGTTGCCACTGAGTCAATTCTGACTCATGGCAACCCCACGTGTTTCAGAGTAGAACTGCGCTCCATACAGTTTTAAATGGCTGTGACCTTTCGGAAGTAGATCACCAGGACTTTCTTCTGAGGTGCCTCTGGGTGAATTCAAACTGCCAACCTTTTGGTTAGCAGCCAAGCACGTAACTGTTTGCGCTACCGAGGGACTCCTTCCTGTTGATAGCTCTCTAGAATTCTCTCTCTCTCACCAGTTGATTCCATTACAACAGAGGTGACTGGACTTCAAGATTGGCGCATGACAGAAGCAGAAACGATGAAAGTGAGGGAGAGGTGGCAACAAGAAGCTGGAGCAGAAATCAGCCATCAGAGGACAACCTAGTCCCCAAACCAGATTTTACCCAGAAACTTGTTTTGAATCTACCCCCCAAACACAGAGCAGACAGTCAAGACCTGAGAGAATCTAGCATTCCCCAAATAGTTATGGCCTGAAAATATTCATGGCAGGCATAACCAGGTGCTCTCCTCGGCCAAAATGAAATCTTAATAAACCACCTGTAGCTATGATAATGTGACTTCCCAGTGAACCCTCCAAAACAAACCGTTTGTGAAATGTACACCAAGGAAATGAAATGAAGTGACTTCTTGTATGGGATTGTCATTTATATACCAGGAAAATGTTCAGGAACATCTGCCAAAAATAATAGTTTTAGCAGAGCTGGTCTGCAGCCGACCCATCTGACAATAATTAACTAGCAAGAGCAGTTGTCTGTTCAGGCCACGCCAAGGTTGACATAATGAAGGCAGAACATTTGAAAACAAGAGAAGGCTTATTCTTCAGTTCCCTATAATACCAGGGCTTGCCTACAGCTCATCTAATAATGGCGTCAGCTCAAGGAGAGTGCTCCCTCATGCCAGGTAATAAGCTCTGTGTTTTACACATATTATCTCATTCAATTTTCATAACAAAACTATGACATAGATACCATCTCCATTTTCCAGATGGGAGGGCCAAAGCTTGGAAAAGTTAAACAACTTGCTGAAGGCCACCTTACTAGCAAGGGATAAATTCAAGTTTCAAAACCAGTTCCATTTTTGTTCTGAAAAGTATGCCAGTACTCTCAAACTCCATCTATTCCTGCACCCCGTACACTATTTTTGCCATATCTGTGAAACAACAGTTATGAAGTATGAAATAATTTTCTTTCAATTGACTTTGTCTCTTATTTTTTTTAAGTTCATTTACTTAAATGGAAATATCATATGAAAACCATATATGTAAAAAAAAGTATCATTTACCTTAAATAGACAACCCCTTGAATATATCACAATACAGACAAAGAAATGCTATTAAATTCTAGCTAGACTTGTTGTCTGCTGCAGGGTCTGAGCGGGAATTCTGCTCTTACTTGGTTACAAAGGGGGATGAACAAGTGATAAAGAGATGTTAAGACACACTAGCACCAAATGAGACTTTTTCCCCAACCCAAGCAGAAGGATCTAAAGGGAACTAAATGGGCAAATCTTTCCCACTAGCAGTGTCAGTGTTATTTAATGAGTCAACATACCCCCAAATCACCCTGAGTGGTTGTTTTTTTTTTTCCAGTATGACCATATTGTGCTCTGCCCTCGTCTAAAAGATGTGTGCTGGGAACACAGGTTTACACTCCTGGATATTTTTAAGAGTCTGCATCAGTAACCTGAAACCAAGTCCACTTTAGGTAAGCAGAGGGTCAGCGAAAGACCCTCGTTGAGATGCGTTGACACAGTCGCTGCAACGATGGGCTCAAGCATAGCAACGATTGTGAGGATGGCACAGGACCAAGCAGTGTTTGGTGCTATTGCACATAGGGTCGCTATGAGTCAGAACCGACTCGACAGCACCTAACAACGACAAAGTCAAGTTTACTCACCTTGAAGCCTATTGCTTATGCCTGCTCATGGACTAAACATCTGAGAATAGCAATAAAAGTAAAAAATAATCTATTCTTCTTCAGGATGGATTTATCCATTATTCACTGATTCATTCACTGTGAGAGTTCTAAGTGCTGAAAATAGAACTGTGAGCAACAGAGGTATTGTCCTGCCCTCGCAGACTTCAGCACAGATGAAAAAGACAAGGAATTTAATAGGCAAAGATAGTGGTGTGGTCATGGCTAAATTAGGTGCAACATTTATTTAACAGCAATGGAACAATCTAGAACCCTGTTCCTCCTTAACAATAATAAATTTTAATAAATAAGAATGTGGGACTGAAAAACCAGACCGGCAGGTTGATATGCAGAATGAGGAATCATCATCTGGCTCTTTCAGACAGTTTTCTGGGTGTGACAACAATCAGTGTAACTTTCGTTGGTTTATAGATTGGAGAGAAGCCAGCCTCCTGGATGTGTTGTCTAGGATCTGAGTTTCCACCACCTATTTCACTTACTAGGTTTCTTCTTCAGTAGGAGACTCACAGAGTCTCACTGCCAGAGAAGCAGTAGTGACCAGTCAGTCAATGTCTAGAATCAAGCAGACCTAGTCTCAAGTCTTGGCTCTGCCATTTAACTGTTTATATGACCTTAACATGTGACTTCTTCTCTAAATTTCCTCATCTGTAAAATAAGGATCCTAATAATACCCATCTCATGGAGTTGCTATAAAGACTAAATAAGATAAATCCAAAAAACCAAACCAGCTACTGTTGAGTCGATTCCGTCTTCATGGTGACTCCATGTGTGCAGACTAGAGTTGCCCCACAGGGTTTTCAAGGCTGCAACCTCTCAGAAGCAGGTAGCCAGGGAACACAGGCTTATGCTCCTGGATATTTTTAAGATACTACATCAGTAACCTGAGACCTAAGGTTCTTCCAATGTGCCTCTGGATGTATTTGAACCACCAACCTTTCGGTTAGTAGTCCTTTGCTCCACCAAGGGACTCAAATGAGACAAATGCCCCCAAAAGGTTTTATTGCAGTCTGACAGCCCATCCACAGAAAAATGAATCCTCTAAAACCCCAGCTCCTGCAGACATAAAAGGTTCAAAATCCTCAGGAAAAAGGCTCACTTACCTCAGGGGCTCCAAACTGCCTTATTCCTTGTTCCTGTAGAAGAACCATAGAGAGTCTTGGAGTGTAGAAACAGCAGCCTTTAGTCCTGTATTGCCAAGACTATGCTTTCTGTATTGAGGCACGTTCCAATTATCATCCGCTACGCCAATGGTTTTCAACCGGGCATGATTTTGGCCCCAACAGGCCCTTGGTAATGCTTGAAAATATTTTTGGTTGTCACTAGTGAGTGGGGAGCGCGAATGGCATCTGATGAGTAGAGGGCAAGGATTCAGTTAAACATCCTACAATGCACAGGACAGCCGCCCACAACAAAAAATTATCTGGCCCACAATGTCAATACTGCTGAGATTGAGAAACCCTGCACAACGTTCTTCTGGAACAAGGTGGAATGCACCAAACCAGTGCCTGGTGATAAAGTCAGTCTTTAGACTTTCTAAGTCAGGACATCTGTGCTCTATTGGAACGAGCTTCTGCAAATGAAAATAACAAGGACTTTCAATGAGAAAGAAGACTCAGACATGGAAAAGCTTGGTGAGAGGAAAGAAGTAGGGCTTGGAGGAGGAGCTCTGCTGACTTGAGTGTCTACCCCATGGAACTAAGGAGGGCAACAGGAGGAGTCCAGTCAGTGACTGTCTGGTAGTAGGTTGCTACATTCAGTGGAATCCTACCCAGGGACCTAAAATAAACCAAACCTGTTGCCATCAAGCCACTCCAACTCATAGCAACCCTATAGAACAGAATAGAATTTCCCCAAATTGTTTCCGTGGAGTGGCTGGTAGATTCAAACTGTCGACCTTTTGGTTAGCAGCTAAGCTCTTAACCACTCCACCACCAGGCTACAAATAGAGGAGGTTACATATAACCAGGGATGTTAATGAATAACCCTTCACATTTTTAAATTCTATAAAGGGGAGGTAGTTTGTGGGTCAAATATGGCTCTTGTCCAAGTGTAAGGCCTTTGAGTACAAACCAATGGAACAAATACAAAAGTAGAAGCGGATGCCAAGGCAGAGGGCAGCCCAGAGTCTAACTTATTTCTTCCACTTTCATAAATGGAGAAGGCTTGGAAGGCAGCAGGTGAAGAACCTGGGCTGCAAGGGAAGCACTACCTTCACCTCTCAGCTGGAGTTCCTTAACCCTGCTGAGGCTCAGAGTCTTCATCTGTAAAATGAGGGTACTAGGAGCATCCTCCTTACGGTGCTTATAGGAGTATTAGGTGAGATAGGCAGGCAATGTACATAGTAAGCAAGCTATGATAGTAAGCATGCATAGTAACAGCAGCTATGATAACGGCCAGGGGTGGATTAGCCCATAGGCAAGGTAAGCACTGTGCTTACCTTGCCTACCAGATCATCTATACAAATATTCTGCTTCTAGGTATGGCTGGCATCTGTCTCTCTCCCAACCCCACAGCACCTTCCTACAGAATCAAAGCCTTCTTTTCAAATTTACAATCCCTGACAGGGGCAGATGACACAGTAAGAAATGTAAGCATGGGCTTACTTGTACATATTTACTAATTCATACTGCACAGTTTCACGTTTTTCACATTATGAAACCCATGTGAAATTGTGCACTACAGATTAGTAAGTACGCACAAATAAGCCCCTGCTTACCCCGCTTACTGGGTAATCTGCCCCTGATAATGGCTTGAGTAGGCAATGCCCCAGCTTGGTTTTGAAATAGGCACTGAACCCCACAAGAAAACCATGGCAGAATAAAGGTTATCAGCTTATAGTGTGGCTTACTACTTTTCTGACAGATAGGTCGGTCTCCGACGGGGCTTTATGATCCATTTTTTGAGCACTGTAACTGGGGGAATGGAGTCTAATCCAGTGTAAATCACAGATAAGCAAAATTTCTATTTTCTGTATAATTCATGAGCCAGAGTTTTCAGAGAAATTTTGAAGGCTATTCTATCTTCCTTTAGAATAGAAATATTCTTGAAACAGAAGAAATTGTAGACAGCTCTCATTGCCTTCTGGGTAATTATGTCTTTAAAGTAAACTCCTGAGGCTTATTATGAAACAAATTGCATTTTACTCATGTCCTTGGAGAGAAGTTTTAGATGGATGGGTGTTGGAGGGAAAGCTTCCAGAAGCTGATCTTGTTTCAAAGGAAACGAAATGTGCTTTCAATTTTTGATAGTATACATTGGATTATTTTTATGCCCATTCCTGAGTCTTTCATTGGAATACATAATGGCTATCTGCTGCTACAACAGACAGGGAATTTTCCATTCTAATAATGTGATCCTGTCTCATCTTTATGATGTGCAGAGGGAACATGGATGTTTGCCTGGAATTAGCAACTTTTGACCCGTCTTATCAAGGGAGCTTAAGATTCAACAATAGCATTTAGTCAACATTTATTGGACCCCTTCTATATGTGTGATGCACTGTGCTAGAAGCTAGCATTGCAGCAGTACAGTGAACATAATTATAACAGGGGTAACCCCTGGGGAAAAGGGCAAGGACCAGGATTGGAAGTAAAAGTTAGAGTCCCAGCAGGAAGCAGATAGCACACGCAAACTGAGTAATGCAAGGACCCTTTAATAAAGGGCCTGCGTACACAGACCGAAGCAGTGTTTAAGCAAGGCAACAAGCTACAGAGAAGTACACCTAGAATAGTGACAGTGGGAACCATTACCAACTAACTCCAGGCCTAAAGGGACAAGAAGGAAAAGTGCCATCAGGACCCAGAGAGGTGACTGTATGAAGAAGGGCACCTGCAAGGACCTGTAGCTTTTGTTAGAGGGACACACCAGCCCGTGAACATCTAGCAGAGAAGGAGATGATGAAATGAATACCCCAAACTCTCTCAGCACCCCTTATCTTCTCTGAAGTAAGACTGGTGCCTCCCAATGGCCAACCCCAAGAGGAAGCTGGAGGAAAAAGGGGCCCATCTCTGCAGACCCCATGGTCAGCCTCCCAGGGCACAGAGCAGGGTGGTAAGTCTGGAGGAACAAATGGAAGAGATCCAATATGTGCCCAAGGGAACTGCAGTCTTTGTGATGTTTTGTCCAAGAAAATGCATTAAAATAAAGAACGAGGAGGAAGAAAAGAAAAAAAAATGGAGGAAGAAAAAAAAGAAGCAGGAAAAGGCAATACCAGGAGAAGAAAGACAATTGACAGGTGATTAAATTCAGAGCAAGTACGTCCTCGTGGCGAACACAAGTTGCTATGGGAACACCAAAGAGAAGTCCCTACCTCAGGCTCAGGGACTCCGATGAGGCCTCCTGAGGAAGGAATATCTAAATTAAAAGCTGTAGGGCCAGTAGGAACAAACCGTGTAAGAGGGTGGTGAATGGCATTCACAAAGGCCCAAAGTTGAACCCAGGCATGGCTGGCCCTTAGAGGTCAAAGGTATGTTTGGGGAGAAGGAAGAAGTATGACTGGTGAAGTAAATGGAGAGAAGACCAACAAGAACACTGCATGCAATAACAAAGAGTTCAGTCTTCATCCTAAAGAAAATGGAAGGACAGAGTAGAATGACAAGAGTAAATTCGCACTTTTAAGTTTTTCTCTAACTTTACTCCCAGGAAGTTCAACCTTTCAGCAAATACATACCAGTTCGTCTCTGTACTTGACAAAATGAAAGTGTGCATGGTAGAGTGGTTTGTCTTTTTAATCCATGGCGAAGATCCAAATGGACAAACACACACACACACACACACACACACACACACACACACACACACACACACACACACACAGGTAGGTCCTTTGGTTAGGTAAATGTCTCCATGAGAAGGGATATTGCTTATGTACCTCTCTACTAACCACTGCATGCATGAATAGAGACACCAACATTTCAAAAGGCAACCTGACACACCTTTGGCATTTAAGAAATAGAAGTTTTAAGCCTCAGCATCATAAGCCGAGCCCAGATTAATGACCTTTCAGACTATAGGCTCAAGGAATTAGAAATAGGTCAGCCTTGCAAAGAATTTTAAGAAATCACTGAACTACTGCAAATCAGACAACTTCTCCTTGATTCCACCCACCCTTAAGAAATTGACCCTTCCCATATCCTAATATTCTCTATTTCATCTGCTCCCTCTACTTTGGGGGCTGGGATAAGACATATAGACTTCTTGCAAAGACACTGCCTTTGGTGCAAAACAGAGGACATACATAAATAGAAGTAAGCTCATTCTTCATTGCTTTCATCTGTTGCAGGTTCATGGAGCAGGGTGGATGTTCATGATTCATGTGAGTACCCTGTGCATTTTTGCCTTTTTCATGAGATGTGTTTATGCAATAAATGAATCATGAAATATTGCTATGTGACTGATAAAATTCCCAGGTCATGGTTTGTTTTTATCTTTATCTTGATAAAATTCATTCTGAAATTGTGAGTTTGGGAATAGAAACCGTCTTACGCCACCCTTTCCAGAGAATGGCAGGGTGCTAAAGATTTTACCTCTTTCTCTGGAGTCCTGAATCTTGCTTTTGAGATAGAAACATCAGCACTTACCCTATGCCGCTTCCTTATAAACGACGGATATTCTCAAACTACATCCCATCGTGCTGCCCTAATTATGGGAGGAACCTGGAAGGACCATAGCTTTGCCGTAAGTGTTTTACCCAGAACAGCTGTCCCTTCCTGGGGGAAAGGGCTCCTCCTCCACACTCCCACCCTGTTCTGCTGGGGGCTATCAGTCACAGTGCTTCCCACCCTTCATAGCCCCATGAGTGGACACATTACCCAACCCAGGCCAATGGCCCCACAGTGGTTGATCCAGGGATGGCTATAGGTCTAAAGCCAAGACAGTTCGAGAAGCAGAGATAAGACTCTGATAATAAGAGTTCAGACTGGGTGAAGGGCCTGGATCCATTTATGTCTGAAACCAGCCCACTTCCATCCTTCCCATGGTATGGTTAAATAAGGCAATAAATGTCCTTGTTTGGTTTAAGACAGTTTGATTTTCCATAACCTGTAAGTGAAAGAGTCCTGTTAAATACTTCATGCTTTTCATGCTTTTTAGAAAATAAAATTCTCTCTACATATCAAATTATTTTACCCATAGAATGGCAAAAGAATATCTCTGGTCCCTGGCTGTCAACAGTACCTTGTCTCTCCACCTCTCTTTAACCTTTCACAACCACAGATACACACAAGGTCTTTCCTTTTGCTGCTGAAAAAGAGAGGAAGAGCACACTAGAGGAAATGGGATGGCTAGATTTGATCATCTCTGTCTAGAGGGATGAGGCCAGAAGCTGCAGGATCTATTCCCATGAGAAAGAATGTGAGATCATGGTGTCTTGGTAATCTAGTGTTGCCATAACAGAAATACCACAAATGGATGGCTTTAACAAAGAGAAATTTATTATTTCACAGTCTAGGAGGCTAGAAGTCCAAATTCAGGGTGTCAGCTCCAGGGGAAGGCTTTCTCTCTCTGTCAGCTCTGGAGGAAGGCCTTTGTCATCAATATTCCCCTGGTCTAGGAACTTCTCAGCGCAGGAACCTCGGGTCCAAAGGACGCACTCTGCTCCCAGCATTGCTTTCTTGGTGGTATGAGGTCCCCATGTCTCTCTTACTTCTTACTTCTCTCTTTTATGCCTCAAAAAAGATTGGCTTAAGACACACTCTAATCTTGTAGATTGAGTCCTGCTTCATTAACATCACTGCCACTAATCCCATCTCATTAACATCATATAACACATAGGAAAATCACATCAGATGAAAAAATGGTGGACAATCACACAGTACTGGGAATAATGGCCTAGCCAAATTGATACACATATGTTTTGGGGACACAGTTCAATTTATGACACATGGCCTCCTGGCACTTGCCTTCATGCCCAAGGGGCGTAATGTGGGACAGATTTCGAGAGGTTGGTGATCTTTTTCATCTCTACATGGACGTGTGGCTTGTGCAATCACATGAGGTCTCATGCTTGACTAATGTTCTATCATCATCTTGAAATTTTAATAAAGTTGAAAGAAAAGATGTCACTTTTTCCTTTTATATTGGGCCCCACAAATTATGTAGCCAGTCTTGATAGAATCCAGCACTTGTTGGCATCCCAGAGGTTATGAGGCAGTGGCTTATACACAAAGGGGATCATCAACAGAACAATGGAAAAACTCCTTCATCTGGTTTTGTAGCCAGGGGACACTAATGAGTGGGAGGAAGAGAGAAGAACATGGAGGATGGCTGCTTATGGAACTGGGTGTGGCCCCATGGGAGGCACACTTTTGGGGATTCCTAGAAAGGACTGCAGGTGATATACTTGGGTTGAGTGGGGGAAATGGACTCTGATCCTAAAATCAAATTTGTGGGCACTTTAAATGGAGAAATAATATAAGCATGACTCACATGCATAGGAAAAAAGTCATTAGGGGCAGAATCTCTGGAATCAGACTGCCCAAGAGCAAGTCTTATTTCTGCTACTTCATAGTTGTGTAACCGTGGTAAAAATACCTAATCTCTCTGTACCTCACTTATCCTCATCTATAAACTAGAGGTAACGATTGTACCTGTCTCACCACATTGCTGTAAAGATTAAATTGGACAATGCATGTAAGCAAACAGCACAGTATCTAGCACACAATAAATCTTCAATAAACGTTAACTTTTACTAGATAATAATGAGAGTTAAAGCCTGTGTACCTTTTATTATGTGCTAAGCAATGTTCTAAAGCAATGATTCTCAAACTTTTTGGTCTCAGGACCATTTTACACACTTAAAAATTATTGAGCATCTCAAAGAGCTTTTGTTTACGTAGCTTATAACTATCAATATTTACCACATTAGAAATTAAAATGAGGAAAGGTTTAAGATATGTACTTATCAATTCATGTTAAAACAATAATAAATTAATAATAAATAACTCATTGCTGCCGAGCTGATTCTGACCCATAGCGACCCTATAGGACAGAGTAGAACTGCCCCATAGGGTTTCCAAGGTGCCGCTGGTGGATTCTAACTGCCGACCTTTTGGTTAGCAGCTGAGCTCTTAACCACTGCGCCACCAGGGCTCCAATAATAAATAATAGTAATAAATTAAAAACCCATTACTTGTTAACATAAACAACATATGTTTACAAAAAAATAATCATTTATGGACAAAAATATTTGTGAGAAGTACATTTTTAATGTCTAGTTTTAGAAAACAGATGGATTCTCATATCCTCTGCATTCACTCTGCTGTAATATATTTTTCTGTTGAAGTAAGTATATTAGGAAAATTCAGTCTTGACAGACATGTAGTTGGAAAACAGAAGAGTATTTTAAGTACCTTTTCAGATAACTAGGGGTATTCTTCTTTGATACTATACCAAAACTTGACAGGTGGTAGTCTCTTGAAGGTTGGTTAACGTGGAATCGGAAACCATATCAATGAACTTTCTGAACTGTTAAAATAGAATCCACTGGGCTATGTTGCACTTTGAATGGATCTTTTACACATGCATGATTTTGTAACATGATAACTTGGTCATTTAGAAAATCAGTTTATGAAGTTATATGGATCTTCCAGATGTTGACACATTTCATATCACCACCAATCTCATCAAAAAAGCATTTAAATATAGAGAAACTGTCAACCTCACAGTGGTGGATTCAAGTTTTTCAAAATTCTAAACTTTGCTTGAAAGTAAGAATTTTATCACTAGTAACAAACGCTATTAGTTGTTTTCCTTGAAGTGACAGCTCACTTTGTTTTCAAAAAAATGTCTGCCAAATACCAATGTCTGAATAATCATAATTTGTCAGTTATTCTTTCAAGTAAAAATAGTATTTCATGGAAAGTGGTTACTTCAGCTTCTAACTCAAAAAATCACACAGATTTTTTTTCTAAAGTCAACCATTGTCATTACTTTTAGAGCAGAAGTGCTTTACATATACTTCTCATTTAATCACACGGAATATTTTATTAAATCTCAAGATCTAATAAAATTATGAAATGTTACTACTTCATCAAGGACAACTGGGACATTAAGGGAAACTGATGTTGTTGTTTTTGTTTTTTCCTGCAAGTGTGTGGGGGTGAAGAATCTCATGACTGCTGGGACAGTTGGTGCCATTGCTAAGGTGCCAGTCATTCCACCCACCATTGCTCTTGCACCATCAGGGCAAATGTCAACTCACTAAAAAGACAAATAACATCTTAGTACTATTATGCACATACTTTTGACTTTGTGGATCTTAAAAAGGGTCTCTGGGACCCTTGTTGTTGTTACATGCCGTTGAGTCAATTTTAACTCATAGAGACCCCATGTGACAGAGTAGAACTGCCCCATAGAGCTTTCTAAGCTGTAATCTTTATGGAAGCAGATGGCCAGGTCTTTTTCTCCCATGGAGCTGCTGGTGGGTTCAAACTGCCAACCTTTAGGTTAGCAGCCAAGCGCTTAACTGTTGCGCCACCAGGCTCCTTTCTGGGACCTTTAGGAGATTTCTACTACATTTACTTTGAGAACCGCTACTCTAAACTAGCCACACACACTCAACTAATCATCACAAGCACTCAATTATATGAGTGTTATGATTATCCCCATTTTATAAATAGGCAGACTAAGGCAAGAAACACTTGCATAAGCTCATACCACCCCTAAGTGGAAGGACAAGGATTTGAACCCTGGCTGTTTGACTTCAGAGCCTGGGCTCTAAACTATTCCTATAAAATGAGAGTGTGATTTTATCTGCATATTTTATAAAAATGTGTTTTCCAGTTTTGGGGTATGTGTTATGGTGATAAGAAAATGAGAAAGGAATCCAAAATGACATAGACTAAGGAATAAAGAGAGAGATCAAAAAGAAGAAATTATCCCTAATGGAATATTACCATTTATCCATGAGATTAAGTACTTCCCCAGACATACCCAGAACACAGCACGGTTAAAATTGCATTAATATAAAATACAATTTAGATTTTTAAAAAATGAGATAATATAATAACGGCAAGTGTAAACTAAAAGCCTTGAATAATAAACTTGGGTCAACATCAGAGTTCAAGGAGAAGGTGCTTAGGCCTGAGCCAAGTTCTCAGCGAGTAGTATATCCCTTTTCTTTAAAGGCAATTTATCAGGACTTATCCAAGCCTGTAAGAACAATCCCTTAAGACCATCCAATTTCCTTTCTTTCTAATTCCATACTTAGCAGAGCAACCTTCTGATAATTAATTTGGTTTCACAGGTAAGTCAATACCAGGAAAGAGACTGGTTGAATTACTGTGCCGGCTATATCGCTTGCTGTAAATGAATAAATTGGTTTGTAGATTTATCAATCCTTCTCCCAAGAGTTCAGTTTGCAAGTACCATTTTCCTAGGGTATACTGACATTTGACTTGGAGGCCTGCAATGTTACGTGACCAAAGTGAGCAAGGCTGTTTGAAGACTTTCATAACTGTTTTGAAGACTTTCTGAAGCACTCCAATTGTAGGGGCCACCACCTCATGTTGTATCAAGTATATTAAAACACACTCAGTCCCAGGGCTGCCATGTTGGACAACTCCAGTTGTGAATGGTCTTCCCTGGCATTGTGCAATGAGTGGCCCAGCTTATACTCCACATTAAATATGATTTATTTTGTTAAAAATAAACGGAAAGACTTTTTGTAAAATTAGCTCTGAGTCAACCTTTCGGTTAGCAGCCTCCAAAACTAAATCTACCTTTGACCATAGGTTCCCAGCAATCATATGGTAGGAAATACTAACTATCCTCCAGGATCCAGTCTCCACTTCTTCCTTTCAGCAATAGAACCCTTCTTTCCTTTCTCAAGATTCAGAAGGACACAAAGTCACTTAACAGACTTTTCCTGTTCCTCTACTGTGGCCACGAGATTAAATTCTGTCAGTTGGATATAAGCAGACGTGGCAAGTGTGACTTTTAGATCACATTCCTTAGAACAAGTTACTTGATTTCTCTTCTCTCCCCATTTCTCCCTCCTATGAGTGGGAACATCCACATGGAGCTAGTTGGTTAAGTTCAATGATGAAGACAAGGACAATGACTTAGGGCTTGGCAGAGCAAAGAGATGAAAGGAACCTGGGCCCCTGGATGACACCATGGAGCAGAGGCACGTACTCAGCCTGGACTCACTGCCTACCTTCACGCTGTTACATGAGAGAGAAATAAACTACTATAAACCTTGAGTTTTATTTTGAGGTCAGTTTTGTTCACTGCAGTAACCCCAGCACCAAGAACAGATATGAATATAGAAGGTGCTTCCTGGTACTGGTACAACAACAGATACATAGACCAACGGAACAGAGTTGAGAATACAGATGTAACTTCATACACCTATGGCTAGCTGATATTTGACAAAGGCCCAAATAGGGAAAAGACAGTCTCTTTAACAAACGGTGCTGGCATAACTGGATATCCATCTGCCAAAAAATGAAACAAGACCCATACCTCACACCATGCACAAAAACTAACTCCAAATGGATCAAAGACCTAAACATAAAATCAAAAACAATAAAGATCATGGAAGAAGAAAACAGGGACAAAGCTAGGAGCCCTAACACATGGCATAAACAGAATACAAACCACAAGTAGCAAAGCACAAACACCAGAAGAGAAACTAGCTAACCGGGAGCTCCTAAAAATCAAACACTTACGCTCATCAAAAGACTTCACCAAAAATGTAAAAGATAACCTACAGACTGGGAAAAAAATTTTGGCTACAACAAATCCGATTAGGGTCTAATTTCTAAATTCTACAAGATATTGCAAAACCTCAATAACAAAAAGACAAATAACCTAATTAAAAAATGGGCAAAGGATGGGAACAGGCATTTCACCAAACAAGACATTCAGGTAACTAATAGATACATGAGGAAATGCTCATGATCATTAGCCATTAGATAAATGCAAATCAAAACTAAAATGAGAAACTATCTCACCGCAACAAGACTAGCATTATACAAAAAAACACAAAACGATACACACTGGAGAGGCTGTGGAGAGATTAGAACACTTATACACTTTTGGTGGGAATGTCAAACGGTACAATCACTTTAGAAATCGATTTGGCACTTCCTTAAGAAGCTAAAAATAGAAGTACCATACAATCCAGCAATCCTACTCCTTGGAATACATCCTAGAGAAATAAGAGCTGTCACACAAATAGATATATGCACACCCATATTCACTGCAGCACTGTTCACAATAGCAAAAAGATGGAGACAACCTAGGTGCCCATCAATGGACGAATGGATAAACCAGTTATGGTATATCCACATAATGGAATACTACGCAACGATAAAGAACAACGATGAATCTGTGAAATATCTTATAACATGGATGAATCTGGAAGGCATTATGCTGAGTGAAATTAGTCAGTCACAAAAGGACAAATATTGTATAAGACCACTATTATAAGAACTCAAGAAAAGGTTTAAACACAGAAGAAAACATTCTTTGATGGTTACGAGGGTGGGGAGGGAGGGTGAGGTTTATTTACTAACTAGATAGTAGATAAGAATTATCTCAGGTGAAGGGAAGGACAGCACACACTACAGGGGAAGTCAGCACAACTGGACTAAACCAAAGCTAAGAAGTTTCCTGAATACAATCAAACACTTCGAGGGACAGAGTAGCAGGGGTAGGAGTCTGGGGACCATGCTTTCAGGGGACATCTAGGTCAACTGGCATAACAAAGCTTATTAAGAAAATGTTCTGCATCCTACTTTGGTGAGTGGTGTCTGGGGTCTTAAAAGCTTGCAAGCGGCCATCTAAGATACATCAATTTGTCCCAACCACCTGTAGTAAAGGAGAATGAAGAACACCAAAGACACAAGGAAAGTCTTAGCCCAAGGGACAGAAAGGGCCACATAAACCAGAGGCTTCATCAGCCTGAGACCAGAAGAACCAGATGGTGCCCGGCTACCACCAATGACCACCCTGACAGGGAACACAACAGAGAGTCCCAGATGGAGCAGGAGAAAGGTGGAGTGCGAACTCAAATTCTATTAAGAAGATCAGACTTAATGGTCTGAATGAGACTGGAGGAACCCCGGAAATCATGACCCTATCAGCCCAGAATTAAAACAATTTCCGAGGCCAACTCTTCAGACAGGGATTGGACTGGACTGTGGGACATAAAGTGATACTTGTGAGGAGTGTGCCTCTTAGCTCAAGTAGATACAAGAGACTGACGGGCAGCTTCTGTCGGGAGGTGAGATGGGAAGGCAGAGAGGGTTAGGAGCTGCTTGAATGGACATGGGGAATCAGGGGTGGCAAGGAAGAGTGTGCTGTCACAGTATGGGGAGAGCAATTAGGGTCACATAACAATGTATGTATAAATTTTTGTATGGTAGACTAACTTGAAATATAAACTTCATTTAAACTACAACAATAAAAAAAGAAAGAAAGAAAATGTTCTGCATCCCACTTTGGTGACTGGCGTCTGGGGTCTTAAAAGCTAGAGAGTGGCCATCTAAGATGCATCAATTGGTCCCAACCCACCTGGAGCAAAGGAGAATGAAGAACATCAAATACACAAGGAAAATATTAGCCCAAGAGCCGGAAAGGGCCACATAAACCAAAGACTGCATCAGCCTGAGACCAGAAGAACTAGATGGTACCTGGCTATCACCAACGACTTCCCTGACAGGGAACACAACAGAGAGTCCCCGATGGAGCAGGAGAAAAGTGGGGCACAGAACTCAAATTCTAGTAAAAAGACCAGACTTAATGGTCTGACTGAGACTGAAGGGACCCTGGAAGACATGGCCCCCGGACTCTCTGTTAGCCTGAAATTGAAACCATTCCCGAAGCCAACTCTTCAGACAAAGATTAGACTGGACTATAAAACATAAACTGGTACTCGTGAGGCGTATGCTTCTTAGCCCAAGTAGATACGTAAGACTAAATGGGCAGCTCCTCTCCAGAGCCGAGAAGAGAAGGCAGAGAGGAACAGGAGCCGGCTGAACGGACATGGGAAATCTGGGGTGGAAAGGAGGAGTGTGCTGTCACAATATAGGGAGAGCAACTAGGGTCACATAAAAATGCATATATAAATTTTTGTATGAGAAACTAATTTAAACTGTAAACTTTCACACAAAAAAATGGAGTGCTTAATGGAGGCCATGGGTGGTGCAAAAGTTTCATGTGCTCATTTGCTAACCAAAAGTTAGAGGTTTGAGTCCATTCAGAGGTGCCTCAGAAGAAAGGCCTGGCGATCTGCTTCCAAAAAATCAGCCATTGAATATCCTATGGAACACTGTTCTACTGACACACATGGGGTCAGCATAAGTTGGAGTCAACTCAGCGGCAACTGGTACCGGTACTGACAGGTGCTTAAGGAAGAATTGTTGAATCAATAAATTCATTCATTTCAAGTCAATTTTTTCTTCATATTTTAAATCAGTGTTTTGGGGTTTTTTGTTTGTTGTCAGTTTTGTTTTTTTTGTTTTTTTTTTTTTAGGTCTTACATATTACAAGTGTGTAGGCTCTAGGCATTCCGCATAGAGTATCTACTGCCTACAATAGCCCTGGTAGAGGAGTGTCCTGCCCCAGCCCCCACCCTGCTGGCACAGAAACCTGGCACCTCTCCCCCACATCAGCGGACTCTCTGTGCCCCTCCCACATCCCCGTGGAGCCCCTTTACTGTCCTTTGTGCCCCGTCCACCCCCGGTTTCTGTGGGCTTTTACAACTGCAACTCTCTTCAGGATGCTGTCCCAGGCTGCTTTGCCCACACGGAAAAGGACAGAAATGCCTGGGAGTTTATGCCCCTCCCAACTGACTCTTAGCTAATGAGCAGCTGATGGGACAGCATGGAAACCCAATGCTTTTGCCATTAGTTGGGACAGACTCTACGGTGATTTATGCTCCAGAGCTCCCCATGGGATCAGGCTGAGGCTGAGATTTTGCCTGAGGTCACACTTTCCTTGGCTTCTTTCCCTTCCCTGTCCTGCTTCCCCATCTTCTTTCATGATTTGCCGGGAGCTCCTCCTCAATAAACCCCCTGCACATGAATCTTCATTGCAGGTTCTGCTTCTGGGGAATCTGCCCTCAGACATCCACAACACCCTTCCACGCACACACGCACATTTGCCTAAGTTCCTTAAGAGATGAAAGCCGTTGAGGCTACTATGGCTGGGAGCTGCTGTCTTCTCCTGCATGACTGAAGCAAGACTGGACAATGCTGTCCATGCTCTCCACCATGCAAACGGCCTTCCATATTCACAGCCATCACCAGGCAGATGCCCAAATGGAGGCAGAAATTGCAGGATCAGAGCAGAGGAAGGAAAAAGAAAATGACCACATGACGCTCAGAAGCACAAAGACAAGGCTGGAAAATATTCAGAAGTGGATTCAAGCTCAACTCATCTACAGATTTGTCATGTGACCCCAGATGGGGCTTTTGAGCCCCCATTTGATGAATTCAAACTATCTTGCCCCCCAAGATCAAGTCTGTGTTGAGCTTTTGATTCTTCACAAAAACATCACATCACCGCAGAGCTCTTGTTTCCAGCCTGCTTGTTTGAATTAAAGCTTTGCAGCACTTTAGTTTATGGCATCTCTGGGGAGGAGTGAATATGTCACCGTAATTAACTCATCTGATGAGAGAGGTCTTGTTTATTTCTCCTACAATATCACAGGTGGTGGTTGAGCTCCGCTACATTATGGGGATATGAAAAGCAGTTAGAATAAATCACATGAAATAAATAAGAAAACAAAATCATTCCGAGATACATTTTTTATTGTTTTAAATAAAGTTTCAAAAGTGAACAGCTGCATCCCAAACAGTCACAAGGCTGCTACCCTCTTCTGAGCTGCTCTGCTGAGAAAGGGTTAATGGGACTCTCAAGTTCAACCAACTAAGACTAAAAGGAAATTGAGTACTGTTTTCAAATTATTACCCAGACAGTCACAGGGTATCTGGGCACCCTCTTTGTGCACAGGACATGACGATCTAATCAATTTGGGTAATCTGTTAAAACAACCACGTGCAATTCATTTTACAAGCTCCACAATGGCATTCATTTGATAAACACATAAGAGCAGCTCTAGTTGCTGGGCTTTCAGTAAGCAAGCAGAGTAAGAGTCCTTGCCACCGAGAGCTCACAGAGGTGTGGTAGATAAAGAAGTATTTTCAGGGATTAAGATGGTACAACATACTCTCTTCCCTCCAAATATCCAATGAAATCCGAGATATGGGTTTTTAAAAATAATTATATGAGTCAGTATACTAGAAAGCAAAAACCAGATAGTGTCGGCAAATCAGAAATGTTGAATTCCTGAAGGGAGGAGGGGAAGGCGATTTGACTGAAACTGTAGAGGTGTTAGACTGGAGGAAACCTTACGGAAGGGAAATCTGGGTATAAGGGAAAGGGAAGGGGGAAGAGCAGGGGAAAGAGGACAGAGAAAGAGGAAGGGGGAAGGAGTGTGAAGTTGGAAGGAAAAGAGGGAGACAAGCAGAGATAAAGAAGGAAGTAGAGAGAAAGAGAGAAGCCCTGGTGGCGCAGTGATAAAAGCACTCATCTGCTAACCAAAAGGCGGTGTTTCAAACCAGCCCACTCCGCAGGCAAAAGATGTGGCAGTCTGCTTCTGTAAAGATTTACAGCCTTGGAAACCTTATTAGGCAGTTCTACTCTGTCCTATAGGCTCGCTATGAATTGGAATCGACTCAACGACAATGGGTTATGCTCTTAAGTAAAGGAGCCTTGGTGGCACAGTGGTTAAATGCTCAACTGCTAACTGAAAGTTTGGTGGTTCGAACCCACCAGCAGCTCTGCAGGAGAAAGAGGTGGCAGTCTGCCTCCGTAAAGATTTACAGCCTTGGAAACCCTATGAGGAAGTTCTACTCTGTCTTATAGGGTCACTAAAAGTCAGAATTGATTAGACAGCAGTGGGTTTTTGTTTTGTTTTTAGAGAGAAAGAGAAGGTGAAAAAAGAGGAAGAAGGAAGGGAGAGGTAAGGAGAAGGGAAGGAGTGGTGAAGGAGGGTGAGTAGAAGGGAGAGAGACAGATGGGGGAGAAGGAAAGAATCGAGGAGAAAGAGGTGCAGGTTGGGAGTGTTAGAAAAGGTTGAGAAGAAAAGGTAAGGACCGAGAAGAAAGGGGAAAAGGTGGAGACAGCGAGAAGGCAGAGGAAGATCTAAAAGGACAACTCCGATGACTATTGGAGAAACAGCGGAGCACTCTTACCTCCATATCAACATTGCTGTCACTGTTGTTTTAGCTGCCATTGAGTTGGCCCCCAACTCATGGCAACCCCACATAAAACAGAACGAAACACTGCCGGTCCTGTGACATCCCCGTGATCCACTGCAGATTTGACTGCTGTGTTCCGTAAGGTTTTCATTTTCAAAAGTAGATCAGCAGGCCTTCCTTCCTAGTCCGTCTTAGTCTGGATCAGCATCATAATCCAGCATCATGGCAACATTCACACCTCCACTGACAGACAGGTGGCAGTTGTGCATGAGGTACATTGGCCTGGAATTGAACCCAGGTCTCCTGCCTAGAAGGTAAGAATTCTACCACTGAATTAACACTGAAAAAAACGAGCCATGTAGTAGGTTGAATAATGGCCCCAAGAGATACCAGGTCCTAATCCCTGGAACCTGTAAGTGTTACTTTATATGGGAAAACGGTCTTTGCAGATGTGATTGTAAAGCATCTTGAGATGGGGAGATTATCCTGGATTATCAGGGTGAGCCTTCAATACAATCACAAGTGTCCTTGTAAGAGAGAGGCAGAGGGAGACCTGACACACAGACAGAAGTGGAGAAGGCAGTGTGACCACGGAGGCAGGCCAGAGACTGGAGTGATGCAGCCACAAGCCATGGAACACCTGAGGCCCCCAGAAACCGGAAGAGGCAAGGAGTGGACTCCCTAGGTCCTATGGTGCAGCCCTGCCTACACCTTGATTTCCGCCCAGTGATACTGACTTCGGACTTCTGGCCTCCAGAACTGAGGGAGAATACATTTGTGTTGTTCTAAGACAACGAATGTTGTTCTAAGCCAATGCTCCTTAGAAGCGAGGATGGTGAGACTTCGTCTCATATACTTTGGACGTGTTTTCAGGAGGGACCAGTCCCTGGAGAAGGACATCATGCTTGGTAAAGCAAAGGGTCCGTAAAAAAGAGGAAGACCCTCAACAAGAGGGACTGACACGGTGGCTGCAACAACGGACTCAAGCATAACAACGATCAGGAGGATGGCACAGGACTAGGCAGTGTTTCATTCTGTTGTACGTATCGGTTGCTATGAGTCAGAACCAACTCGACAGCACCTAATGACGACAACAGCAAGCTAACGGATGTGGCACTGTGTTACAGCAGCCCGAGGGAACCAGGACAGGCCCTTGGCAGTTACCCAAGTGACTCATCAATTGCAGTCACAGGGATGAGGCTTGTTGCCTGCCCCTCTTCCCAGCTTGTGCAGAGCTATGGGCAGCATCACTGTTACCCCAATAACGTACAGTATAGCTAAGGTTCTATAGGATCATAAACTTTGAGGGATTCTAGGCCTTGGTTTGATCCTGCCCCCACCATGTACCTGCTCTGTGCCCCTGGACCAGTTCCTTAGACTCTCTTACACTCTGCTTGTCGTGTAGAAAGTCGAGATTAGCGCAACGGTGCCTGACCCCATGGTTTTTGGGAGCACGCAGAGATGCAGTAAGGTAAATGCTCAGCATGGTGCTTGATAAACAGAACGCTCAACAAACATTAGCTGTTATTATTTTGAAGAGCCATGGTGGCACAGTGGTTAAGCGCTCAGCTGCTAACCAAAAGGTCAGTGGTCAAACCCACCAGCAGCTCTGCGGGAGAAAGATGTGGCAGTCGACTTCTGTAAAGATTACAGCCTTGGAAACTCTATGGGGCAGTTCTACTCTGTCCTATAGGGTCCCTAGGAGTTGGAATCGACTCGACTGTAATGGGTTTTATTAGTATTTTGTTATTATCATTATAATCATTATTTATTTTTGATCATTTGGATATTGCAACATGAAAATAATGTTCTCAATAACAGTTCGGGTCCTTGGAAAACCAAGCCACATGTGTGCACACAGAAGGCCTATCTAATTCACAATAGAGGTGAGATGTCGATTAGAAACAAAACAGAAGAACAAACATATTGAATAAAACATGATTTCTCATTCATTCTGAATGTTGATGCTGGAAGTAAAACAGGTATAATCTGAGGATGCAGAGATGGAGGAGGAGGAGGAGGAGAGGCAGATGGACCTAACAGTCTTACAGGGCCTCGCTACTCAAAGTGTGGCCCACGGACCAGCAGCATCAGCATCCCTTTGTTAGAAATGCAGACTCTCAGGCCCCACCCCAGACCTGCTGAATCAGAGCCTGTATTTTAACAAGATCCCCAGGTAATACCCACACTTTTCAAAGTATGCACTTAAGAGCATTTTCCAGGGCTTAAAGCCAGTGACGCTGGCTCTTCATGAAGTCAATTTTCACTTCTGGAAATCTGTGTTCCCTTTCCTAGATCTGTGTCTCATTAGCACAAATTTTATACTTATTGGCAATGATTAAGATGTTTTTAAAAATTTGCAAAATGAAAAAATATGGGGGTGAGGGAAAAGAGAAACAGATCGAGATAGATTTTCCTGACTTACCGGAACACAAATGTGCCTGGGCCCTGTTTGCAGAGCAGACAGGACAGAGGGTGGAGATCTGGACCAGATCTGTTGAATCCAGATCGTGTGTTCTTCCTAAATTCCAGGGTGGCAATTCCCATTATGGCCAAGAACAGATGGTTTCCAATAAACCAGGCAATACTCTATGCCTGACTCAGCGGCCTGTTTTTACTGGAATTTAAAAGAAAGGAAGAGAGGGACTATAGCCTTTAAACACTTGAGTCAAGTTCACCTGCAGATCTCAGGGAAGGAGAATTAAGGCAGGTGCTCCATGTTATAGAGTCTAATTGTCGAAGCAAATTATTTCCTGGATGCTGTTAATGTGGACAGACACATTGCAGTGCTTCTCACATGAGGACAGTTGTCCCTAAGGACAATATATGAATTACCTGAACTCGTTGCTGTCGAGTCAATTCCAACTCATACCGAGCCTATAGGACAGGGCAGAACTGCCCCAGTGTTTCCAAGGAGGGGCTGGTGGATTTGAACTGCGGACCTTTCAGTTAGCAGCCGAGGTCCTTGGTGGTTTGAACCCACGCAGTGGTTCCATGGGAGAAAGACCTGGCGATCTGCTCCTATAAAGATTACAGCCTAGAAAACCCCATTGGGGCGGCTCTACTCTATTGCATGGGGTTGCTGTGAGTCCAAATTGACTCCATAGCACCTAACAACAATAAGAATAATTTTATGCCAGGCACTGTGCTAGGTACTGGAGCCCTGGTGGTGCAGTGGTTAAGAGCTCAGCTGCTAACCAAAAGGTTGGCAGTTCAAATCCACCAGTAGCACCTTGGAAACCCTATGGAGTGTTCTACTCTGTTTTAGAGGGTCGCTATGAGTCAGAATCAACTTGATGGCAAGGGGCTTGGGTTTTGGTGTAGGTACTTTGTATATATTATCTCATGTAATCTTCAAACAACCTTCTAAGGTTGCATATTATATAATATTATAGTGTAGTTTATATATTATATATGTTATATAATATTATAGTATAGTAGCGGCACTGGTGGCACAGCGGTTAAGAGCTTGGCTGCTGACCAAAAGGTCAGCAGTTTGAATCCACCAGCCACTCCTTGGAAACCCTATGGGGCAGTTCTGCTCTGTCTTATAGGGTCACTATGAGTCAGAATCAACTTGACGGCAGCAGTTTTTTTTATAGTATAGTACAGTATGGTATAGTATAATAATATTCTCAGACAAAAGGCCTGGTTATCTATTTCCAAAAAATCAGCCATTGAAAACCCCGTGGAGCACAGTTCTACTCTGACACACACTAGGGTGCCATGAGTCAGCGTTGACTCCAGGGCACACAACACCACCACTATTATGTTACAATTGTAATATATATTAAAATATATTATAATCACATTACAATGTAACTTTATTATTAATCCATTGTGTAGATCAGGGACTAGAGCTTACAGAGGCTAAATAAACTGCCTTAATAGACAGATAGTAAGTGAACACTGGTCAGTCTAGGGCAGGGTCGGATTACCCAGTAAGCAAGGTACACACAAGCCCAGTTGTGCCTTCCCACCAATCTGCAGTGCACAATTTCACCTGTCCCCCTCCACAGCAAAGGTAGTGAAACGTATATGAAATTGGTCACCGCAGATTAGCAAGTAGATACAATTAAGCCCACGGGCACCTTGCTCAGTGCAAGCCAGTGCATACCGTGCTTACTGGTTAATCCGCCCCAACCTAGAGACCAAGTCTAGACTATTTCATCTTATAAGGTATCCCTTACACAGTGACAGCGGTGGTGCAGTAGAAAGAGCACAGAATTAGGAGTCAGAGGCCTGGGTTCAAATTCTGCTAACACTATCTCCTAGCTGGCCAGCAGGGCAGCACAGTGCCAAGAACTCCAGAGTCAGTTCCAGCCAGGGTTCAATTCTCAGTCCCAAATACCGGCTGTTCAAAAAGCAGTAGGTCATTAAGCCACCCCAAGGTAAAGATTTCCTATTGCTAGTTATCACATGCCTCAACTACACCGGATCGCGAATTATTGTCATCACTGCCAGCACGTAAAAGCAGCGTAACAAATACAGGAAGTGAACCAGGAGTTAAACTGACAACTTGGATTTGGTCTGGCTCAAAGACCTACTTTGCTGCTCTGGAAAAGGAAAAGAAATTAAAAACCAGCATTTCCATAACAGTCCAGATTCCGTGCCTATCTTAAGGAGCACTGTCGGTACCCGATCCACTATGACAGCAAGCAGGTTCTGTGGCTCTGGCTCATTCCTATAGATGCCAGCTTGGCACAGTCCCTTCCACTGTCTGCTTTCTTATGCCTGCCCAATTCTCCTGGGGACATTAGCTAACTGATTCCAGGAGGTATTTGAATTAGCAACCTGTGCCATAAACAAGACACCTCTGTCAGCCAATTCAGGGCGAGCCAGAGTGAAGTTCCCTGCTCCCCCGCCCCCTAACCTGGAACCCAGGCGCAAGGGACCAAGCCTCCTAGTCCATGATGGGCATGCTATATAATCACAATGTAGCACAGTTAACTTTTCGGTTAAAAGTAGTGACTTCTGGAATTACATTTCGCATATAAAACAATAACACAATTCCCAGTTGATCTGCAAATAAATAAGAGAAAACAGCTTTGTCATTATTTTAACAGTGGTTGGATTCAAAGAAACGCATCACATCCCATTTCATGAGCAAGAGGGCTAAGCAAAATTGAGCAAACATTTTATCTGAGTCTAGTCCAACACATCCCTACCCCAAAGATGTCCCCCGTAATGAAAATCTGTCCTTTGCAAATGACTCATCATGTGAAAACTGTGCTGAGTACGCTGGGAACGCGGGTGATGCGTGTGAAAATGAAATTAATCAACATGAAGACGAAGATGAGCAGTCCATCGCAGCTGAGCTGTTTGATAATGATGAAACCCAGGGAACAGACAGGACTCCAGAAACTCATGAAAGTGCAGGAAATGTCACTGGTAATAATGAATTAGTAACTATGTCTAGAAATGAAGAAACAAGAGCTAGCAGACAAAGGGAAAACACTGTGTCAGGGAACAATCAGTTCCATTCCTATCTCCCTAGTCCAAGCCACCATTACCTCCCCTGGGATTGTGACACCACCACCCCCTCTGCCAGTCTGTCATCCTGCGGTGGCTTGTGTGTTGCTGTGATGCTGAAGCCATGCCACCAGTATTTAAATACCAGCAGGGTCACCCATGGTGGATGGGTTTCAGCAGCATTCCCAGACTAAGACAGACTAAGAAGAAAGGCCTGATGATCTACTTCCAAAAATTAACCAATGAAAACTCTATGGATCATAACAGAATATTGTCCAATATAGTTCTGGAAGATAAGCCCCTAGGTTAGAAGGCAGTAATGGACTAAAGCATGCCAGCGATCATGGGGATGGCATGGGACAGGGCAGTGTTTCGTTCTGTTTTACATAGGGTCACCATGAGTCAAAGCTGACTCAATGGCAATTAAACAACAAGAAATGATGACAATGGACCTCTCACTTGCCTGTCTCCCATGGTATGTTTTCTCCCCAGAAGCCAGAAGAAATCTGTTGGAACATAAGTCAAATCAAGTCGCCCTTCTGCTCCGGGTCCTCTGCTGACTCACCATCTCACTTGGAGTAAAAGCCAACATCCCCGTGGTGACTTGAAACCTGCATGACAGTGTGCCCATTACCTCCCCTTCACTTAATTCCAGGCACATCGACCTGACACACACTAGTTTGAAACCACCAGACGTGGGTCTTTCTCAGAGGATTAACACATGCTGTTCCTTCTTCCCAGGAGCCCCGGTGGTGCAATGGTTGACTGCTGGACTGCTAAGCAAAAGGTGGGTCATTTAAACCCACCCAACTGCTCTGTGGTAGAAAGACCCAGTGATCTGCTCCCATAAAGATTACAGCCTAGAAAACCCTATGGGGAAGTTCTACTCCGTCACATGGGGTCGCTACGAGTTGAAATCGACTCAATGGCACTCAGCAACAACCTTCTTTCCTCCAGGAATTTGCTTTTCCCTGGCAACCTCAGGACTTGTTCCCTCACTTCCATCGAGTCTTTTCTCAAAGGTCACAATCTCAGTGCAGCTCTCCCCGGCCAATCAATCTGAAATTACAATCCTCTTCCCAGCTCACCCCACATACATCCTACCCTTCTTCCCTGCTTTACCGTCCTCCTTAGCACTTATCACTCACTTGAATCCAAGTGTTTCAGGGAAGCATCTGGTTTAATATCTGCCTTTCAAGTGCACACTTGAGGAGAGCACAGATTTTGGCCTACTATGTTCTCCATTGTATCCTCAGTACCCACAAAAAACCCATTGCTGTCGAGTTGATTCCGAGCCATAGCAACCCTAGAGGACAGAAAAGAACTGCTCCAGAGGGTTTCCAAGGAGCGGCTGGTGGATTTGAACTCCCAACCTTTTGGTTAGCAGCCATATCACTTAACCACTCCTCCATCAGAGCGCCAGAACCCACAAGAGTGCCTGAAACATAGAGTTGTTGTTGTGTGCCGTTGAGCCGATTCTAACCCACAGCAACCCGATGTGACAGGGTAGAACTGCCCCATAGGGTTTCCAAGGCTATAATCTTTAAGGGAAGGAGCCCTGGTGGCACAGTGGTTAAGCACTCAGCTGCTAACCAAAAGGTCAGCAATTTGAACCTACCAGCTGCACCACAGTAGAAAGCTGTGGCAGTCTGCCTCTGTGAAGATGACAGCCTTGGAAACCCTACAGGGCAGTTCTACTGTCCGACAGGGTCGCTGTGAGTCGGAATCGACTTGATGGCAACTGGTAATCTTTACGGAAGCAGATCGCCAGGTCTTTCTTCTGTGGAGCTGCTGGGTGGGTTCAAACCACCAACCTTTCAGTTAGCAACCGAGCACTTAACCATTGTACCACCAGGGCTCCTCTGAAATATAGCAGGTGCTCGATAAAGATTTGTTCAACACACAAATATAATTTAGATGAGCAGTAACAGAATGATTATGACAGCATGTAATAAGAACATGGTAAAATTTACCACCTGAAATATGCCCAGGTAATAGCCCCTGACCCCTCCCAGAGGATCGTCAGGGTGTGAGACAATGTCATTCCTCCCTGTAGTGAACAGATGCATGGAGGTTCTGGAGCCAAGAGCGCTGAGAAGTACGCCTGGAACAGTGGCATCCCTGCCACCCTCACTCCTTTCTCCCCTGGAGAAAGCCTGCAGCCAGTCTGTCAGTCTCTCCCTCCCTTCTTCACCAAGAATCAAAATGGATCGATCTGCAGTTCAGTTTAACAATCATTTATTTACTGGATTGAATTTGCAAGGATGGTAAGGCTTCAGGATGTGGCAGAAAGCGAAGACTGTTAAGTTAGTCAGTCTTGCAAGGAGTTTTTCTTCCACTCACTTATGAAGATTAATGACAAATACAGGGAACCAATCTGATTGCTTTGTATTTGCACACGTTTTCTGTAAAGACCATTAACAGGTAAGTTGGAAATATTTAATGCCTATCCTCAAAACTGTAGCAAGAGCAAGGGGGTAAGAACCAGAAATCTTTGAGTCTGTCACACATGCATTCTCCAAATGTATCATCTGCATCTGAGTGAGGCCACTTCCTCTATGTGAGGAGCCGATTCTCTTTCAGGGAAGACCCTTACTTCCAGATATGGACCAGAGATGGAGGAGAAGCTCACCTCTATGGAGCCACATCAGCTCAGATGCGACCTCAGAGAGGCATACCTCTGAATCTGTAGGTGTAGTTTTTAATTATCTGTTCTCCTTCCTTCAGATTAGAGGACGTGTCTCAAAGGCTCAGGAAGCCCCTGGTAAATAAGCATGCTTGTGATTCAGCACATTCTGTTTGCTTCCACAACACTGTAGGGCAGGGTTTCTCCACCTTGGCACTACTGACGTTGGGGGCTAGAGAATTCTTTGCTGTGGGAGGCTGTGCTGCACCCGTAGGGTGTTTAGCAGCATCCCTGGCCTCCACTCACGAGATGCCAGCAGTAGTCCCCATAGTCAAAAATGTCTCCAAACCAAAAAAAAAAACAAACTCATTGCCATCGAGTCGACTCCAATTCATAGCGACCTTATAGCGACCCTACAGGATAGAGTAGAACTGCCCCATAGGGTTTCCAAGGAGCGGCTGGTGGATTCGAACTGCCAACCTTTTGGACAGCAGCCAAACACTTAACCACTGTGCCACCAAGTCTTCAAAAAGGTCTCCAGACATCACCAAATGTTCTCTAGAGGGCAGAATCATCCCTGGTGAGAACCACTGCTGAAGAATGAGTCTTTCTACAGCCTGAGTTATGTTTTCACCACTTCCAGTTAAAAATAACAGATGATTACCGAAAAAAAAAAAAAAAAAAAACCCTGTTGCCGTTGAGTTGATCCCAATCAAGTCATATAAATTAATACCATGGTATGTCTTACAGTCATCCCTCCTTCCCTCATATTACTCCTGCTATATTTCAGGCTGTTAGGAGTTCTGTCCTGTTTGGTTATTGGGTGCCGTAGATTCTAACTCATAGTGACCCCACGTGACAGAGTAGAGCTGCCCCATAGGGTTTCCTAGGCTGTAATCTTTACAGAAACAGATAGTCAGGTCTTTCTCCTGCAGAGGAACTGGTGGGTCTGACCTTTCAGTTAGCGGTTGAGCTCTTAACCATTGTACCATCAGGGCTTCTCTGGCTCTGTGCTAATCAAGGGGAAATATGGTTGCAAAGAACAGAAACCCACTCAAAATGACCAAGTAAAGAAGAGTTTGTCCTGGGTATGTAGGTGGATTTCTCAGACCAAAGGAAACAGAGTGAGAACTTACAGGAACTAAAAGTAGTCAATCTCTCCTCTCTGTTTCTCTCTCACTCTTTCTGTGTCTCTCATTTCTTCCCCTAACATTCCTCCTCCATACAGCTGCAAGAGTAGTCCCCTGAAGGCATAAATCTGGTCATGTTATTCCATGGTCTTCAATCTTGCATAGAATAAAATTGCCAGTTTTCCCCATGAATTTAGCGCACTCCTGATGTGGACCTTGCCTGCGTCTCTGACCCAATCTCATTCCTTTCTCCCTTTCACACTTCTCTCGCCACACTAACCCTCTCGCCATTGCTCAGGCACCCCAAGTCTGCCTAAACCTCAGGGCTTCTGCACTTGTTATGGCCGCTACCTATGTTCTTTCCCCGGATACCCACATGGTGTCCTCCTTCACTTCACTCAAACCAAAAAACCAAACCCACTGCCATCAAGTCAACCGTGACTCGTGGTGACCCTACAGGACAGAGAGGAAGGGCCCCATAGGGTTTCCATGCAGCACCTGGTGGATTCCAGCTTCCGACCTTTTGGTTAGCAGCTGAGTTCTTCACCACTGCGCCACCAGGGCTCCCACTTCCTTCAAGTCTACTAAAGTATTACTTTTTCAGAGAGGTTTTTCCAAGCCATTTGCATTTCCTCTTTTATGAACTAAATATTTGGTTATTTGGTCTTTTGCCCATTTTTCTCCATAGGTCTTAATTTTAAAAATTGGTATGCATGAGCTCTTCAATAGTAAGTACATTTACACCTTATGTTCCATATAGGTTGAAAATATATATCCATGTTTATATTACGTCTTTTCATATGGTTTAAGTTGCTTTATATAGACATTTTATTTAAATTGTTGATGATCCCTCAGAGGTTTCAACTATTATTTTTGAAATGTAGACAGTTCTTGCCCATACAAGGAGAAAATTAAAATTAGTTTTAAATTTTTACCAGAAAATGTTAATATTTTATCCTTGGAAATAGGAGCCCACCAGGTTAAAATACTTAACTTTCCATTTCATTGTAAGAGTCATGTCGTCTTTACTTACTATAGTATACGGGCCTAGACGAGGGTGAAAAGGAGCCTTGATGGCTCAGTGATTAAGTGCTGGGCTACTAACAGAAAGGTTGGCGGTTTGAACCCACCCAACTCACCCAGCAGCTCCACAGGAGAAAGACCTGGCGATCTGCTTCTGTAAAGATGAATCCATTGCCGTTGATTCAATTCTGATTCATAGCAACTTTGTAGGACAGAGTAAAACTGCTCCCATTGGGTTTCCAAGGCTGTAATCTTTATGGAAGCTGATTGCCACATCTTTCTCCCGTGGAGTGGCTGGTGGGTTTGAAGGGCTGACCTTTCCTTTAGCAGCCGAGTGCTTAACCACTGCATCACCAGGGCTCCTTCCCTTACAATTACAGCCTAGAAAACCCTATGGGGCAGTTCTACTCTGTCACGTGGGGTTGCTATGAGTTGAAATAAATCAACTCAACAGCACCCCATAACTACAACAAGATTAGGGCAAAGCACCTAGGGCATGACATTTAAGGAGGTGCTCATGCTGAGGGCACAGATGCATGGAAGGGTTCACGATTATTTAATTAATTATCACATCTTTGAACACAAGAGGGAGACCTGAAAGCCTGGAGAATGACAGAGGGGAACAAAGGAGTGAATTTTGGAGAAAATAAGGAAAGGAGTAAGAGAAGGCACCAAATTTTCAGTAAAGCATCAGAAATGAAATAAGGGGAATCTTCAGAAGGCGCGGTTGTGATGATGAATTGGAAAATCAACATTTCCTTACTCTGGTGGCACAGTGGTTAAGAACTATGGGTGCTAATCAAAAGGTTGGTAGCTCAAATCCACCAGCTGCTCCTTGGAAACCCTATGGGGCAGTTCTACTCTGTCGTATTGGGGTCACTATGAGTCAGAATTGACTAGACAGCAACAGGTTTAGATACTGGAGGACCACATTAAATATTGACTTGTTTTCATATCACTTTCTACTTACGCTGTTGTTGCTGTTGGGTGCCGTCAAGTCAATTCGGACTCATAGTGAGCCCAAGTGACAGAGTAGAACTGCCCCATAGGGTTTCCCAGGCTGTAATCTTTACAGGAGCAGATCGCTAGGTCTTTCTCCCACAGAGCGGCTGGGTGGGTTCAAACCTCCAACCTTTTGGTTAGCAGTCAAACACATAACCGTTATGTGACCAGGGCTCCCTTTGTACTTACAGACCTCACTTATTTAGGATATATTTTACCTTAAGCCATATTTACAGGCTTTTGGTGAGCGATATCTTTGGCTAGAAGAGAGTGAAATTCCCAAAGTTAGAATTCATAATTCATACTTTATTCCTTCCTTACTGACCTAAAACGTAACAGGGAGGAAGCAGAAACTCAAGCTTCTGATAGGCTGTGATTGCTCTCTGTGCTTCTGTAGCTAACCTCCCAGATGTAGACAGGACCTGGAGGGAGCTAGGTGTGCGTTTTCCTGCCCCTCGTCCCTCGCCCCTTGCATAACTTCTTCTTTCTGGGGAATTCCTTTGTGCCACTTCTGCCTTTGATAATAAAGCTTAATGTCTGTGATCCCCCTTCCAGCCAAGATAACCTTTTAAAGCAGGAATGATTCTCTACGTTTTTAAGTTTTTTATCATTTATTAAGTAATTGATAATAATAAATGAATAATTAACTAATTAATCTTTAAGTAGTTTTAACATATAGGGCGGTATTCCTGGGTTTAATGTTTTACATGCCCAAGATCTGGGAATGTGGCTCATATTTTATTTTACAATAAATACCCTGAAATTAAAAGTCCTATGTATAAATTCTTCCTTTATAAGCTGTGTTCTCTTCTTATGTACCCTCAATATCTATCAAGGACTAGATAATTCCCATTAATATATATATATATATATTTTTTTTACTATAAATTGCATTTTTCTGTAATGTAACTTTAACACATGTAAGGGGGAAAAATTGACATTGAGTCGATTATTAACTTGCTCAGCTGCTAACCTAAAGGTTGGAGGTTCAAGTCCCCATAGAGGCACCTCGGAAGAAAGGCCTGGTGATCTACTTCTGAAAAGTCAACCATTAAAATCTCATGGAACACAGTTCTAGTCTGACACACATAGCATCACCAACTTTAACATATAATCCCCATTGCCATCCAGTCAATTCTAACTCATAGCCACTCTATAGGACACAGTAGAACTGCCCCATAGGGTTTCCAAGGTTGTAATCTTTACAGTCGCTATAATCCTATAGGGTCACTGAGTCAGAACCAACTCGTCACACCTAACAACAACCACCACAACAATAACAACAATCTTTATGGAAGCAGATTGCCACATCTTTCTCTCGAGGACAGGCTGGTGGGTTCACAACACTGACCTTTTCTTTAACATATAGGGGAGGACAATTCACCCCCTGCATACTTTTCTAGAGCATAATGTTGACTTCTAATGAAATCTTCTATATTTGCAGAGTACTCTGGGCCAGTGTGTCATATTGTGATGGCTTGCGTGTTGCTGTGATGCTGGAAGCTACGCCATTGGTATTCAAATACCAGCAGGGTCACCCATGGTGGACAGGTTGCAGCTGAGCTTCCAGACTAAGACAAACTAGGAAGAAGGACCCGGAAGTCTACTTCTGAAAAGAATCAGCCAGTGAAAATCTTATGAATAGCAGCGGAACGTTGTCTGAGTCAAATCTGTTTTGGAAAAAGTACAGCCAGAATGCTTCCTGGAAGTGAGGATGGCAAGACTGCATCTCACATACTTTGGACATGTTATCAGGAGGGACCAGTCCCTGGAGAAGGACATCATGCCTGGTAAAGTAGAGGGTCAGCAAAAAAGAGGAGAACCTTCAATGAGATGGACTGACACAGTGGCTGCAACAATGGGCTCAAGCATAACAACGATTGTGAGGATGACACAGGACCGGGCAGTGTTTCCTTCTGTTGTAAATAGGGTCGCTATGAATCGGAACTGACCCGACTCAGCTAACAACAACAAAAACTGGGCCAGCACTGGGAGTTCAGCAGTCAACAGGATGGTTGTGGCCTTTACCATCAGGAAGCTTAGTTCAAAATGTGATTTAGGAATTCCACCCCTCTTCTGGCCTAGCAGTTCTGCCTATCTGTACTACAGCACTTACTTTTGGGGTAGGAATGGCCCACATCCTCTTAAAACATCAGCTGTGGAGCAAATGAGCTCACCTCTGTTTCTGCCTGGCGGGATGGAGTGGAGTAGCAGCAGTTTGTAATCGTGAACAATAATGTTCAAGAGAGATGCAAGATTTTGCTGATATTGTCAACACCTTGTTGATTAACTTTCTTTGGAAGAACTAATCAACAGCAGGTCCAAGTCTCCTCTGTTCCTACTATCTACTGTTTGGTTGATTGAGGTTAAAAAAAAAAAAAAAACTTTACGTTTCTGTAATTTTTAACAACTACCAGAACAAATCCTAAGTTAATGTTTGACAATTCAAATCCCTTTAAAGGCCTCCCAGGGATTGCAAGTTGTTTATTGATCAAATCCTCATGTTTGGCAAAAAAACTTCCTCTATGAAATTGTGGAAAGAAAGTCCAACAGTTTGAATGAGCTGGTCCTTTCTTCCACGGCCAATAGCAAAATAATTTATAGAGAAGAATTATATGTAAATCAGCAAGTGAGACAGTAGAACTTATCTTCAGAGGATAAAAATCTAAATATTTGTCCAATTGTCTTCTGTCTGTTAAAAAAAAAAAGAAGTAAATGAGATACAGTACATCCATTCTAAGAATGGCTAGACAAAAGAAGTTTTAAAAATTTACCCAGGAAAAGGAATGAAATATGAATATTTTTACCTATTTTTTTTTCTTTAAACTGATAACATATGTTGAAATTGAACATATACAGACATTTACAATTTGAACAATTCTTTTATTATGTTCATTAACTATTACTTTTAGGCAGGAGCAATGTCAAAATAATTAACAACCTCTATAGCATAGGCCCCAACCAATCAAATAGACACTCCCTGTCTGGGCATTAACACTTTAGCTACCGGACCATTAGGAAACCTAGGGAATCCTTGGGTAGAGGTTTGGGTGGCCAGGAAAGGAGAGGGGGAATTACTCACAGGGACTCGGGGAAGAAGTTATACACCAATTGTATGGCAATACCAATCATCCTAGCTGAATATCAGCTTTGCTTTCAGTGAAAGGTTTGACCCATGATAAAGGATACCAGAGAACCATTCCAGTTCTTTTATTCTGATGACATTTTGTCCTAGGCAAATGTGCTACTACCATAACCCTAATTACACATTTTTGGTTTAAAAGTGAATGAAAGGAAACTGAAGCACAGTCCCTTTAAATGTCACTGAGGAAATACAAAGCTCTTAGCAAAAAGGAGAGAAAGGTTTAGTATCACGTACTTGTTATTACCACCCCTTCCTTTTTTAAGCTCTTAAATATTTTGGTGTGCTGAATTTGGTTTGGATGGGTGTTTTGAAAGCTTAACAGTAGGCAGGATGATGGAAATGATACTATATGGCAAAACTAAAAGCCCGTGACTAATTCAGTGCCTCTGAGCATGTATCCTATGCCAGGCACACTGCCAAGCACATCTCTCGTTTATATCTCTCATTAGCTCTATGGGATAAATATTTTTGACATTCCCCTTTAGACACGACCAAACAATTGTTTAGAAAGGCTACATTGCTTGCTGTATTCATTTCCTATAGTGGCAGTAACAACACAAATTCATTATTTTACTGTTCTGGAGATCAAAAGTCTGAAATGGGTCGTACTAGGCTAAAATCAAGATGCTGGCATTCCTTTGGGAGGCTCTAGGGAATCCATTTCCTTGCCTTTTCCAGCTTCTAGAGGCCACCTGCATTCCTTGGCTCGTGGCCCCTTCCTCTATCTTCAAATCCAGTAGTGTAGCATCTTCAAATTTCTCTCTCTCTCTGACTCTAACCTCCTTCTTCCATTTTTAAGGACCCTTGTGATTACATGGGACCCACCCAGGTAATACAGGATAATCTTCCTTCTCAAGATCCTTAGCCAAGTCACATCTGAAAACTCCCCTTTGCCAGGAAGGGTAACATATCCACAGGTTTTAGATTAGGGTGTGGACATCGTTCAGGGAGGCGTTATTCTGCCTACCACACCTGCTCAGTCTCCCACAGCTAGTAGTGGTGGAGGCAGGATTCAAACCCAGTTCCACCTGACCCCAGAGCCTGCACCTTTGACCACTGTGGTATAGTACCACTCACAAAGAGCACACCAACAATTTAAGTCGTTAGGATGACTATTTCATGAGCAGGGACCACTGAAAGCATTGGTCAGAGAGAGTTGTAAACAGATTAACAAAGTACTGTTCAATAAGCTATTCAAAGGCACAGGGAGCTACTCTGTTATAATGAATGCTTCAATACAATAGGATTTTACTTTCAAGTCCAATTGAAAAAGGGAATTCTTCAAGCTTCCAGCCCTACAGTGAACTTCTCTGATCATACAGACTAGATACAAAATCAAATTTGGAGGTGAATGAATTAAGGAGTATTTGGCTGGAAGAACGAAAGGAGACAAATAAGGACACTTTAATGCCAAAGTCACGGCTGTTGTCCTAGTACTCAAAAGTCCAAGGATCAGTTTTTAAACTTGACCAGCTCCAAGACGCTACATGGATCAAGTGGGGTTTGAAGGATTTGGAAAATAAAGCTGGGAATCTCTAGGCTTGTGACAGAAAGAAAAGAGATTTATGTACTTGAGTGAGGAGGGTTCAAAACAGAACTCCCCAAAATCACAAGCAAAATAGCGCAAGGAAAATGGAAAACAACAAAACAAATCATTCCATGCCAACTCACTGTCCGTTCTCCTCTAATGGTCTTTTCACTAATGTCTCAGTCAAGTTGAAGACAACATTTAATCTAAACGACCATTGAAACAGCCTGTTTTAAGGGCTTGAAACAGAGTGCAATGGACAAGGAAGGTCAGTTCACAACTCAGATGCCCCAAATTTTTATTTTTCAGTAGCTTGATTTCTACTTCCATTTTCTCTGCCTTGGAGTATATTTGGCTGTTGATTTAGAGATGCGGTAAGCTCCAAAATACAACTTTCCTCATTTTTTTTAGAG
Source organism: Trichechus manatus latirostris (assembly GCF_000243295.1). NCBI lineage: Eukaryota > Metazoa > Chordata > Mammalia > Sirenia > Trichechidae > Trichechus > Trichechus manatus. The sequence continues at coordinate 11,891,831 of NW_004443944.1, forward strand.
AAGAAGATTAAGCAAGAGAAAAAGAAAACATTTTCCTCTACATTCTATGAACACTTCCTCAGGAAGAACTAATGCCTTATAATGTACAGCAGTGGTTGTAAACCTGGGTCATTTGCACCCCAGGGGACATCTGGCAGTGTCCAGAGACATTTTTAGTTGTCACAACTGGGGGGAGGGAAGAGGGTGTGCTACTGGCATCTAGTAGGTAGAAGTCAGGGATGCTGCTAAACCTCCTACGGTGCACAGGACAGGCCTCACCACAAAGAATTATCCAGCTCAGAATGTCAGTGATGCCAACGTTGGGAAACCCTGATAGGGTAAAACCCGTGAAAGCCAGAACCTGTGTAAGGCAGAAATCTGCCAGAGAAGGAAAACTCAAATATTTTCCACTAAAAGGAGGGATAGAAAAATGGTAAGACTGCACCCTGTCAAAGGAAGAAAACTTGCGAGACCAGGAAAAACAAGGCAGTCCTGTCGAGTTCCGACTCTCACAGGTTTCACTGTGTATAGTATAGCAGATAAGGGTAGGGTTCTGGAATCAGATAACCTGTGTTCAAATCCTGGCTCTCCCAGAGACCAGGTGAAAGCCTTACTGTTTGTTTCATCGTCTCTAAAATAGATAATAAGAAGCCCCAGTGGTGCAACAGTTAAGTACTTTGCTACTAACTGAAAGGCTGGTGGTTCAAACCCATCGAGGGATTCCAAGGGAGAAGGACCTGGTGATCTGTGCCTGTAAAGATTGCGGCCTGGGAAACCTTATGGGGCATCTATCGTGTTGCATGGGGTTGCTATGAGTCGAAGTCGGCTCAACAGTACCCAACAACAACAACAAAATAGATAATAAAAGCGCCCACGTTATAGGGTTCTGTGAGGCCCAAGTAAGTTAATGTAGGTAAAATGTTTAGAGGATGGCCTGGCACACAGTACGTCTAGCATAAGTGATACACCTATTGTTAAACATCTCATCATACAATACTAATCGCAATGGCTCAAAATTACTGGTTTACTTGTCTTCCTCCCTCAACCCTACCATCCTAAGAGCGTAACTGGAGCCTAATCATTTGTTTCACCTCAGCACCAAGCACAGGGCCTAAATAGATGAGAACACTTTGGAAACCAAAGAATCAATTCATGAACAGCACTTGTAGCCATCATCATTGATGGTCATCCATATTCCCTTATTCCTCACCACTTTTGGACATATTAGTCTGATGTCCTTTTTACCTGAGGGCTTTCTCTGATCTCCAAGTCCAACCTGCCCCTAACATGGCAGGCCTGAAGGGCCAGGGAATCAGTGCCTCTCAGGGAGAAACCCTCCACCAATGACTAATGAAGGCTGGTGTATAAATACCCTAGCTCCCTTGCACCTTGGGGAGATAACTCCGAGATGCCTCCTCTACACCGTCTCACAGAGGTCCTCAGCGGGTTTAAGCTCTAATTGCCCACAGTTATAACTTGCTTGATGTTACAGATTAAACTATGCCCCCTCAAAATATGTGTTGGAATCCTAATCCCAAACTTGTAGATAAAACGCCCCGGTGGTGCACTGGTTAAGTGCTCAGCTGCTAACCCAAAGTTTGGCTGTTTGAACCCACCAGCTGCTCCCCAGGGGAAAGATGTAGCAATCTGCTTCAGCGAAGACTACCAGGGTTGGAGGGATGAGGAAAGGGAGGGGATTATTGCTTATGGAGTACTGAGCTTCAGTTTACGGTGATGAATAAATGGCATTGATTAAGGGTAGGGCTGCACAGCCAATTATTGTAATTGTTGTTAATAAGTTGTACACCTGTAAAAAGTTGAATTGGCAAAAAGTTGTGTAATAAACATATTTACAACAATGACAAAAAAAAAGAAAAGAAAAAGGGTAGCTGCTGAGGCTGCTTATGTACAACCAAATGCCTCATGGGATTTGGTCCCTTGGTTTGGGGTTTAGGGTCATAGTTTCACGGGACATCACAGTTAACTGGCCAAATAACACGTTTAGTGCCTCTGTCTACTTCCTAGTTCGCTACATAGTGCCTGGGGTCTTAAAAGCTTGCAAGCATCTCTCCAAGGCACAACAATTGGTCTCTATTTACCTGGAGCAACAGAGGAAGAAGGAGAGTCAGGAATAGGAGGAGGAAATGGAATGTGTGGCTAATTGCCTCCAGGAACAACTGCCTCCTTTGCCATGAGAGCAGAAGAACTGGGTGGTGCCCAGCTACTGTTACGAACATTTTGATCAAAGAAGATTTCATAGATGAATCCTGATTAAAAGGTGGGAAATGCAGAACAGAATTTCAAATCTCATGAGCTCCAGACTTTCTGGAGCCAAGGAAGCTGGACGAAACCTTGAAACCACTGCCCTGCAATAATCTTTAAACCTTAAACCAAAATCATCCCAAATTATTCGTAAAACTGAACAATAGTTTAGTTTAACTAGTAAAAAATGTCTGCCCTGAGCATTATACTCTTTTAAGAGCTATCTGTATGGGATAATATTGACAAAAGCAACTCAAAAGATAAGAAAGGAAACTTGGGGGGCAATGAATTTATGTTAATGGGAGAGGAACAACTCTGAAAAGGAGGATGAGAGTGGATGCACAACTCGAAGAATGTAATCAATGTCACTGAATTGTACATGTAGAAACTGTTGAATTGGTGTCAGTTTTGCTGTGTATATTCTCCGTGAAAACAAAAAAATAAATAAAATTAAAAAAAAAAAAGATTACAGCCTTGGAAATCCTATGGAGCAGTTCTACTCTGTCCTAGAGGGTCACTATGAGTCAGAATAGACTTTAAGGCAACAGGGACACTTGTGGAAGTAATTTTGTTTGGAAATAGGGTTTCTGTTATGTTAATGAGGTCATGCCGGCGTAGGATTTGTCTTAAACCTAATCACTTCTAACTTATAAAAAGAGCAGAACAGACACTGAAGCGTGCACACACAGAGGGGGAGGGGAAAGACAGACGCCACATGAGGATTGCCAAGGATGCTCAGGGCTACCAGCGAGGAAGGAATCCACACAGCTGAAACCCTGATTTGGATTTTCAGGCTCCAGAACTGTGAGAAAACAACCTTCCATTCTTTAATGCTACCCAGTTGTGGTATTTGTCTTATAGCAGCACTGGGTAACTAAAACCCATGATAACACACATTTTATTGACTACCTTCCCACCCTTGTCTCACTTTTCCACTCCCCACCAGTGTTTCATAAGGAGCTCTGGTGACACAGCAGTTATACTTGGCTGCTAACAAAAGACTGAACCCACCCAGTCGCTCCAAAAATGATCTGGTGGTCTGCTCCTGTACAGATTACAATTTAGAAAACCTATGGGGCAGTTCTTCTCCATCATATGGGGTGGCTATGAGTTGGAATCAACTAGACAGTACCTAACAGCAACAACCAGTGTTTCTTGACTTCACCTCCCACATAAACTATTGCACTCAGATCCTGGCCTCAGGGAACTCTAACTAAGATAGTACTGCAAGAGTTGCTGCTGTAGTTAGGTGCCAACGAGTCAGTTCCAACTCACAGCAACCCTGTGTACAACAGAATGAAACACTGCCTGGTCCTGCACCATTCTCACAATGGTTGCTATGTTTGAGCCCATTGTTGCAGTCACTTTGTCAGTCCCCCTCGTTGAGGGTCTTCCTCTTTTTCACTGACCCTCTACTTTACCAAGCATGATGTCCTTCTCCAGGGACTGATCCCTCCTGATAACATGTCCA
>NW_004443944.1:11895642-11928714 GCF_000243295.1 Trichechus manatus latirostris
CTTCCAGAATAGATTTGTTTGTTCTTCTGGCAGTCCATGGTATATTCAATATTCTTCACCAACACCATAATTCAAAGGCATCAATTCTTCTTTGGCCTTCCTTATTCATTGTCCAGCTTTTGCATGCATATAAGGCGATTGAAAACACCATGGCTTGGGTCAGGCGCGCCTTATTCCTCAAAGTGACATCTTTGTTTTTAACACTTTAAAGAGGTCTTTTGCAGCAGATTTTCCCAGTGCAATATGGCATCTGATTTCCTGACTGCTGCTTCCATGGGTGTTGACTGTGGATCCAAGTAAAATGAAATCCTTGACAACTTCAATCTTTTCTCCATTTATCATGATGTTGCTTATTGGTCCAATTGTGAGGATTTTTGTTTTCTTTATGTTGAGGTGTAAACCATACTGAAGGCTGTAATCTTTGATCTTCATCAGTAAGTGCTTCAAGTCCTCTTTGCTTTCAGCAAGCAAGGTTGCGCCATCTGCATATCGCAGGTTGTTAACGAGTCTCCCTCCAATCCTGATGCGGAGTTCTTCTTCATGTAGTCCAGCTTCTCGGATTATTTGCTCAGCATACAGACTGAAGAAGTATGGGGAAAGGATACAACCCTGACACAAGAGTAGGATGGACCAAGTTTTCCTAAAAGGTGATGTCCCTGACTTAAATCTTGCATATTGTCGGAGAGAAGCAACTGCCCCAAGAGCATTTGGGTTCATGCGTAGCTCTCGCTCGTTTCTAGCCTCCTGGGGAGAGCTTCCGTCCACCTGCTGGTAGGGGTTGACCTGGGAAGTGGAAGAAGGAGAGCCCATTCTCAGAATGATGAAATAAAGAATTCGCCTTCAGGTCTGAGACTGGTATTAAATGAAACTTGAGGTAATCTTCCGAGCAGAGCTTGGGGGCACCTGCAACTTTTAAATTGAGCTACTCTGTTCCTAGGGAAATACATACTTCTAAAAATTAAGCTCCAGGCTAAAAGCCTCCAACAATAAATCTCCCCGAGGCACACTCCTCTAGGGACAAATATACCGGGAAATCTTCAAACAGGGCGCTTAGATTATCACTTGGTGTCTCTTTTCCACTGATTGAAGGAGCTCCTTTTGTTTCCCCTGAGAAACTGAGTCCACTCAGACCTCTTCTAAGGTTCAAGAATTCTGCAGCTGTCCCCTCCCTACCCCCATTCCTGAAAGACCAGAGGTCATCCTGTCTGAAAGGGACCTAGCGGGAGTTGAAAGCAGACAGTTTATTAACAATCATTGCTGCTCCGCATAGTCTTTCCTCATGATCTGTAAACAAAAATCGAACAGATCACCTACTGTGTGATTAAAATGCCACCTTAAGCCCGTTCCCTTGTCCTTCATGGAAAACTGTATAATAGTAATAAGCATTTGTTGAGCACTTACTATGGGCCAGACATTTAATTCCATTATCTCATTTATCAACTCCGTAAGACAAATGACATTATGCCCATTTTACAGGTGGAGAGTTTGAGAATCAAAGCGTAAACCATGGCTCCTAGGTCAAAGAGCCAAGATTTTAACCCAGGAGACTCTACTTTAGAATTCTACACTCAGTGATTACCTAGGTGAAATGTAAGTACAAATTAACTGAGAAACAGAATCTGAGTAAAGCTTATAATTAGTTCACTGGGTATCAGGCATGGAGACAGGGAACATCTACAAATTGAAGGTCATCAGAGGGAAGAGTCCAGCGAGCAGGGAAGAAGTTTCGCGGATGGTGGGTGAAATCTTCCATCTTAGATTCTGCAGTCGTGAGCTTCATTTCTCACTTGAATGTCAAACAGGCAAGCACCCACCACAGTGAGTTTGAGGACTCTAGTCTGCAGGAAGATGAAAAATTAAAGCCGGGAGTAACCGAATTCATAGGAGGATGAGGCTTGAAGAGGGTTTTACTCTCACTAAAGAAGGGAGTGAGAGAAAAAGACCCCATCCATCATTGCACCGTGACCTACACCATGATTGTAAAACCTCACAGTTTCCACAGAGGTGAGAGTGTTAAACTCTCTTCACAGCCCCTGCCTGCCTCACACTCAGGGCCTGGTGTCAGACCGCCCAGCTTCCACTCCAAGCTCCAGCACTTGCTAATTGGAGGGACTTGACAAGTTCCTTCATCTTTTATAAACCTCACTTTTCTCACTAAAATTTGGCCAGGGACAATACCTACCACAAAGGGTTGTTCAGAAGATTAAATGAGAAGTCCTCATACAAGCAGGACTCGGTGGCTGGCACATAATAAGCCCTCAGTAAACAGTCAGGGTTACACGTGTGCCTCTCCCCTGAGTACTGAGAGGGTAAGACCGATGCTCACAGCCACCTCTGGCTCTACCCTGCTGCCTTTGTGCTTGTCTGCCCTCCCAGCCCAGAGCAAAGAAGAGAAGCCTCACTTCTGTGTACTGGCCTCCACATGGAGTTCCAGGGAGGACCCTCACATGCAGGATACAACCACTGACGGGACTCCCAGGTCAGGGGAGTTCCGTTTCTCATTCCCAGTCCCTCTGGGCTGGGAACTTACCACGAAGAGCCAAGAGGACGGTCCAGCTGTAGGTGCAGGGGTTCTCACGCCGCTTCGAGAAAATGTTGCAAGTGGTTAACACGCTCAGCTGCTGACTGAAAGATTAGCAGTTCGTGTCCACCCAGAGGAAGAAAGGCCTAGCGATGTACTTCCAAAATATCAGTCGTTGAAAACTCTATGGAGCACAGTTCTACTCTGACATACGTGGGGTCGTCCGGAGTCAAAATTGACTCACCTGCAACTGGTCAAAGCCAGAAAGGAGGAGGAGTGCACCGGTGGGTGTTTGAGAGACAGACACGAGGCCCAGAGCACTCTCTCCAGAGGTTCATAAAGTAGCCTCCTTGACTGAAGACACTTCAGAGAAACCATTGCTAATCCTCGTTAAAAATCAATAAAATGATGCCACAATCCCCATTTTACAGACTGGATTGATCTCAAGGTTCAACTCACTTATCACAGTGCCATAGTTGGTGTTATGGTTGAATTGTGTCCCCCCCAAAATATGTGTTGTAATTTCTAACCTCTATAACTTGGGTGAGGAGTCTTGGTGGTGCAATGGTTAAAACACTTGGCTGTTAACTGAGAGGCTGGAAGTTTGAACACCCCAGCCACTCCACGGGAGAAAGATGTGGCAGTCTGCTTCCATACAGATGTCAGCCTTGGAAACCCTATGGGGCAGGTCTACTCTGTCATACAGGGTCACTCTGAGTTGGAATCAGCTCAGTGGCGATGGTTTGGTTTTCTGGTTTTATCCCTTTGGTTATAATCCCATCTGGGAATGGGTTTTCTTTGTTATGTCAAGAGGCCATGTAAGTGTAGGGTGTGTTCTAAGCCAATCGCCTTAGAGATACAAAAAGAGCAGATTAGGACAGAGAAGCAAGCAGAAATGGGAGAAGATAAATGTCATGCCACATGAAAATCACCAAAGAGCTAAGGAACAAAAGTTGAAAAGTGACAAGGACCCTCTCCCAGAGGCCTCCCCCTAGAACCAGAGCCCTGAATTCGGACATCTAGCCTCCTAAACTGTGAGAACATAAATTTCTGTTTGTAAAAGCCCTCTACTTTTGGTATTTCTGTTATAGCAGCACTAGATAAATAAGACAACTGGTAAGAGTGGATTTGGGTTATGAACTCAGACTTCCTAGTACAGAACTCTACAATCTCTTCACTCTCCATTTTGTATCTCTGAGAGGTTAGTGATTTTACATAACCAAAAAACCAAACTCATTGATGTCGAGCTGATTCTGACTCACAGCAACCCTACAGGACTGGGTAAAACTGCCCCATAGGGTATCCAAGGCTGCAATCTGTATGGAAGCTGGTTGCCACATCTTTCTGCCGTGAAGCAGCTGGTGGGTTTGAGCTGTCGACCTTTCAGTTAGCAGCCAAGCACTTAACCACAGCGCCACTAGGGTTCCCTGATTTTATACATATACCTGAAAACAAGGTGTTGAAGACACATGATGTGCTGCCCAAATCCCTCTTCAAGGAAGATCTGGCCACCCAGGTGTGGGCTATGTGGTCCATAGCCTCCAGCAGTCTGCTCCTTTGGGGGCGGCGTCAGCCACAGAATGCTGAGTCAGCCAAGGTCATGCCCTCTGGGTAATTGAGGCAGGTAGGACACTAACATCTGACCATTTCCACCCATCCTGGAACACTCTGATGGCCAATACCAACTCCACAACTCACCACACGGCTGGCCAATGTTCTGGCAGACCTGTATTTCGGTTTTACTTTGTCCTCTGCCCAATTCTGCCTCCTCCCCTTCTCTTCATAGATGTTCATCCCAATAAACATCGTGCACCCCAAACTCTGTCTCAAAGTCTGCTTCTGAAGAACCCCACCTGCCCGATACAGTAGGGCACAAAACCTGGTCTGCAGACCATTCTACTTTAAGGGCCATTACATTCAAATGACTCGCAGAGCTTCAGCCTTTGAAGCTGTAGAAAGGTTGGGGTGGGCAAGAAAAGTTGGGTTGTGGAGTCCAAAGATCTAGTTTATACTCCTAGGTCAGCCACTTTCTATCTATGCATTGGGCAAGCCAACTAACCTCACTGAACCTTACATGAAAATTAAGACTGATCTTACTTCACGGGATCAATCAAGACAATGCAAAGAAAATTCACAGCACATTGTATAAATGTTCATTATGTTATACTGAGACCCCCTCCCCCCCACCTTGCTCCATTAGAGATGAATGGGAAAGGCTATTTTGTGGCATGTGGAAACTGCTCCTCTCTCCACAAATGACTCAATTTCCCTCTCTCTAAATGAGAGCAAATATCACTCTTTTCCAAAGGTCTCTGAAATCAGCAGCCCCAGCAGCAGCAGGAAAGCAAGGAACATTGTTATTCTTGTACAGTAGAGCTGTAGCATATAATTAAATCATTAAGAGGCAAATTAACTCCTTTAGCAATACTCTTCTAAGTATTTGTGGGTAAACCCATAAGCATTGTGCCAGTAAATTCTGAAATTTCTTTGTATGCAGGCTGAGTAACTGTGGGATCAAAGGCAAGGGCTAGGGTGGGGAGTGCAGGTAAACGGGTGGTTTGACTTCCCATGGAGCTCTGTGGGAGGAGCAACGGGGGGGGGGGGAAGGATGGGATGCTAATGGCATGTTGTGACTAGAGTTCATAAACCCTTTGAAAATATAGCTGCCAAATTTCCTCTACCCAGAGCCAAAAATACAACTATTCTTTTCCCAGGAAAACCATTCAATGGCTTTTAACTCCCCATACACTCAGTCTTCATAAACTCTCCTCAGTTCTGCTGAATTCATTCAGCTTGGGTTATTTGTTTTTGGAAAGGGCATAGCTGGAGGGTTACCAGGTAAATGAAATGGGTATCTTTCAATGGGAACCTCTGTTGCTATTTATTTAACAGGATTTTCAGAATAATGAATATGATATTGACTCCCATTCTGTAGCCAAATATATATTTATGCTATTGACTCAAATTCAAGCTGACCAATCTGGTTGGCTGTCTGTGGTCTTCAATTCATCCAGGCTTGAGTGTTTCCATCAATATGTTGATCATTTATATGATGACCCTGTTTAAGCCATTTAATAAAATGTAAGTAACACGAAAGTGTATTGGAAGTCAACATAACTCATTATTGCCGCTTATACACCCATCAGAATCCTTAGGGGGGTGCCTGACCTGATTGGAGGTTTCCTCCAGAGTCATACAATAATTTTAGCTGTGAAAGGAAATTTTATGGCATGTAAGATTAGCCCACACTAATGCAAGGTCAAAAATAAGAGAATCAATAGGCAAACTCAATACTGTTAACATTTTGAGAAAATTACTACCAGAAAACAATGTCAACAACAGATTGAAATGGGTCTCCAAAGTCGTCCCATTGATTTCCTTTCACTTTGGTAGCAATCTAACCCTTTCTTTTATGCAATTTGAAATTTTTTTAGTCCTTTTTTTTTTTAACTGTGCTTTAAGCATGGAATATTTCTTTTGCACTTTTTTTTGACCAATGTCAAACATTATATGTGTCGATAAAATTTATATGGTTGTCCATAGCTAATACAATGGAATATGGAGACATATTCCATCATATAGAGCTTCTGGTGAGTCTTTAATTTAGGGCTCAGATGATTAATTCAGGAGTTATTTTAATTATAGCAAGGCACCCAAATGCAAATGTAAATAGTTCCATTAATAAATTACCAACTACACAAAAACCTTATACTGGAAGCTCATGGATTTGAAAATGGTTTTATATTAGCTATATTAATATGCATTTTAATCATCCTTGATGTTAGAAGGAGATAGTATTGTTTGACTGATCCATGTCCTTTACTATTGATTGGGATATCAGTAAGTAGTCAAGCATTAGCAATGGAATTAGCAATCCCAATCCACACCAAACTTTTATGCCCCAGTTTTTTTCCCCATCTTATTCAAAGGCTCCATCACCCCTACCACTCTAGCCCCCGCCCCCCAACAACTTATTCAAGTGAAAACCTTAGGAATTATCAATAATTTCTCTTTCTCTCTTCCCATAGTCAACTCATCAGCAAGTTCTGGCAGTTCTACCTCAAAATTGTATCTTAACTCCACCTGCTTACCTCTATCTCCGACACCACTACGTTGGTCCAAGCCACCATATTTTCCTGGTCTCCTATTTTCCATTTTCTACCCAGCAGGCCATAATGATCTTTTTAAAACACAAATTAAATCACATACTCTTGCTGAAAACTCTTTCATGGGTAACTACTGCACTTAAAATAAAATCCAGACCTCCTTACCGTGGCCTACCAGACACTACATGATCTAGCCCCTGCCTACCTTTCCTTCCTCATCCTTGGCCACTCCACCTCTAACTTTCTAAGCTCCAGTCCCACTAGCCTCCTTTTGTGATCTAAAACCTGCCAAGTTTAGTGACATTTCAAGGCCTTTTCCTGGGCTGTTTCTTCTTCCTGGCACACTCTTCTCCCAACCTTTCACATTACTGGCTTCTTTTCTTTATCCAGTTCTCAGTTCTCCTAGAAGAGCCTTCTTTGAACCTGTTATCACAGGATACCCTTAACCTCCACCTTCACATCTCCTAATTACTTTCATCATCTTCATTCCTTCTGCAAAGAAACTGACATTTGTAACTATGACTCCAGTATGCAACAAAATGAGGGAAGTATATAACTCATTTTATCTAACTTATATACTTTTGTTCTCAAGCTTCATTCCCATGGATAGCAGAAATCCCTTGAATGGTCTATTATGGCATCACTACTCTTCTGTGGAGTTTTCTTTCGAGTAGTTTTCCAAGTTTTCAGAGTTTCTCTCTAGTCACAGGGTTCTCTCTCCCTTCCCAAGATGCGTTTGGGTGCCAGGGAAAGGTGATATCATCATGGTGCTGAGGAAGGCACATCTGGCCTGTAGCTCCCCTTCCATGTTGGTTCCTTCTGTTCATGGTCCTTAGGCATTGCCCTCCGTCCTTATTGCCACTATTGCCATGTAGTGTGACCTCTTGCTCAGTGGGCATTCTGTGCTCGTGTCCACAAAGATGCAGCTAAGCCCACCTGGTCTTCTAGGCTCTGCATCGGCACCTGACGCTAATAACCATGAATCTCACCATTGCCTGTGGGCATGAAATCCCAGCTCACCTAAACTTCCTTTTCCTGAGCCCAGTCTTCCCCCAGGCAGATGATTCATACGGCACTTCCACATCCCAAATGGGACATGTGGTTGCTTGTTCCCCCACCATTCTGGGGTATCTGGAACCCTGAGAGAGCACTCAGGCAGGCCTCACAGCCAATGGTGAACTCCTGCCCCAAGCCATGTCAGATGCACCATTCAACACAGTGCTTCTCCGAGAGGCTTGCATTCTCCTCAGTCTTCAAACTAAAAAGTGGTACACTTTCAAGATAACTCAATCCTATAGTCAGGATTCTCCTGTAAGAATTCCCTGCCTCCTCTCTGCTGGCCACATTTCTGAGCTAATCTTTCCAGCCCCAGAAGGGCCTTTTCCCTCCTATGTGATCAGAATTCCTCTTAACTCAGAACTTCACCTTTCCCACTTTCCGTTTCACTTTATGGCCTGTCCATCAAGCCTTGGTTCCTGAATGTAAAAGCTTGGGGAATTCCCAGAACAACCTTGGCTTCCTGTAGAAGCTTGGCTTTTAAGACTATCTTCTTACTAAATATCGACTTTAAAACTCAACGCTAAGAACTGTAATTAGGATAATTAGACTGCAATAAGTGTTGCTTGAGGATTTTTTCACTTTTTTAAAAAATTTGAAACCATCTCAAAATTGCAGAAAAGCTGTAAGTACAATACAAAGAACTCCTTTTCTCCCTGAGCCAAACAGGCTCAGTCTATCTGAGAAACAGGTAAAAGCCAGTGAGGGTGCTGTCATGGAGGCAGATGGGGCCAAGAACACAGAGGACCTTGTAGGCCATGGTGCAGAGTTCAGACTGTACCTCAGGAGGAGTGGTCTCAGGTGTAAATGAGCCCTATTGCGTTGTAGCAGATGCTGTCATACTCGGCCCTAACCCCCTGGATGCTTGTACTATTTCATCTCATGAACATGGGCTCCTGGTGTGCTTTCACTCCTAACCAGCATGAAATCCATCTTCCTGCATGTGTGGAGCCTGAATTATCTGGGCATTTGCGCCCCCTGGCTGTGGCCCTTAGAAATGAATAACAGGTACCAAACCCAATGGCTTCGAGTTGATTCTGACTCATAGAGACCCTACAGAGCAGAGTAGAACTGCCCCATAGAGTTTCCAAGGAGCGCCTGGTGGATTTGAACTGCCAACCTTTCGGTTAGCAGATGTAGCTGTTAACCACTACACCATCAGGGTTCCCAAATAATGGGTACAAGGAGTATAAATACCCCAGCTTCCTCGCTCCTGATTGGAACAATCTGAGATGTGACCTACACTGTCTCCAAAGCTCCCCAGTTACCTTCCACAGGACTTGTTAACATCACACACGGGTCTGGCTCCCTTCTCTTTCTGATTTCATGTCCTCACTCCCCTTCTGGTCTTTCCTAGCAGTACTTCCTAACAAATTGCTTTCACAAATCCTCATCTCAAGGTTGGCTTTTGGGGAACCCAATCTACCACAGTTTCCATCTTTTAAAAGAGCAATTTGCCTTCTGTGCAGAGACTGGATAGCAGAGAGATCAGTTAGGAAGCTTCAGGGGTCGTCCATTGGGAGCCATGTGGGCAAAGAAGTGAAAGTGAACACACAGAATATATTTGGAGGTGGTGTCTACAGGACTGGCTTCTAAACTGGGATACAGGAAATGAGGAAAAGAGACAAATCAAGGACAAATCCTAGATGTATGCAAATTGTGTCACACGAGGAGCAGAGTACCACTTTAGCTATGGAGAGCTAATATTCTTATACTCTCCATTAATAATACTAAACATCATTGGTAACAAGGGCTGTAGACTCACAATGGAATTTAATCGCTGGTACCAGAGTCTCACAATGGGAAATTACAATGCCCTGAATTTAATAGGTTTCATTTTTCAAGATGAATGTTTTGCTCTCATTGCAGTGATGCTCTTGGATTAGAACTGATCAGAGAATCTCCTATTATCTAGAAATGAGGCCCCAGGACACCTACAGATTGGTTAGCTTTGTCCAACTGAAACAAAGACTCAATGCATTCCTCCTGCTCTTTTATGTTCTAATCCCTTTGATCACTTCAGAAAGGACTGCATTTTCCTTTCATTCTAGCAAGGCTGTGATGGTTCAGGGAGAAAAAACGAGGGAGTAGGTGTCAGAAGGCCCAAGTCCCAGTCTACAAATCCTAGGAACTCAGGCGGGTCACCCACCGTCTGATTCCCAGGCTCTTCAACTGACTCAATAATAATTGCATTCCACAATATATTTATTGAACATCTACTATTTGCCAGGTTCAACTATATATCGTGGATAAACCCAAAAAAACAAACCCATTGCCATTGAGTCGATACTGACTCATAGCAACCCTACAGGACACAGTAGAACTGCCCATAGGGTTTCCAAGACCATAATCTTCAAGGAAGCAGATCGCCAGGTCTTACTCCCACCGAGCTGAGTATGTTCGAACCACAGACCTTTCGGTTAGCAGCCAAGCTCTTAACCACTGTACCACCAGGGTTCCTTATACTGTGGATACGGTGAAGAAAATGATCACCATGGTCTCTGACCTCACGGAGTTTACAGGAGCATAAAATTCCCATCTTGTCTATACCACATAATAGATCTTTGTGCTGTAATGCTTTGTAAAGTTAGTGAAATAGACAGAGGTAAGGTATTGTTAGTATTTTTGCAATTTTTCTATCTATAGTCTCTTAAGTGTCTCCATCTACTCTCTAATATTATCAATTACAACTCAAATGTCTTTCTTATGCATCTAAAGAAACGGTCATGTATGCTTGTGGAGGTCCATAATCCTCCATCTGTAACCCTTCAGGCCCAATATATTCCAGAATTCAGATATTACTTGGATCTCAGAAAGGTAATTCGGCGCAGCTATATTAAGTAACACTCCCAGAGGAGACTGGAGCAGATCCTTGTAATCAAACCTAATATTTCTGCACTGGAACGTATAAATATTCCCACTCAGCAGGATGAATAAAGACTATATATAGACTCTTATCAGTTGAATTCAATTCTGGCCATCAAATGCATTACAAAAAAATTAAAAGTAAACCAACTTTGGTCTTCGGGTGTTTTTCTGGATTTCAGAATGGCATTTAAGAAATCATGGGCTTAGAGCACATACTGCTTGAAATAAGTAGAACACAGGCTGTGGCTTAAAAACCTAATTTATCAAAGATATTCATTACAATTGCATTTGCTATAATGGTATTTGACCTCTGGATGACCCAGCTTTATAAATAAACTTAAAGCACCTTCAGGTCCATTAATATTTCATTGATCCATAAAATACTTCCAAGTACTTATATTTATCAGCCTCAAAGAAAGACTGTATCTGATGTAGAAACCACACACACACATACACACACATACACACCCACAAAAGGTAGCACAGCTCTGGTGTCTTGGAACATAATTCACATGTATATTAAGGCCCCAGGAGGGACCAGTGAAGGTAGGCATGACAGAATTGGACCATGCCATATGGTGGGTCAGCTTTTCACATGCTCAAGATAGGAATATCTGGAGTGATCTCTTAAAAATGCACACTGGAGTCAATGACTTCCCCATAAAACTATCAAATGGCTTCCTACAGCAACTAGAATAAGACCTTGCACCAACTGCCCTCATCTTTCTGCACTTCTCTTAACGTGCCCGCCACACTGACCTTCTATACACAGAGTTCTTACCCACCTCATCACCTCCACCCTGTTATTCCTTCTCCTGAAATTCTTGAACAGACCCCACCCTTCACACACACACACAAACCCAGTTGCCACTGAGTCGCCCCCATGTGTGTCAGAGTAGAACTGGGCTCCACAGGGATTTCAATGGCTGATTTTTTGGAAGTAGGACACCAGACTTTTCTTCTGAGGCACTTCTAAATGCACTTGAACCTCCAACATTTCAGTCAGCAGCCATGCATGTTAACCATTTGCACCACCCAGGGACTCCTCCCCACAAAGGACTCGTCTTCATCTTTCAGGTTTCAGTACCAACACTCCCAACACAAGACAATCCTTGTATCTCCCACCCTTAGCTGATCACTCCACAACACTGCCCTGCTCATTTTCTTCAAATCATTGTCACTCTCTGAAATGACAGTTTTAATTTACTTGGTTTTTATTTTCTCTTGTCCACGTGCCTGCATTGCTTAGGATTTGGTCTGGCTGCACACACCACCAAAACCAAAAATAAGAGTGATTTAAGTAAATGAAAAGTTGATTTCTCTCTCTCAAAAAAGAAATCCAGAAGTATCAAGTTGAGGGCCAGTCAGGCAGCTCCATGGTGTCCTTGCCATGTCTCTTTCTGCTCCACTGTCTTAGCACAGAGCTCCCATCAGAAAGTTGCTTTGTGTTAGTTCCTACAGCTAATGTAACAAATTTCTACAAGCCCAGTGGCTTAACACAAATATATTATCTTACCGTTCAGGAGGTCAGAGTCTGAAATGAGTCCCGTTGTTGTTGTTGCTGGGTGCCGTCTAGTCGGTTCTGACTCATGGTGACCCCATGTGACAGAGTAGCAGTACCTCATAGAGTTTTCTAGGATGTAATCTTCACGGGAATAGATCACCAGGTCTTTCTCCAACAGAGCAGCTGGGTAGGTTCAAACCGCCAACTTTTCAGTTAGCAGCCAAGCCCTTAACTGTTGTGCCACCAGGACGCCTTATGAGGCTGAAATAAAGGTATCAGCAGAGCTGCATTCCTTCTGGAGACTTCAGGAGAAAATCCATTTCCTTGCCTGTTCTAGCTTCTAGAGGCCACCTGAATCCTTTGGCTTATGACTGCTTCCTCCATCTTCAAAGCTCATCACTCCAACCTCTGCTTACATCATCACATCTCCTTTTTCTGACTTTTTCTGACTCCTTTTTCTTTGACCTCCTTGCCACCCTCTTATAAATACCCTTGTGATTACGCTGGTCCCACCGAAAAATCCAGGATAATCTTCCCATTTCAAGATCCTTAATTTAATCACACCTACGAGTATGTGCATAATTTGGGGATTAGGACACAGACATCTTTAGGTGGTCATTTTCTGTCTACCATATACCACATTCTCTGTGGCTGCAGCTAGAGCTCCAGGCATCACATCTGCCTTCCAGACAGCAGAAAGGAGGAAGGCAGTGGAAAGCATCACCACCCCACCTTCTTAAGGAACCTTCCCAGAAGTTCCACACCCCTGCCACTGCATCTCATTGTGGCCATATCTTCACAGGAAATATTAGGGAGCTCTGTATACAATGTAGATTTTACTCCAGGGGGCACGTGACCAGCTCAAAATAAAGGTGTGTTACTAAGGAAGAAAGGGGAATAACTATGGGGAGGTCCCCAAAAGTCTGTGCCACACTCTCCAACTAGGGTGTAGATGTCACAAACACGGGGATCTTGTCTCTCGGCTGGCTATTCTCTCCCTGGGCTTTGGACAGTGTCTGGGACCCAGCAGATACAGCAATGGGCTGTGGAAATGTACTGGGAGGTCATTCCTGCTGGAGTCTAAGCTCCTTCAGGGCAGGAACCTCGTCTTTTATGCCCACTTCTGTACTCTCAGTGCCTAAAACAGTGCCTGGCACAGAGTAGGCTCACAGCATTTGTTGGTGAGGAATGAGTCTGAGCTCTTTAATGCCTAGTGCAGTGGTTCTCAACTGGGGAAGATTTTGCTCCTCCAGGGGATATCTGGCAACATCTAGAGACTGGTCTGGCAACATCTGGTAAGAACCCAGGTGAGAGTGCTACTCGCATCTAGTGGGTAGAGACCAGGATGCTGCTTAACATCCTGCAATGCACAGGGCAGCCCCCAACAACAAAGAATTATCCCAGGCCAATGTCAACGGTACTGAGATTAATATACTCTGCTCTAGGACATGGTATCAAAAATATTTGGAACCATGAATTCTAAGTTTGTTTCAAAATGCCTATCAAGAAAAAAAAGGAGCCATGGTGCTATGGTTAAGTGCTTGGCTGCTAACTGAAAGGTCAGCAGTTAGAACCCACCAGTGGCTCCATGGGAGAAAAGACCTGGCAATCTGCTCCCATAAAGATTACAGCCCAGGAAACCCTATGGGGCAGTTCTACTCTGTCCTGCATTATCGCTATGAGTCAGAAGCAACTACAGGGCACACACCAACAACATCAAGAAAAAGAACACCATTGCCATCAAGTTGATTATGACTCATGGCAACCCCGTCTGTTTCAGAGTAAAACTGCGCCATAGAATTTTCTTGACTGTAACATTTACTGAAACCGTTCACCGGGCTTTTCTTCCGCAGAGCCACTGGGTGGGTTTGGACCGCCAACCTTTAGGTTACTAGTTGAGTGCAAACTGTTTGTTCCACCCAGGGACCAGTCAGGAACTCCCTGCTAAAACCCTTTTAGTAGATGAAACCTCATTGTCCCCGTGTGAGGATTTAAATTCCATGGTGCCAAGTACAAAGCCCTTTGTGGTCTGACTCACATCTCAAAGACATTTTGCTCACATCTCAAAGACATTTTGCTGAGTGAAATAAGTCAATCACAAAAGGAGAAATATTGCATGAACTCACTTATATGAAATGACAAGAATTGGTAATTAGAGCCCAACGGTTGTTAGTGGTTACCAGGGGCAGGAGGGGGTCAAAAGAGAGGGAATCAATTTCTGGGAAGTAGTCAATTGTTTTTTTATGGTGATGGGAAAATTGGCATCAACTAAGAGTAATTGTTATACAACTTGACAAATATAACTGATATCACTAAGATGTATATCAGACAAAGAGCAAAATTGTAAATATAGTGTTATATACAATTTTACAACAACATCCAAAAAAAATTAACTAATAATAATAAATAAAAAAGAGAGGCAGCAGTTGTTGACCACTTAGGTACAATAAATATCTCCTGGGATGAATTTTCTTGGTTCAAAGGTTTAGGGTCAAGGTTTCAAGGGTCTGTCCAGTCTACAGGCCTAATATTGTTTCTAGAGTCTCTGTTCTACCTCCTAGTTCAGTGAGTAGTGCCTGAGGTCTTCAAAGCTTGTGAGCAGCCATCCAAGATACAACTATTAGTCTCTCTTAGTCTGGAACATCAGAGGAAGGATACCCAGGAATCGGAGAAGGAAATCGACTACAGGTCTAATTGCCTCCATGAACTACTAGCTCCAGTGCCATGAGACCAAAAGAACGGGATGGTGCCCGGCTAGCATTACGGAACACTTTGATCAGGGACTCAGTAGATGGATCCTGATCAAAAAGATCTTGCCTTGTGTCTCACAAAACCTCCATGACCACTCTTGCTGCAGCAATGCCCACCTCCTTGTGGGTCTCCAAACATGTCTCTGCAACCATGAGCTCCTCTGCTCGGGAAACACTTATGTTTCATTGGCCTCCTCTTGTTGGTGGTGGTGTTTATACTCAATGAAGGTTTACTGAGCAAATTAGTCTCTCATTAAACAATTAATACATGTATTGTTTTCTGACGTTGGTTGCCAACCCCACGACATGTTAACACTCTCCCCTTCTCGACTTTAGGTTCCCCATTACCAGCTTTCCTGTAACCTCCTACCTTCTCGCCCTTGCCCCTGGTCTGGTGTGCCTATTTAGTCTCCTTTTGTTTTATGGGTCTGTCTAATCTTTGGATGAAGGGTGAACCTCAGGAGTGACTTCAGTACTGAGTTAAAAGGGTGTCAGGTGACCATACTCTCAAGGTTTCTCCAGTCTCTGTCAGGCCAGTAGGTCTGGTCTTTTTTGTGAGTTAGAATATTGTTCTACATTTCTCTCCAGCTCTGTCCAGGACCTTCTACTGTGATTCCTGTCAGCGCAGTCAGTGGTGGTGATTGGGCACCATCTAGTTGTGCTGGACTCAGTCTGGTGGAGGCTGTGGTAGTTGTGGTCCATTAGTCCTTTGAACTAATCCTTCCCTTATGTCTTTGGTTTTCTTCACTCTCCCTTGCTCCAGATGGGGTGGGACCAGTGGAGCATCTTAGATGGCCACTCACAAGCTTTTAAGACCCCAGACGCTACTCGCCAAAGTAGGATGTAGAGTATTTTCTTTATAAACTATGTTATGCCAATTGAGCTAGATGTTCCCTGAGACAATGGTCCCCACACCTCTCAGCCCAGTAATTCGGACCCTCAGAGAGTTTGGATGTATCCATGGAGCTTCCATGACCTTGCCTTGGACAAGTTGTGCTGGCTTACCCAGTATTGTGTAACCAAAGTTACCACTTATCTTTTGTCTATTTAGTGTTTTTCCACTCCCATCCCTTTCCTCCCTTGTAACCATTAAAGATTGTTTCTTTTTGTGTGTAAATCTTTTCGTGAGTTTTTATAGTAGTGGTCTCATACACAATATTTGTACTTTTGTGATTGACTTATTTTACTCAACATAATGCCCTCCAGATTCATCCATATTGTGAGATGTTTTGCAAATTCATCATTGTTCTTTATCATTGTGTAGTACTCCATTGTGTCTATGTACCATAGTTTATCCATTTATCTGTTGATGGACACTTAGGTTGTTTCTATCTTTTTGTTATTGTGAATAATTCTACAATGAACATGGGTGTGCATATGACTATTTGAGTGACGGCTCTTATTATCTCTAGGATATATTCCTAGGAGTGGGATTGCCAGCTCGTATGGTATTTCTAATTCTAGCTTTTTAAGGAAGTGCTACATCGTTTTCCAAAATGGTTGTACTATTTTACATTCCCACCAGCACTGCATAAGAGTTCCAAGCTCCCTGTAGCCTCTCCAACATTTGTTATTTTCTGTTTGTTTTTTTTTTATTTGTACCAGTAATGTTGGGGTGAGATGGTATCTCATTGTGGTTTTGATTTGCATTTCTCTTACAACTAGTCATCCCTAGCATTTCCTTATGTGCCTGTTAGTCGCCTGAATGTCTTCTTTGATGATGTGTCTGTTCATATCCTTTGCCCATTTTTTAACTGGAGTGTTTGTCTTTTGGTTGTAGAGATGTTGGATTTTCCTGTGGATTTTAGAGATTAGACCTTTGTCTGATCTGTCATAGCCAAAAATTATTTCCCAGTCTGTAGGGTCTCTTTTTACTCTTTCAGTGAAGTCTTTTGATGAGCATAAGTGTTTAATTTTTAGAAGATCCTTGTTATCAAGCTTATCTTCTGGTGTTTAGGTATTGTTAGTTATGATATGTAGGGTATTTGCGATGTGTATTAGGGCCTCTAGCACTGATCGTATTTTTTCTTCTGTGTTTTTTATAGTTTTTGGTTTTATATTTAGGACTTTGATCCATTTTGAATTAGTTTTTGGGTATGGTGTGAGGTATGGGTCCTGTTTCATTTTTTTGCCAGATGACATTCATTTTTGCCAGCACCATTTGTTAAAAAGACTGTCTTTTCCTCACTTAATGGATTTTGGACATTTGTCAAAGATCAGGTGACCACAGATGGATGGATTTACACCTGGGTTCTAAATTCTGTTCCATTGGTCAATGTGTCTGTCGTTGTACCAGTACCAGGCTGTTTTGACTACCATAGCTGTATAGTAGGTTCTGAGGTCAGGTAGTGCAAGTCCTCCTACTTTATTCTTCTTCTTCAATAGTGCTTTACTTATCTGGGGCCTCTTTCCTTCCCATATAAAGTTAATGATTAGTTTTTCCATCTTATTAAATAATGCTTTTGGTATTTGGATCGAGATTGCATTGTATTTGTAGATTGCTTTGGGTAGCATTGTCATTTTCACAATGTTGAGTCTACCTATCCATGAGCATGGTATGCTTTTTCATTTATGTAGGTCTCATTTGGTTTCTTGCAGTAGTGTTTTGTAGTTTTCTTTGTATAGGTCTTTTATGCCCCTGGTTAGATTTATTCCTATTTTATTTTTTTAGGGGCTATTATAAATGGTATTGTTTTCCTGATTTCCTTTTCATTATTCTCTTTATTGGTGTATAGGAATCCAACTGATCTTTGTATGTTTATCTTATATGTTGCTACTCTGCTGAATCTATTATTTCCAGTAGTTTTCTTGTGGAGTCCGCTGGATTCTCTATGTATAGTATCATATCATCTGCCAATAGGGACAGTTTTATGTCTTCCTTACCAATTTGGATGCTGTTTATTTCTTTTTCTCGCCTTATTGCTCTAGCTAGGACTTCCAGCTAAATGCTAATTTAGGAGTAATGATAAAGGGTATCCTTGTCTTGTTCCTGTTCTCATGGGGAATGTTTTCAGCCTCTCTCCATTAAGAATGATACTGGCTGTTGGTTTGTATAAACGTCTTTTATTATGTCAATGAATTTCCCTTCTATACCTATTTTATTGAGAGCTTTTATCAAGAATGAGTGGACTCTATCGAATGCCTTTTCTGCATCAATTGAGATAATCATGTAATTCTTGTCTTTTGTTTTATTTATGTGGTGGATTACACTGATTGATTTTCTAATGTTGAAACATCCTTGCATACTGGTATGAATCCCACTTGGTTGTGGTGTATTTTTTTTTTTATATGATGCTGAATTCTATTGGCTAGAATTTTGTTGAGAATTTTTGCATCTATATTCATGAGAGATATTGATCCGTAATTTTCTTTTTTTTTTGTGATGTCTTTGCCTGGTTTTGGTATCAAGGTTATGCTGGCTTCACAGAATGAATTAGGAAATATCCCTTCTTTTTTTATGTTCTGAAATAGTTTGAGTAGTACTGGTGCAAGCTCTTTTCTAATGTTTGGTACACTTCTCCAGTGAAGCCATCTGGGCCAGGTTTTTTGTTGTTGTTGTTGGAGATTTTTTTTATTAACTTTTCAATCCCTTTCCTTGTTATGGGTCTGTTCAAATTTTTGACCTCAGCTTGTGTTAGTCTGGGTAGGTAGCGTGTTTCTAGAAATTTGTTCATTTCCTCTAGGTTTTCAAATTTGTTGGAGTATAGTTTTTCATAGTAGTCCGTTATGATTCTGTTTATTTTAGTGGGGTCTGTTTTAATGTCCCTCATTTCATTTCTTATTTGGGTTATTTGTGTCCTCTCTTGTTTTTCTTCTGTCAGTTTGGCCAGTGGTTTGTCGATTTTGTTGATCCTTTCAAAGAACAAACTTTTGATTTTATTGTTTCTTTCTATTATTTTTCTATTCTATATTTCATTTATTTCTGCTCTGATCTTTATTATTTCCTTTCTTCTGGTAGCTGTGGGCTTCTTTCGCTGCTCTCTTTCTATTTGTTCAAGTTGTATAGCTAATGTTTTGATTTTTTCCCTTTCTTCTCTTCTGATATGTGTGTCTACTGCTATAAATTGACCTCTGAGCACTGCCTCTGGTGTGTCCCAAAGGTTTTGGTATGATGTGTTTTCATTCTCATTTGATTCTAGGAATTTTTTGATTCCATCTTTGATTTCTTCTATTACTCAGTGGTTTTTAAGCAAGGTGTTATTCATTTTCTATGTATTTGATTTTTTTTCCTCACTCTTCCTGTTATTACTTTCAAATCTGATGGCATTGTGATCAGACAAGATGCTTTGCATTATCTCACTGTTTTGGATTTTGTTGAGGGTTGCTTTGTGGCCTAAGATGTGGTCTATTATGGAGAACGTTTCATGCGTGTTGGAAAAGAACATGTACTTTGCTGCTGTTGAGTGGAGTGTTCTGTATATGTCTATAAGGCCAGTTGGTTGATTGTGGCCTTTAGATCTTCTGTATCCTTGTTGAGTTTCTTTCTGAATGTTTTGTCCTTTACCAGGAGTGGTGTGTTGAAGTCTCCTATTATTGTGGAACTGTCGATTTCTCTTTTCAGTGCTGTTAGAGTTTATGTATTTTAGAGCCCTGTCATTTGGTGGGTAGATATTCATTATGGTTATGTCTTCATGGTGGATTGTCCTTTTAATCATTATATAATGTCCTTGATTGTTTTTTATGGTGGATTTTGTTTTAAAGTCTATTTAACTTGATATTAATATTGCCATTTCAGCTCTTTTTTGGTAGCTGTTTACAGGATATTTCTTTCCATCCTTTGATTTTTAATAAATTTATGTCTTTATTTCTAAGGTGTGTCTCTTGTAGACAGCATATTGATGGGCCCTGTTTTCTTATCCATTCTGTCACTCTTTGTCTCTTTATGGGTGTATTTAAGCCATTTACATTCAGTATGATTATTAATAGGTGTGAGTTTATTGCTGTCATTTTGTAGTGCTTTTTTTTTTTTTTTTACTGCTTCTGTTTTCTTTGCTCCTCTTATTCTCCTGTGCTGAATTCCTTTTGTTGGGAAATTTGTGTTCATTTCTTTTGTTTTTGTAGGTTTCATGTTTACTGAGACTTTATGTTTTTCTTCTTTATTTTAATGAGTAGGTTTGTTAACTTTCTTTGTGGTTACCTTGAAATGTACCCTTATCTTCCTATGTTTGAACCAGTCTTTTCTTACTTGATATCACCTTGATTCCTCTCTATTGAAAGTTTTATACCTACAGTATTTATTCCCTCTTTTATTGTTCTGACGTTGTTGTCATTTACAGATTGGCTTCTCTGTTGTAAATCTTTTAGTTGTGTTTTATCCTTGAGAGTTTATTATCTAGCTTGGTATCTCGCTGTTGTTTTCTTATGTTCCAGATTCAGGTTGCTGTCTGATGTTGGTTTTCTAACCAAAGGACTCCCTTTAATAATTCTGTTAAGTTTGGTTTGGTTTTTACATATTCCCTTAATTTCTGTTTATCTGTAAATGTCCTAATTTCATCATCATATTTGAATGAGAGTTTTGCAGGATATATTATTCTTGGTTGGCATTTTTTTTTTCTTTCAAGATTTTATATATGTCACCTCATTGCCTTCTTGCCTGCATGGTTTCTGCCCAGTATTCAGAGCTTAGTCTTATTGTTTCCCCTTTGTATATGACTTTTTGGTTTTTCTCGAGCTTCTCAGGTTTCTTTTTGTCTTTGGTTTTAGTGAGTGTGATTATGATATGTCTTGGTGATTTTCTTTTGGAGTCTATCCTATATGGCGTTTATTGAGCTTCTTGGATGGTCAGCTTTTCATCTTTCGTGATATTAGGGAAGTTTTCTGCAGCAAGTCTTCAAAGAACCTCTCTGCGTCTTCCATTTTCTCCCCCTGTTCTAGAACTCTGATCACACACAAATTTCTGCTTTTGATTGTATCCCACATTGTTCTCATTGTTTCTTCATTCTTTTCTCTGATTTTTCCTCAAACAAAATGGTATCCAAGGATTTGTCTTCAAGTGCGCTGATTCTGTCTTCTATTGTTTCAAATTTGCTTTGAAAACTATCTATTAGACTGTCCATTTCTGAAATCTTACTGTTTATCTTTTGGATTTCTAATTGCTGTTTTTGTATGATTTCCAGTTGTTTATTTATTCTGACATTTTGTTCTTGTATTTTTTTCCTGAATTTGTGCTTTGCTTTATCTGTTTTCCCTGATTTTGTCTGTATTTTCTATGATTTTGTCTATTTTTTCCTTATTTTTGTCTGCATTTTCCTTCATCTGTCGGAGAACCCTGAGTATTAGAATTTTGAATTCCCTATCAGGCAGTTCCAGTGCCTTTTCTTCTACTGGAAGGTCATCTGGTGTTTTATTTTGGTCGTTTTCTGGAGCCATCCTCTCTCGGGTTTTTTTTTTTTTTTTTTTTTTGTGTTTTGATATTGTCTGCTGTCTCCAGGACATTCAGGAATTATTTTCTTCATTTATTGATTGTAGATTTGTTTGTTTCGTCCTGCTTTTTTGTTTTATTTGGTGATGTTTCGTCAGGCTGGCTGGACATGTTTTGTTGCTTGCTAACCTGTGAGTATGATACTTCTTACCACCTTGTCCAGGGGAGCAGGACAGTCACTCAGCTATGGTGCAGCAGGGCAGGTAGGTCCAGCGGGGTTGGAGGCGCAGAGATGGATAGTTTGCATCATGAACTGTGACCAACAGGGTGCAGTGCAGGGTGGCAGTACGTCAGTGCCACTCGGGAGTGCAGCACTCGGCACACGATGCAGATAGGAAGGAGGAGAGGGAGAGGGTGCAATGTGTGGAGCTAAGTGGGTGGGTGAAACAAGAGAGGGAAATAAAAGCAAAAAAAAAAAAGAATGAAGGAAAAAAGAAAAAAGTAAATAGAATGGCAGTATGTTAGGATTTGGTTGGTGGGGGCAGGGCAGACCCAGCAAGGCTGTGTGCTGATGGCTGTCTAACCCAGCACTGTGGCTCAGCCTTTTGAGAAGGGACATGGGTGGCGCATGGGACTAGGTGGACTGGAAAAAGGAAAGGAAAGAGAAGAAATCAACCAACAAAGAAAGAAACAAAAAATAAATAAAAACAACAAAAAAATATGGTTGTGGGGGAGCCAGTGTTGGGAGTGGGGCGTAATTGGGGTGTTGATGAGCTGATGTCTCTCACTGGGTGGCATGGAATGGCCAATCAGGAAGGGTGGATGCAGCGCAAGGCATAGGTGGAAGGGAGAAGGGGAAAGATAAAGAAAAATAAAAAATATGGCGCTGAGGGACCCAGTAGGGGTGGCACAGACCCGGGTAAGCCGTGTGCCAGAGGCTCTCCAGCCAAGTGGTGTAGCACAGTCTGTCACAAAAGCGGGGAGGTGGCACAGAGGACTACGTAGGTGGGAGAAAGGAAATGAAGAAAGCGAAAGACAGGGAGAAAAACAACAACAAAAACAAACAACAAATAAATAAAATGGTGCTAAGAGAGCTGGTCGGTCAGGGCAGCGCACGCTTGGGGAGGCCTCGTGCAGTGACTCTCTAGCTGAGCAGTTCTGCAGAGCCCCTCCAGAAGAGACACAGGAGGTGCACAGGGCTAAATGGGCTGGAGAAAGGAAAGGAGAGAGAGAGAGAAGAAACAGAAAGGGGGGAAGAAAAAAGAACAAAGCAAACAAACCAAAAAATCACAGCCCATCAAGAAGGGGAGGGGACGGCACATGGGGCTAGCTTGGCAGGAGAAAGGAAAGGAAGGAAGGGAGAGAAAGAGAAGCAACAAAAAAAGCCAAAAACAAACAAATGACACCGAAGGGGCCAGCCAGTGTGGGTAGAGGGGACCCAGGTGGCAGCGAGCTTAGTGTCTCTCCAGCCAAGCAACTGTGGACTGTTGGAAAGCAGTGGAGGCCTTGTACAGGGAAGAAGGGGAGGGGGTGGAAAGCACGTATCCCCGGTTACTGAAGGCTGTGTCTCCTGTTGAGAACTCCCTGAAGTTGCCTTCCTGTACTTCCTGTCCGGGGTCCTGGGTGACTGTAGTCCAAGATGGCAAGTCTGTGCCGTGTTAGCTGGTAAGGGGCCTCCACTCCATAGCTGTCCTCATTCTCTGTTCTCTGTCAGTTTCTTATTTCATTCAGTGCTTGATCGAGTTCTTTATTCCTTCATTTGATGCTCAGGGTTCCAGGATTGACGTTTGTATCTGTTTTACTTAGTTTTTCGGGTCTTTGCTGCATAGGAACAGCATTGGCTTCTGTTACAGCACCATGTTGGCTCTGCCTCCCTCCTGTTTAATTTTTATGTGCCGTTTAGGGATCAATGCAAGGACCACTTTCCTTTTGGAAACTTTTTCTGAAATCCTTTTCACCTTCCCATTAGGATGAGTCATTTTCTTGTCTAAATCCCCATGAGAACTTCATCATGGCATTATTACTTTTTCTGCGATAGTAATAATTAAATGTGTTGGAAACGATTCTTTGAAAAGACAATGGGAGAACTCCAACCAAACTGGTTAAGCAAAACATATCTGGACATACCCGGGGTAAATGCAGCTTCAGGTATAGGTGGATCCAGGAATTCAAACACCATCTGAAAGGCATCTACTCTGTCACTCTCTCTACTCTGATTTCCACTGTGCTTGACTTCACTTCCAGGCAAGCTTTCTCTGTGTGGTGGTGGTTGTTGTTAGCTGCCATCAAGTCGGTTCTAACTCATGGCGCTTATATATAACACAACAAAACGTTACCTGGTCTTGTGCTATCTTCATGACGTTGGTATGTTTGTGTCCATTGTTGCAGCTACTGTGTAGTGCTTTCCAACTCAGGGGGTTCATCTTCTAGCACTATACAGGACAATATTTTGTTGTGATGCATAAGGTTTTCTTTGGTTAATTTTTGGAAGTAGATGCGGAGACCTTCTGCATTCTGTCTTAATCTGGAAGCTCCACTGAAACCTGTCCACCATGGATGTCCCTGCTGGTATTTGAAATACCAGTGGCATAGCTTCCAGTTTCAGAGCAACACTCAAGCCACCACAGTATGACAGATGGGTGGTGGCTCTATGTGGTAGCCCTCAGCTACTTCAGATTTACATCACCCTTACACACAGAATCTCTATCAAGTACAAGTTCAGTATACAAGAAGAACTTCCTTTCCCCGGTTCCTTCCAAGTCTAGGATTGATGTTACTGCAATACTTTGGGTCAGATGCTATGTGACTCTATCACTGTGCTGACTGGCTCATCCTGGTCACATGCCCACCCCTGATGTTGAGAATGGGGTGGGGTCAGCTCTCTCTTCAACTCATGGCCTGAGAAGGGGGAAGAAGAATGGCACCATGGGAAACCAAAGGGAGGAATGAATGCTCAGCAGGAAGAGAGAGCAGATATTAACCTACAGATCATTTTCTGTTCCTTCTTTTCCAGGATATGCTAAGCACATCAGTGCAAAACACGGTGTCCGTCTTGTTTGATTCTGCGGCAAGCAGCACCAGAGACAGTACCTGGCACATAACAGATGATCAATAAATGCTTCTTAAACTGAACTGGTTTTATTTTTTCTGGTATTTTTAGGGGTGTCTGTGGGTGTCTCTTCCTTTCATTTGACCTAAGTGCCATGCATAGCTCTCCAAGTGCAGCCCATTTACTCATCAGTGAGAGTAGTAAAACATTCTACATGTAAACTGTTTTTCTTCTCCTCTCCCCATCTTGCCGAATATTTATCAGGTGAAACTACATGGCTGTTCCTATTGTGATGACAATGTTTAAGTGCCCACCCTTCTCTCAGCATCTCCACTAACGTCCTCAGAAGACGTGTGCTTTACGAGTAAGAAAGGTTATGCCTCCAAACTCTCAACCGTTCATTTTCTGCCATTCTAATGTCACCCAATGAACAGACGTTTGGTTAAAGAATATGTCAACAACAATTGGGTTCACCAGTTTTTGCCAAGAGATCGTAAAAGAGTTTGTGATTTTAATCAAAGTTTGTCATCCACCCAGAACTTCAGAAAAGAATTTCCATCAAAAGGAAATGCGAATTTCTGAAAGTTAGCTAGTCCAAGAACAAGAAAGGTGAACTCTGGGTCCATAAAGAAAATAAAAATCAATCATGACAATTATTTTATTACATTATTTTAGAATTGCAGTGTATCGAGAAGGCTCGGGTAAATGTTGGCTATCACACCAACAAGCTATGCTGCTCTCATCACTGATCTTCTTCTTGTTAAAATGCACGTCAATATGTAAAATAGAAGCATTCCATATCAGAATGGAATGCATTCTCCACCTCTAGAAATTCCCAGAATAATCTGCAGAAAATGGAAATCAAGGGACAATTCAGTTTTGCTAGAGAGGTGTACAAACAACTTTTAAAAATGGTGTTGTTTGAGGGCTTGCTCCTTCATCATGTCAGCTTCTGCTTCAATGGATTCAGACGTGAGCTTCCTTTAGAGTAAGATGCAGTTAAGTGAGATGACCTGATAGCAAAACATTCCAAAATACCTCATTTATTCAGAGCTCACTTCTGTGCCAATTTCCATTATTTAGAACATAACCAAAAACCCAGGGAAAAGCAAAAGAAATGATCCTCTGAACAGCCAAAATAGATGTTGCCATATCCAAGCACTCTGCTAATGGGAGAGCTATAATCAGAATCTATGAATGTTTATTTAACTATTAATAAAAATCTCACAATCTCAGTGTATCAGTCAAGGGCCTATCAGAAATCAGATGGCAGATGCAAATTAGGATACTTCAAGGATAGTTTAGTAAAGGTACTGTTTATAATGGAGTATCATGTAGGGAAAGGAGCCTTGGTGGCACAATGGTTAAGTGCTCAGGTGCCAACTGAAAGGTCGGGGCTTCGCACCCACCCAGTGGCTCCACAGGAGAAAGATCTGGCAATCTGCTCCTCTAAAGATTACAGCCAAGAAAACCCTATGGGGCAGTTCTACTCTGTCACATGGGGTCACTATGAGTTGGAATCGACTTGACGGCACCCAACAACAACAACATTGTGAGGGAAGTAGAAGGAACTGTTACCATTCCTAGACCTGAAAAAGAACAAGAGGAGGGAGCAGTTTCCAGAATTAGGAGAAAAAAAAAAAAGAGCTGCAGTGAAAAAGCTACCTGGAGAAGGACAGTGACAGCCAGTTAAGGATAAAAGCCAAAAAAGTAACCCCATAGGATGGGGGCCTGGGAAATAAAGGTCCCAGTTTCACTCTCATCTTTGTTGTCAGGGCTCCCCATTGATTATATCCATTGGTTACTCACATAGGTTACACCCATTGGCTACACCCAACTGGAAGCTGAAAAGCAAGGGCACCAGTGGATGCAACCCCTACAGGTGATCTTCTGGCCCAAGAGTAAGATGGAAGAGGGTGGCAAGTGGATATGGAGGAACAAACAGAAGACACTGGATTGATTGTGGGTTTCTCAGCACCCGGCAGATACAGGGAAACCAGATGCAGCACACAGCCATGCCCAGAAAGGGACGTCTGATAACAATGACAAAGGTAACAACAACTCTTATGCACAGATGTCAAGATATTCTAATATGTGGCTGGGTACTTTTGCAAGTTTCATTCAAAAAGTACAAATTCTCTCCCCAAAACAGGCAAGGAATTCCAATAAAAAATCACATGGAATGGGACGATTGAGTGTAGAGGCACAATTTTCCATGGTGCCAGAAGACATCACTGTATTATAGACCACAATGATTTAATAATTTAATAGAAAAGCTTAAGAAGATTTCCAAAAACTCCTCTTAGGCAGGTAGAGCCATGTTTGGGATACTTTATAAGGTTTCTCTACACAGTAGTTAAAATTCATTTGCTAATTCACAAACACACAATAATAACTGACATTTTATTGCATTCCTACTATACACCAGGTACTTTACATGCACAAGCTCCTTTCATCCTCATCCCAGCCTTAGGAGCTAGTATGACTGTTTTCATTCTCATTTTACACATGGCAGTCAAGTCATTTTCTCAAGGTCTCACAGCGAATAAGATATGGTGCCAGGTTTAATCCCAGAAGTCCAGCCCCAGAGCCTGTGCTCCTAACCAGATGCAGAGGCTCTCTAGCCCGCACTCACAGCACCTGCTATGTGGGAAGCACAATGCTAAGGGGGTGATTGAGAGGAAAAAAGGAAAGAAGGGAGGGAGAGAAGGAGGGAAGGAAGGGAGGGAAGAGAGGGAAAGAGAGAAGGAGGGAAGGAGAGAGGGAGGGAGAGAGGAAGGAAGGAAAGAAGAAAGAGGGACACTCGTGGCACTTCTGAGTCCACAGTACAGAAAAGGCACATGTAGTGAATTAGTTTACTATTGCTACATAACAAATTACCACAAACTCAGCAGTCTAAAACAACACCCATGTGTTAGCCTTTAGCTCTGTAGGTTTCAATTCCGGGCATGGCAAGTCTAGACCCTCTGCTTATGTGTCAGCCAAGCTGCCTTCCTATCTGGAGGACTTGTGGAAAGATACAATTCCAAGCTCATGATTCAAGTTGTGACAAAATTCTGTTCCATACAGTTGTAGGACTGGGTCCCCATTTCCTTGCTAGTTGTAGGATTGAGGGGGTGCTCACAATTTCTAGAGGTCACCCACATTCCTTGCCATAGGGTCCCTTCATCTTCACAGCCAGCAATGAAGAATCCCCTTACTCTTTGAATCTCTGTCTTTAGGAAGAACCTGGGTCCTTTTTAGGGCTGACCTGATTTGATCAGGTCCACCCTGAATAGTCTCTCTTAATGTCAACAGATTACAGTTGTTAACTACATCTGCAAAATCCCTTTGTCTAGATAACGTAACATAATCACAGGAGTGAATATGAATATCTCATCATATTCACAGGTTCTGCCCACACTCAAGAAGAAGGGATAATATGATAGCAAGGGTCACTTAGAATTCTGCCTGCCACACCTGGCAATGCTCTAGGACAAAGAGATTGCAAAGCAGTGATGTTGGTCCAGGTTACCGTCTCATAATATATGCACCAAGGTCATTAACCTTGTAACCTTGTAGGTAAGACTATCAGAGTCCTCCCTGGGCACAGCTCTGTTATTCAAACTGTTTAATTTCCCTGAACCTCAGAGAAGTTTCTTCCTCTAATACCAGATAATGTTAGCATATACCTCATAGGGTTGTTGTGAGGAGTCAGGATTAAATTCATGTTTCATACCTAGCATAGTGCCTGGTGTGGAATAGCCACTGGCTATCTCTTAGCTATTAAAATTAATATTAGCATTACTGTTAATATCTTTATTGCTATTCATATTTAAATTATTTAACCAGAACTGCAATAAGCCTGAACTAAGTTCATAGTGCAGCTGAGAAAATCTCTTTTGCCTTTGTGGTTTAACATGGATTCTGGAAGCAATAACCATGGTCACTGATGCATCAACTCAGGGAGAAAAGAAAGTGGCCCCTGGCAAGAAAGGAACAAGAACATCCCACATTCCAGCTCCATTTACAAGATGGCTTATCTCTCTTTATAGATTCCTCATACAAGAGCACAAAGGCTTCCAGAGAGGAGAGCCTGAGATATTCTAATATCTCAACAGGGACATTTGCAAAATTCTTCAAAGCATAGAAAGTCTCCACCCAAAGCAGACGAGCAACTAGAAAAAAAAAAAAAAAAACCCTCTCTATTTTAGATCCAACAAACTTTCTCTCTTTTGCATTCTCTTTAATTTAAACAACATTGGATGTCACGCTATTTCCTACAAGATTCAACTTATTTCAGTTGCTTTTGCGTCATCACTCAAGGGAAGGCACCAAAAACGATAAGATGTGGGGGCTGTTTCATTACTGGGGACTGCCTTCCTTTCTAGAAGCATCGCTCTCTTTACCTGGGAGAGACAAAGAAATGTTTTCTGATTTTTGTCTAGAGTGGTGGCCTCCAAAGTGGAAAATAAGCAGGAAAGAAAGACAACATGAGACCTTCTCTTTATACTTATTTTCATACTAAAAACAAGAAAGAAATTAAGATTTGTTATATTTTAATAAGCAGCTTGACACTCGGTCTGCCTTGGTTGTATATGGTATTGCAGGAACCTTCAGGGAAGATGGGAATTCTACAGCTCAGAGAGATGAGGGAGAAGGAGGGGGACAGTGGAGTCCTTATTCCCTCTAGCCTACAGCTTACTGAGGTTCCTGGCAATTTACTTGAGCCTAGTAATGTGGACTCACAGATTGCATTACCTACTCTTAACTACAGCAGCCCTCACAAAAAGAATGGCTTAAAGGACTCATGCGAAGAAATCTGAATTGAGGAAATACCAAAAATGCAAGCATATGCATACAACAAGGAAATGGCAGAGCTGAAATTTCTCCCACTCCTAGTACTAGTTGTTATTTGTCGGTTACACTGCAATATAAAAAAAAAAAAAATAGTGGTGCTCAACTCAGATCTTTCAAGAAATCAAACAAAAAAGTTAGGTTATCAAGAAGACTATTTAAAATATAGATATACATTTAGCTCCATGCCCCTATATTTTCTGTGCTAGAATATCCAGAAGGGCAAGGACACTACCTTTTTCAATTCTGTTTCTTCATATGCCAGCCCAGTACATAGTACCTGATGCCATCGTGTCAATTCATACTCATAGCAGCTCTATAGTACAGAGTAGAACTGCCCCATAGGGTTTCCAAGGCTGTAATCTTTACGGAAGCAGACTGCCACATCCTTCTACCATGGAGCAGCTGTTGAGTTCAAACCACCAATCTTTCAGTTAGCAGCCGAGTATTTAACCACTGCACCACCAGCGCTCCTTGACATGTAGTAGATGCTCCATAAGTATCTGCTGAACAAATGATGGAATCTGTAATGATAAAAGAGACAAAGAGGCCCTCAACACTTTCTCCCATCCCATCTGCTGGTCTGCGTTGCGATCTTGCCATCCGCTCATCAAGAGGTATAGTTGAATTCCACATTTCTTGAGCCTGGATAGGCTTATAATTGCTCTGACAAATACATTATGGAAGAAGGGACACTGTATGGCTTCTGAGCCATGCAGCTTCCCCATCTGGTTCTCTTGGGATACTTGCTCTGAGGGAAGCCAGCTGCCATGTAAGAAGCCCAGCTACACTGAGACCACCAAGATGAAGAAGCCACATGAACCTGCACTGGTCAAGAGCCCCAGCTAAACTCCCAAAAGGAGTCAATGAGACATCTTGGGCATCCAGCCCATTGACCTTCAGATGACTTCAGTGTCAGCCAACATCTGACCACAATCACATGAGAAACTCCAAGTGAGAACCACCCAGCTGAGCCCTTTCCTAATTCCAGACACAGAAATCATCAGCAAAATAAAATTATTTTTAATAAGACATATGAGGAATATGCTTCTCAGTTCAATCACATATAGGAGATCTAATGAGCAACACGTGTCCAAAACCAAAGACAAGAAGGCAAGAAGGGACAAGAAACCTGAATGAAAGGACATAAGGAACCCGAGGTGTAAAGGGAAAGGGGGAGAGTGCTAACACATTGCAGAGATTGTAACCAACATCACAAAACAATTTGTGTACAAATCTTTGAATGAAAAACTAATTTGCACCATAAATTTCACATAAAACATAATAAAAAAATAAAGTTGTTTTAAGTCCCTAAGTTGTGGAGTAATTTGTTACACGGCACTAGATAACTGGAACAATGAATCTCATCCCAAGCTTATATTATGTATTGAGTTTTTTTTAATAATAGTGCAAAGCCATCCCAAGTTGTGAAAGTTGTTTTTTTTTTAATTGTACTTTAGATGAAGGTTTACAGAGCAAACTACCTTCTCATTAAACAATTAGTATGCATATAGTTTTGTTACATTGGTTACCAACCCCACAACATGTCAACACTCTTCCCTTCTCGACCTTAACAGTTTTCCTGTCCCCTCCTGTCTTCTAGTCCTTGCTCCTGGGCTGGTGTGTCCCTTTAGTCTCATTTGTTTTGTGGGCCTGTCTAATCTTTGGATGAAATGTGAACCTCAGGAGTGACTTCATTACTGAGCTAAAAGGGGGTCATACTCTTGGGGTTTCTCCAGTCTCTGTCAGACCAGTAGGTCTGGTCTTTTTTTGTGAGTTAGAATTTTGTGCTACATTTTTCTCCAGCTCTGTCTGGGACCCTCTATTGTGATCCCTGTCGGAGCAGTTGGTGGTGGTAGCTGGGCACCATCTAGTTGTGTTGGACTCAGTCTGATGGAGACTATAGTACTTGTGGTCCATCAGTCATTTGGACTAATCTTTCTCTTGTGTCTTTGGTTTTCTTCATTCTCCCTTGCTCCAGATGGGGTGAGACCAGTGGGGTATCTTAGATGGCCACTCACAAGCTTTTAAGACCCCAGACACTACTTACCAAAATGGAATGTAGAACATTTTCTTTATAAACTATGTTATGCCAATTCAGCGAGATGTTCCCTGAGACCGAGGTCCCCTCAGCCCTCAGCCCAGTATTCGTTCCCTCAAGGCGTTTCAAAGTATCTGTGGAGCTTCCATGACCTTGCCTTGGACAAGCTGTGCTGGCTTCCCCAGTATTACGTACTGTCCTACCCTTCATCAGAGTTACCACTTATCTATTGTCTAGTTAGTGTTTTTCCACCCTCACCCCTCCCTTCCCTCTTAACCATCAAAAATGTTTCTTTTTATGTGTAAACCTTTTCATGAGTTTTTATAATAGTGGCCTCATACAGGATTAGTCCTTTTGTGATTGACTTATTTCACTCAGCATAATGTCCTCCAGATACACCCATGTTGTGAGATGCTTTATCGTTGTTCTTTATCGTTGCATAGTACTCCATTGTGTGTACGTACCATAGTTTGTTTATCCATTTATCTGTTGATGGGCACCTAGGTTATTTCCATCTTTTTGCTATTGTGAACAATGCTGCAAAGAACATGAGTGTGTATAGGTTTATTTGCGTGATGGCTCTTATTTCTCTAGGATATATTCCTAGGAGTGGAATTGCTGGATCATATGGTATTTCTATTTCTAGCTTTCTAAGGAGGTGCCATATCGTTTTCCAAAATGGTTGTAACATTTTGCATTGCCACCAGCAGTGCATAAGAGTTCCAGTCTCCCTGCTGCCTCTCCAAAATTTGTTATTTTCTGTTTTTTTGACTCATGCCAGTAATGCCAGGGTGAGATGGTATCTCATTGTGGTTTTGATTTGCATTTCTCTAATGGCTAGTGATCGCGAGCATTTCCTCATGTGTCTGTTAGCCGCTTGAATGTCTTCTTTGGTGAAGTTTCTGTTCATTTCCTTTACCAATTTTGAAATTGGATTATTTGTCTTTTTGTTGTAGAAGTGTTGGATTTTCCCAAAGATTTTAGACATTAGAACTTTATTGGATTTGTCACAGCCAAAAATTATTTACCAGTCTGTACATTCTCTTTTTACTCTTGGCTAAGTCTTTGGATGAGTTAAGTGTTAAATTTTTAGAAGATCCCAGTTATCTAGCCTATCCTCTGGAGTCTGTGTGTGGTTAGTTATGGTTTGTATCCTGTTAATACTGTGTATTAGGGCCTCTAGCGTTGACCCTATTTTTTCTTCTATGATCTTTATAGTTTTTGGTTTTATATTTAGGTCTTTGATCGATTTTGAATTAGTTTTTGTGTATGTGTGAGGTATGGGTCTTGTTTCACTTTTTTGCAGATGACATCCAGTTTTGCCAACACCATTTGTTAAAAAGACTGCCTTTTCCCCATTTGATGGACTTTGGGCCCTTGTTGAAGATCAGGTGACCATAGGTGGATTGATTTACATCTGGGTTCTCGATTCTGTTCCATTGGTCAATGTTTCTGTCGTTGTACCAATACCAGGTGGTTTTGAATACCATAGCTGTATGGTAGGTTCTGAGGTCGGCAGTGCAAGTCCTCCTACTTTATTCTTCTTCAGTAGTGCTTTACTTATCTGGGGCTTCTTCCCTTTCCAGATAAATTTAATGATTAGTTTTTCCATCTCTTTAAAGAATGTTGTTAGTATTTGGATGAAGATTGCATTGTATTTGTAAATTGCTTTGGGTAGAATTGTCATTTTCACATTGTTGAGTCTACCTATAATTGAGCATGGTATGTTTTTCCATTTATGTAGACCTCTTTTGGTTTCTTGCAGTAGTGTTTTATAGTTTTTTTGTATAAGTGTTTTACATCCCTGGTTAGATTTATTCCTAAGTATTTTTTTTTCAGGGCTATTATAAATGGTATTGTTCTCCTGATTTCCTTTTCATTGTTCTCTTTATTGGTGTATAGGAATCCAACTGATTTTTGTATGTTTATCTTGTATCCTGCTACTCTGCTGAATCTTTCTATTAGTTCCAGTAGTTTTCT
>NW_004443944.1:11929185-11961673 GCF_000243295.1 Trichechus manatus latirostris
AACTTTTGGTTTTGTTTATTCTTTCTATTGTTTTTCTATTCTCTATTTCATTTATTTCTGCTCTGATCTTTATTATTTCCTTTCTTCTGGTCGCTGTGGGCTTCTTTTGTTGTTCTCTATTTGTTCAAGTTGTGTAGCTAATGTTTTGATCTTGCCCCTTTCTTCTTTTTTGATGTGTGCATCTCTTGCTATAAATTGACCTCTGAGCACTGTCTTTGCTGTGTCCCAAAGGTTTTGGTATGATGTATTTTCATTCTCTTTTGATTGTAGGAATTTTTTTATTCCATCTCTGATTTCTTCTATTACCCAGAGGTTTGTAAGCAGGGTGTTATTCAGTTTCCATGTAATTGATTTTTTTTCCTTGCTCCTCCTGTGGTTAATTTCTACTTTGATGGCATTGTGGTCAGAGAAGATACTTTGTATTATCTCAAAGTTTTGGATTTTGTTGAAGGTTGCTCTATGGCCTAAGATGTGGTCTATTCTGGAGAACTTTCCATGTGCGTTGGAAAAGAATGCATCCTTTGCAGCTGTTGGGTGGAGTACTGTATATATTCCTATGAGGTCAAGTTGGCTGATTGTGTCCTTTAGTTCTTCTGTATCTTTGTTGAATTTCTTTTTAGATGTTCTGTTCTTTACCAAGAGTTGTGTGTTGAAGTCTCCTACTCTTATTGTGGAACTGTCAGTTTCTCTTTTCAGTGCTGTTAGAGTTTGTTTTATCTATTCTGGAGCCCTATAATTTGATGCGTAGATATTTATTATGGCTATGTCTTCGTGACAGATCATCCCTTTAATCATTCTATAGTGCCCTTCTTTGTCTTTTATGGTGGATTATGTTTTAAAGTCTATTTTTTCTGAGATTAGTATTGTCACTCCTGCTCTTTTTTGGTAGCTATTTGCTTGATATATTTTTTGCCCATCCTTTGATTTTTAATAACTTTACATCTTTGTTTCTAAAGTGTGTCTCTTGTAGACAGCATATTGATGGATCCTGTTTTCTTATCCATTCTGTCATTCTGTCTCTTTATGGGTGCATTTAGGCCATTTATGTTCAGTGTAATTATTGATAGGTGTGAGTTTATTGTTGTCATTTTGTAGTGTTTTTTTGTTTTTTGTTTTTTTCGTGGTGCTGATGTTTTCTTTGTTCCTCTTACTCTCCTGTGCTGAATTCCTTTTGTGGATTTTTTTTTCACTTCTTTTGTTTTTGTAGATTTTGTTTTTGCTGAGACTTCATGTTTTTCTTCTTTATTTTATTGAGAAGGTTTGTTAAATTTCTTCGTGGTTACCTTGAAATTTACCCGTATGTTCCTAGATTTGAACCAGTCTATTATTACTTGGTCTTGCCTTGCCTTACCTTCCTCTCCAGTAGAAATTTCTATACCGATACCATTATTCCCTCTTTTATTGTTCTGACATTGTTGTCATTTGCAGATTAACCTCTCTGGTTCCCTGCTGTAAATCTCTTGGTTTTGAATAGTTCTTGAGAGTTCATTTTCTAGGCTGGTATCTGGCTGGTGCGATCTAGCAACCTAGATTCAGGCTGTGGTCTGATGTTGCTTGTTCTCAAACCGAAGGACTCCCTTTAATAATTTTTGTAAGTTTTGTTTTTACATATTTCCTTAATTTCTGTTTATCTGGAAATGTCCTAATTTCACCATCATATTTGAATGAAAGTTTTGCAGGATATATTATTCTTGGTTGGCAATTTTTTTTCATTCAAGGTTTTATATGTGTCATCCCATTTCCCTCTTGCCTGCGCGGTTTCCGCGGAGTAATGCGAGCTTAGTCTTATTGTTTTCCCTCTGTACGTGACTTTCATTCTTCTCAAGCTGCTCTTAGGATTCTTTGTCTTTGGTTTTAGCAAGTGTGAGTATGATATGTCTTGGTGATTTTCTTTTGAGGTCTATCCTATATGGGGTTTCTTGAGCTTCTTGGATGATCAGCTTTTCATCTTTCATGATATGAGGGAAGTTTTCTGTCAGCAATTCTTCAGTGATCCTCTGTGTTTTCCATTTTCTCCCCCTGTTCTGGAACTTCAATCACACACAGATTTTTGCTTTTGATTGTATTCCACATAATTCTCAGGGTTTCTTCATTTTTCTTTGTTCTTTTTTCTAATTTTTCCTAAAAGTGGTATCCATGTATTTGTCTTCAATTTCATTGATCCTGTCTTCTATTGTTTCAAACCTGCTCCTCAGGCCTTCTATGACATTGTCCTTTTCTGAAATCTTATCATTTATCTTTTGGATTTCTAATTGTTGTTTTTGTATGATTTCTAGTTGTGAATTTATTTTGACATTTTGTTGCTGTATTATTTTCCTGAATTCTTCCATTTTTTGGTCTGTATTTTCCATGAATTTGTCTGCCTTTTCCATGAATTTGTTTATTTTTCCCTCATTTCTGTCTGCTTTTTGCTTTAACTCTTGGAGAGCTCTGAATATTAGAAATTTGAATTGCCTATCAGGTAGACCTAGTGCCTTTTCTTCTACAGGAAAGTCATCTGGTGTTTTATTTTGGATGCCTACTGGAACCAACCTATCCTGTTTTTTAATGTTTTGATATTGTCTGCTGTCTTCAGGACATTCAGTAGTTATTTTCTTTGTTTACTGATTGTATATTTGTTTGTTTAGTCCTGCTTTTTTGTTTTATTTGGTTATGTCTGAGCAGGCAGGCTGTGCGTTCTTTGTTGTTTGCTTGTCTGAGGGCATGATACTTTTCACCTCCTTGTCCAATGGGCAGGGCCAGTCACTCAGCTGTGGTGTAGCAAGGTAGATCCTGCTGAAGGGAAGGGGCTGGGATGGGTTGTTTGTGGCATGTACTGGGGCCAACAGGGTAAGCTGGGGGTCAGTGCAAGTCAGGTTCTGGTAGGCCATGCCTGTGCTTCTCGGGTGTGTAATATTCAGCGCATGGTGCACATAGGCAGGGGGGAGGTTGTGATGTATGGCACTAAGATGGGTATGGGAAAGAAGAGAGGAGAAACAGGAGTCAAAAAAATAAATAAACAAAATAACTGCTGAGGGAGCTTGCTGTTAGAGTGAAGAGAAGAGAAACCAAGAAATGAAGAATAACAAAAAATAAAAGAGAAAAAAATAAATAAATAAATAAAAAATTTTTAAAAAGGAAATGCCCCCAGGGATCCCACTGGCAATCAGAGAAGTGGCTTCAAAGCCTCAGGACATAGCCTGTCTAGAAAGGGCAGAGATGGAACACACTGCTAGGTATTCAGGAGACAAGAAAAGAAGGAGAGCAGAGAGAGATGAGAAACTGTGAAATGAAGAAATAAAAAGGAAAAAAGAAAAAGAAAAAAATAATAATAAAAAGAAAGAAAAGCCCCCAGGGATCCCACTGGTGTGGCTGCGCAAACCAAGGAAGTGGCTCCCAAGACATGAACTACAGCCTGGCTAGAAGGGGCAGAGATGGTACACAGCACCAGGTATTCAGGAGACAGGAAAAGAAGGTAAGTAGGGAGAGATGAGAAACTGAAAAATGAAGAAAGACAAAAAGGAAAAAAGAAAAACAAGATACGCCCCTAGGTATCCCTCTGGCATGGCTGCGCAGACTGGGGAAGGGACTCCCAAGCTGTAAAAAGAAGAAGAAAACAAACAAACAGAACAAAGGCCCCCAGGATCCCACCAGCATGGCAGCATGTATTGGGGAAGCAGTTCCCCAGCCTAGTGGTGCTTCACAGCCTGTCACGAAGAAGCAAAGATGGCACACGGAGCCAGGTGTTCGAGAGAAAGGAGGGAGAGGAGGTGACAGGCAGGGAAGAAACCAAAAGAAGCCAAAAAAAGGCAACACCAGCAACAATGGAGTGGCACTGAAGGAGCTGGCCGGTGTGGGCAGGGTGAATTCAAGTGGCATGGAGCCGGCGCCTCCTGGCTGAGTGACTGCGGCCCACTGGGAAGCAGCTGAGTCTGAGCAGGGGAAAGAAGGGTGGGGGGTCGGAAAGCATATATCACTGGTTACCAGGTACTCTGTCTCCTGCTGGGAGCTCCATGAAGCTGCTTTCCCGTACTCCCTGCCCACTCATCTCTGACAGGAGTCCAAAATGGCGAAGCTGTGCCGCATCAGCTGACAGAGGACCTCCACTCGTATCTCTCCTCACTCTCTATTCTCTGTCAATTTCTTATTCCATTCAGTGCTTGGTTGAGTTCTTTATCTCTTCATTTGATGTTTAGGGTTTCACGACTGACGTTTGTCTCTGTTTTACTTAGTTTTTCGGGTCTTTGCTGTGGAGGGACGGTGTGGTGCTTCTGTCTATAGTGCCATGGTGGCTCTGCCACCCCTAAGTCATGAAACTTTTAAAGCTAAGCTTAAAGTTCATTTTTAATACTGTCTTTGTTTAGTAAGAGCAAAGAGGTTTCTGTACCATTAATGAAAAAAATAATTACATTATAAGTATTTTATTTCCGTTTTCTCTTATCCGTTTAAAATTCCAACTGTTTATTTATGCTTTTTAGTGGACATAAGATATAATACTGTAGTGCACATATATAATTTGCAAATAAATATGCATATATTGGGGGTATGCTTAAAATTTTTAAATATTGGGATGCATGATGAGGACAGCCCTGCTACTCTGCCTGCGATGGAAGTGCAAGGAAGGACTTTAAGCAGTGGAAGGACATGATCCAATTTACATATTTTAAAATCACTAGGGCATCTACATTATGGGGGCCCATTGCACAGTAGCTAGCCGGGAGACTATTATCCCTGCCTAAGGGCACGGGGTGGTTTCTCATGCCTAGGCAGGCAGCATCATCTACATGGTGAAAGGCAGGACCAGCGAGTGAGTTAAGTGGGCTTGGAAAGCATCCTGTGGAACAAGCAGTTTCTCAGAAAGCATCAGGTGCTAAGTTCCTTGAATCTTTAGATCTTTCAACTTCAAACTCTAATCTGCCAACTTCAAATTCTTAAAGAATCCAGACTTACTAGACCTATTGGGTCTGGAGGAGTCCCCAAGACTATGGCCCTGAGTTGCTCTTCAAATCTTGAATTGAAATCATCCCCTGCAGTCACCTTTAAACTAAGTAACAATTTAGCCCAAAGAGTAAAGATTGCCATCCTTGACTATTTGTTGCTGTTTTTTTAATTATCTATATAAGACCAAATGGAAAACAGCTATTCTAAAGCAGAGATGGGGGGGTGGGGGGCAGAGAATTTAAGTAAATGGAAGTGAAATAACTAGAACATAAATAAGTAGAATGTTGACACAATGTGAAGAATGTAACCAATGTCACTGATCATTATGTCTAGAAACTGTGGAATAGAGGTGGGTTTTGTTGTGTATATTTTCACCAAAAATAAAATTAAGTATTAAAAAAAAAACCCGCTAATCTACCACCTCTCTCTCATACTAAATCCACTAACAATTGTTCCAGAAGTAACACGTTTTCTGAGAGTGCAGATATATACGTACACATATACATTTTGTATACTGATCTAAATTACAGGGGTGCACTTAAGGGAAAAACAGGAACCAGTCCTGCTACCTACGGTCAGCCTATGTTTTTTCTCTTGTTCACTCTAAGCATGAAAGTATTGTACTTTGGATTTTTTTTTCCCCATTGTGATCATTCTGTTTTTATGACTGTGTATTAGTTACCCTGGCAACATGGTAGAGTGGCATCTGATTGGCCAGGTTATCAGGTTCATTGTCAGACCCATGAGCCCAGTTTTGAGTGGAAGATGTGTGCATGTTAACCAGAGCTAAAAGACAAGCTTGGCGGGGAAAACGTGGTCCAGCAGAACTTCTGCATCCCCTCTACCCAGGAGGAATGTCCCTAGCATTGCTTTTGCAAGAGCTTGTCTATATACCTTTGAATTTTCTGTTAGGAAATAAGTTTAGCATTGGTATGCTCAGCTCATAGTATAGAATGCATTTATTGTAATGAAAAATTAATTCTCAAGGAAGTTAAGGGAGAATGGTCCAATTGCTGGACCATGGGATTAGAACCTGCTACACAGCCTTAATTCAGACTCACTGTGTAATCCTGAATAAGTCATAAAGTCAGCCAAATGCTTCATTTTCTGGAAACAAATTTCATTCATAAAGAAAAAATTTTGTCTTAAGAATGAGATCCTGGGAGCACAGTACACTGAAGATCTAACTGGGACAAAATTACAGCCCTGTTTATGCCAACCATATTGAATCATTTATTTATTCCATTTATCAGATGCATTCCTTACTTATTAGAGTCTGAATCTATTCATTTCCAAATTACTTAGGGAAAAAACAAACCCCTACCTGT
The DNA here is from genome assembly GCF_000243295.1 of Trichechus manatus latirostris. Taxonomy (NCBI): domain Eukaryota; kingdom Metazoa; phylum Chordata; class Mammalia; order Sirenia; family Trichechidae; genus Trichechus; species Trichechus manatus. Next base: position 11,935,434 of record NW_004443944.1, read on the forward strand.
AGCTGAAAATTTTTATTAGCCAATGAGTAAATAATACCAACAGAGAGGAAAGGAATGTCCCGACTGATACTTAAAAAAAGTAATACATATGTTTTTCTCATTTGCACAAACTTCTAAGTAGCCATACCTGGCTTCTGTTTTGCAATCCTTGTAGTTTCAAGGGAAGCATCTCACTGACGCCTGGATACACCACACTCTGCATTTAGACGTATTATTTTTAACTGTGCTATGTAACCAGCATAGTCTTAACTTAGACATAAAAGTCATTGGCAAGCAGTCATTCTTCACCTGGGTTAAGTGTTACAGCGTGTTCAGCTCTGGTAAAGCTAACATTTAGGCTGTCCAATTTCAAAGAAAAAAAAAGTCTGAAGGGAAAAGAGACATGAAGCACATTCCAAATATTCTTCCAAAAAAGATGATTGCAGAGTAAAAATTATTTCCTCTGCACAAGTTACTAGAAGAACGTGAGCCTTCTAAAATGCATATTTTTCCTCCGTTGAGAATAAATGCCTCGTTAACCATGCACAGAACAAGCGAATCAGAGTGTGACGAGAGAACTGACCCACAGCTTCAGGAGTTAGCCAGTAAACCAACTGATGTCTGTTTTCTAATACCACACGCTTTCTAAGAGAGCATCTTATTTGGTTGAGTTTTGGTAGTGAGTCTTGTTCACAAAGCACAGTGCGTACTGAATAAATATTGTTTATAAATTCGCTAATTTTCCTGCAAATAGCACAATTACATAGCCTTAGATTTGCGCTAGGAGTGTTAATTTGTGAAGCATAAATATTTAAAATATACCAGGTTTTATAACCCTCCTTTGGCATGTCTTCAAGGAGTCCCTTGGTGGAGCAAACAGTTAAGCACCCAGCTACTAACCAAAAGGTTGGCAGTTAGAATTCACCTAAAGGCACCCCAGAAGAAAAGCCTGGTGATCTGTTTCTGAAAGGTCACAGCTATGAAACCGTATGGCACAGTTCTACTCTGAACACCTGTGGTCACCATGAGTCAGAATCGACTCGACAGCACCTGGTTTGATTTGGGTTTGGTTTGGTGTGTCTTCATTGTCTTACACAATAGAAGCCCCACCCCCACCCGCCAAATGGAAGTGGCCTGGAACTCAGCCTCTGGGAGGCCTGCTCATTCCAGGACTTATAGGCAGGGAAGTTTCTTTGGGGAAGCAGCCTCCCACAGCCAGGAGGCCTTTGGTAAAGATGAGACTTCCCCCTTGAACCCTGACTTTGGGCAACCCCTCCCTCACCAGTTGGGCAGCCTACTCACTCCAAAGCCATTCTCCCCAGCCTCTCCCTCTGTAGAACTCTGGGCCATGGACAAGTGCCCAGAACATCCATTCAGATTTCTAGAGAAGACAGCAGAGCAAGGAAATGAAAAACACAACGTAAGCTTGTGGAGATGGAATTCATTGAACGGAAAGAAAATAATAATAAGGGCAGGGCGGGGAAGGTGGGATAACAACAACAAAACCTCATTTAGAGCCAGCAGAGATAATCTGAGCGAAAGCAAAGAGCAGAACCCAAATGAAAGAGTCGGAACAAGTCTAGGGAGAAGGCGCGATGACGTGAGAGGAGACAAAAGGACCCAGGCATTCATAAAGCAGAGGGAAAAAGGAAAGGGAAGCACAAAGCCCTGCAGTTCCTAAATACAATCCAAGGTACACACACACGCCAGTAAAAGCAGGGAAATCAGGAACAAAAGATGTCGTAGCAACCTAAACGAGCCCTGTTGTGCCGCAGACTGCAGTGCTCATGGTCAACCATCAGGGAGCCTCCAGTATCCAAACAAGGTGCTCACACAGCGAGAGGCTGCAGACACTGAGTCGGAGGGGATGGGGCTGGTCACGCACCCGTGTCTTCCCTTCTCCCTTCCTCCCCCAATTAAAGCCCAGCCAGGTGAGCACCAAGCCTCCTCCTTCACAGGACAGCTGTTCCTCTGATATGAAAGGCAATAGAATCCCAATACACTCATGTCCCTAAATTATGCTTCCCATATTGCTTCACATCTATGCAACGTGGTAGTCTTCCCTGTACTCTCAAAATAACCCTGCCCCTTTTAAAACAGAGATGACAATAATAACAGGGAAAAAAGCATATGAATGTGGTTTACTCGACCTTGCAAAATCCAACACCCCACTGTTGAGGTTCATTTAAGATTGGGATGGTAGATTGTCAGTGGGATATAATGCTCATTTGCCTGTGTTCATCAAGACCTAATTACTTTCTGCTTTGAATTTTTTGTTGATAGCATGTGTTTTCATTAATAGAAGCATGCTGAATCATTGAGTGTTGCTGAACTTTTGGTAGGTAGTATGGATTTTTTTTTTTTCCTTGCCCACTTGCACAAGCCTATCTCTAGAGTCCAGAGAGATATGTTGTCCCACTAATTCTGCCCCTAGAATCCCTGAGTCCACTGGGACATGTGTCCCCCCAAAATTTTCAAAATCTCTATTTTTCCTACCAAAAATGCACACATCATACAACACCCAGCATAAACATTAATTTGCAGCACACATCAGTTTGTTTTGTTTGTTGGTTTCAAACAGTTATAAAGGCCCCTGCCTTGTGGCAGCATGCACTGTCAGTGGGAAAGCAGCTTCCTGAGAGGTGGAAAATGTTGGTGGACAACCATATATCCCACCGGTCATAAAAAGTTAATTCAAAAGAGGAGTCTCTGGGTGGTGCAAACAGTTAAGTGTTCAGCTCCTAACTGAAAGATTGACAGTTTGACTCACCCAGTGGCTCTGCAGGAGAAAGACCTGGCGATCTGCTTCTGTAAAAGTTACAGCCTAGAAAACCCTATGGGACAATTCTACTCTGTGCCATGAGTCAGAATCGACTCTTTGGCACCTAACAACAATTCTAAAGACAGGAGTTCTGGATGATGCAAGTGGTTAATGCACTTGGTAGTTAACCTAAAGATTGGAGGTTCAAGTCCACTCAAAGGTACTTTGGAAGAAAGTCCTGGAGATCTACTTCCAAAAAATCAGCCATTGAAAACTCAGTGGACCACAGTTCTACTCTGATACACTTGGGGTCACTGTGAGTCAGAATGGACTCAACAGCAACTGGCACTAGTAATTCAAAAGAGAAATGCTCGTTTCCTTCTATCTCTATGTCTACTTAAATTCTAGGTCTTACCTTTATTCATAGGCCATCATTTCTTTCTACTTCCTTTTGGTTTGAGTGGAGGAAATACTGTGATACTGGGTGGGGGAGGGGGGAGAAAAAGAAAGAAGAGGGTTTCACTAGTAAGACTTGGAACACTGTGGAAAATGAAAGAGCACTTTTACCAGAACCTACTGGAGATATTGACATGTGTGTGTGGAAATCTAAACTTAGCAAAGTGTAAGGCAAGAGCAGGTTTTCTCACTTTATTTCTGTATCTGGAAAGTTTCAGCGGCTGGTACCATATGAATATTTATTAATGCATTGTGAATCAGAACCTGTGATTATTACTCAAACTATCTTTTTACCTTACAAGCTTCACCTCAGAAGAATAAAAGCACATCTGCTTTTGCTCTCCCCATATTTTATTCAATGTTTTAACAGCTTTGCTGTAAATATCTCATCCATTACGATTCAGTTGTGACTATATCGGCTTCACGTCTCCTGTTTTATTACTGTCATCACAGTGAAACAACACACTGTTAATTCTGTTAACTAACAAGTTCATTGTTTGAGCTAGTCAGCGATCTCCCATTTGTTGGGTCCACATGTTAAAAAGAGAATTGGTTCTAAATCAAAGCAGGGCCTGAGTGAGGCGTGTTCCCTTTATTAAGATGAGTGGGTCTTATTTATGTGAGATTGTCGTTTAATATGCTGTCAGGGAAGGAATGAGTAAATCTGAAGATAGGGCTAAATTCAGTCATAATTGATGAAAAGGTTGCACAACCCTCAAAGAATTCGTCTCTGGAATATGCAAGCAAGCTGAGTGCTTCAGAGTCTCAGTGTGAAACATGTGCCTCTTTTATGGTTCTCATCCAATGTAGGCCTTGTAAACCTGTCTTCTAGATTCTTTCCAGAGGAATCTTGCTAATATTTCTTTTCCCCTAGATATGGAAACTGAGTCAGTTGGTGTGGTCTGATAGTTAGGAATGTGAGCTTTGACATCTGGCAGCCCTGGTTTGTGTTCCAGCTCTGTCATTTCCTAACTGTATGGCCTTGGTTAAGTTACTTGTTGTTGCTGTTGTTGGGTGCTGTCAAGTTGGTTTCAACTCACAGTGACCCCATATGACAGAGTAGAACTGTCCCATAGGGTTTTCTAGGCTGCAATCTTTACAGAAGCAGCCTTTCTCTCGTGGAGCTACTGGGTGGACTTGAATTGCCAACCTTTCAATTAGCAGCCGAGCGCTTAACCACTGTGCCACCAGGGCCCCTTGTTGATTTAATTACCACCTATGAATCTCATCTGTAAAGAAGCAGCAGCAATAGCTTCTACCTTATTGGATGGTTGTGACAATTAAATGAGCAAATATTGTAAAGTTCTCTATCAGTCAGGATTCAAGATTTCTATTTCAGTGCAAGAAATAGAAATCACAAGATATTTCAAGTATAAAATGCTTTGATTAGGGTATTAGGTGTGCATTAGTTATCTACTGCCATAATAATGCTTAAAACAATGAGCATTTACTTAAATCACAGGTGTGCAGGTCAGAGATTTGGGCTGGGCTTAGCTGGGCGGTTCTTCTAGTCATGCTAGGTTCACTCCATGTCTGGCTGTTGGCTGGAGCAATTGTCTAATGTGTAATTCTTCAACAGGATAGCTCAGGCATGTTCTCATGACAGAGGCAGAGGAGAAAGAGGGCCTCTGTTTGCATGATGTTTGCTAACCTCCCATTGGCCAAAGCAAGTTACATGACAAACTCACAGACATGTCCTAAGAGCAGAGTGACAGTTCTTAGGGTGACCAACCATCCCAGTTTTCAGGTTTTGACAGATTTCCCAGATGTGGAACTTCAGTGCTAAAACCAGAAACATCCTTGACAAACTGGGGCAAGTTGGTCACCCTACCAGAACTGCAAATTTACAGGGCAAGAGCATGAATACAAGGAGGGATGAAGAATTGGACTCTTATCAAATGGGCTTATAAACTGGCTATCAAATTGTTGGAAGGGCTGGAAGAGAGACTATTGGTTTCAAGGTCATGGTACTGTAGATCAGACAATTGCTATTGATACTATTGCCACTTCTGCCTCTCACCCACAAAACCGGCAACCAGACTGGCATCAGGCTGACATTGAATTACTATGTGAGAGCTTGCTTTCAGCCCTCACGGTGACAAGAAGTTACTCTGCTTCACACCCGTTCCAGATCTCCCACAAGGGCAACTAAGGAATAGAGCTTAACTCTGGCTGCAAAGGAATCTGGGAATCAAGGCTTACAAAGTCTCCAAAGAGAAGGAGGGAGAAACGGAGTATGAGAGACTCAGTCCAAGTATCTACCACAAAGGCTTAGCATGCGTGCCGGGCACATGGGAAATGTTATCGGTTGTTGTCCGGTAGGGATCAGATTCATTGATGCCACCCAATTCTGTAACCCTCTCTCTCGTTTGACTAAAATTACTGGCAGACAGTTTGCCTTCTAAAATTTCTGATTTCCAAAAGACTTCACAAAAAGGGCAAAATCATTACAAAGAAAATGCTTTCCGTAGCATCCCAACTTCCTAGGAGAATCAGGGAATTTGAAAGAAGCTACAAGCCTTTTCTCACCTTGTTTTGCTTTTTGTGTTACTGGGTTTTCGTTGTTGTTGTTGTTTGGTTGGTTGTTTTTATTATTATTCTTTAAATTTATCTGGCTATTCCCAACCTCTGAGAGGTTTTGTTCAAACTCTGGGTGAAGGTTTACATCAGTTCCTGTCACTTTAGCCCATGCTGACTTCTGTATAATCAAACAAACACAGTTATGAATGAAACAAGCAAAAAGAATGCATTCTGAAGGCATCCAAAATGAGCACCATAGATCTTGGCCTATATCTGACCCGTTCTTAAGAAAGAAAGAAAGGAAAAATGAAACCTAACTTAAGATGGTCATTTGAGTCTACTAATTTCAAAACACAAATGAGCTGAATTTATTCAGAAAAAAATCTGGTTCATTAGAGCTAATTTTTCTAAGATACAATTCCTTCAGAAAAACATACCTTAGTTGTGATTCTAAAGCTGTCTCTTGAGAAATCTTGGAAGCCTGCTGATCATTTTGAATTCCTTGCTGCCTTTAACTTTCTGGCTGCATGTTAGAAATCATTTTAAATGAATTGAATAAAATTCACAAGTGTTATATGCCAGCAAATGATGAACTCACAGGAAATATGACTCAAATTCACTTTTTTCATTTTTTTCTCATAATAAATAGAAATGAACAAATGTGGCTTTAATGACATCTTCGAGTGAGAGCTTTTATTGATATATTATCAGTTGGAAGCATTCAATGCTTTGACGAAATAAACTCCATTCCGCATATTTATAACCAGATTGAAAAAGGTGTGTTTGTTACTTTGTGTGACATTTCCTAATGATAGTGAAGTTTTATATATGAAGATATACATGCACCATCATAAAAATGAACAATATTTCAGCTTACAAAATGTTTCTTTGATTGAAGATGTTTTTGTACTTACTTAGTCTCCAATTACTTTTTTTTTTTTAACCTGTGCTCAGGAACTTACAAATACTTCTTCCCCTTTCTTGTAAAGCTGGAAAGAGATGCTCCACGTTGTGTCAGTGCAGACAAAATTTGGAGCATCTGTTCTAGGGTGACAAGTCCTTCTTTGGACAGCTGAGGTTCTGGTCTTTGGATAATTACAGTCTATTTCTGGTCAAACTCTTCGGGTTGCAAAAAACAAAACAGGCTTAAGAAAAAAGGGAATCCACTGGCTCACATATGTGAAAAGTGTAGAGAGCTAGCTTCAGACACAGCTTGATACAGGTGCTCAAATGATGTCACTAGAACCTGGTACCTCTCATCTCTCAGCTTTGCTTTCTGATTTGTGTTGGCTTTATTTTCCAGTAGGGTCTCTCTTCAAAGTCACGAGATAACAACAACTGCTCCAGAACTCACATCTTCTTAATTTCACATTCATAAAGAAAGGAAATGGTGTCAGTCAGTCTCTCTATCTCTCTCCCCACTCCTGCCCCTCCACACCAGCTGAACAAAAGTCAAGGGTCTGCCCACTATTGGTTCAGATTGCTCACACGAACACACCTCACATCTGAAGCAATTGTTGTAACCAGGGGTATATTAGTTATATATTACTGCATAACAAATTACCCCCCAAAAATTAGGAGCTAAAAACAACCTACATTTTGCAGTTTCTATGGGTCAGGGATCCAAGCTCAGCTTAAGTAGGTCTTCCAACTCAGGGTCTCTCATAAGGCTGCAATCAAGCTGTCGGCCAGGGCCACAGTCATCTTAAGGTTCAACGAGGGCAGGATCCACATTCAAGCTCACTCAGTGGTTGACGGCAAGATTTGCTTCCTCATGGACTACTGGACTAAGAGCCTCAATTTCTCACTGGTTGTTGGCCAGAGGCCACCCTCAGTTCTTTGCCAGGTGGACTCCTTCACAGGGCAGTTCACAACATGGCATTTGGCTCTATCAGAGTGAACAAACATGAGAAAGCGAGAGAAGAGAGTACCAAGAAGATGGAGGTGACAGTCTTCTATAATCTAATCTTGGAAGTGATGTCCCATCACTTTTGCCATATTCTCTTCATTAGAAGCAAGTCATAGGCCCACCTGCACTCAAGACTCAAGGGGAGGGGATTACACAGGGTACGAACACCAGAAAGCAGGGATCATGGGCACCAGTTCAAAAATTGCCTACCACAAAGAGTAACGAAATATGCTATTGGTTTTAAATAGTTTGAGCCCACTCCTGGAGCTGAGGGGAGAATCGGCCACAACAACACTTCAGCAACTGTGGGTGGAAATGACAGTTCACAAAAGAAAGTTTGTATATGGTTAGGAAATTTGAATATGGCTGGAGACTCGAGTCCACTCAGAGGCACCTTGGAAGAAAGGCCTCATGATTTACTTCTACAAAATAAGCCATCAAAAACCGTAAGGAACACAGTTGTACTCTGACCCACTTCGGTCGCCATAAGTCGGAATTGACTCTAAGGCAGCTGGTATTGGTACTGGTATACTATACACGTAGTCTCCCACTTACGACATATTCGAGTTAGGACTGACGGCACTTAGGAGCATCATTTTTTTCGTTTTGTTTTTGTACATCTCATCATTAGTCGTATGTACTACATACAATGTTTAAATATATCTGTAAGTTTATATGTAATGTTTCCAGCCCCTAAAGACAAATAAATAAATAAATCTATAAAGATACTGATAACAAAAGGCGATAATAATGAAAACCAAAAAAAAAAAATGAAGTATTCAGTTTAAGTCAGAACTGACTCATGACAGCGTCGCCAGACTGGAACCCCGTCATAAGTCGGGGACTACCCGTACATGGTTGAGTAGCCAAAAAACAGGACCACTATTCCTGACACAGGCTGGTGTTAGTTTATCACCAAACATCTTAAAAGTAACATACGAAGTCCATTTTTTCTGATTTTGATGTGTACAATACTGTTTCATGAGCCCAAAAGGCAATATATTCTGAGGCAGTAAGTTGAAAATACAGAAACAATGGTTACATGACAAAACTGACCTTAACATATTGGATATAGATTAAAATAGAGCAGAGGCATGTCTCAATGTCTCCATATTTTCTCTGTGGATCATCTGATGTTGAGATTCCTGACTATTTGAGGCCTAAACTACATTGTACTGTTTTTCAGAACTTGAAAATAATAAGTGCTTCCTTTCATTTGCCGTGAGAAGGGGGAAAAGATTATTGAAAACAACCGACTGCCGTCATTTTTCCACGCTAGGTGATTTCCTAATACGTATCAGAGTTCATGGCTCTTTGCTTAGGAAAAATTCCCGGTGGCTTGTTTGGCTGAGAAAGGTGAACTCAGGGCCTGATTTGTGAAGAGAAATGAATTCTGCGTAAGAGAAAGGGGGTTTTCAGATTCCAAACATGGAGGGAGAGGGAAGATCCTCAGATGGAACGGAGGCCCGAGGAATACTATTTGAGTTTTAAAGGAAAGGATAATCCCAGAATGCTGAAGCTGGGAACCCTTTACATTGGGATTATATAACAGTGGCTGACTCTGTTTTTGTCTGTCTAATAACCATTCCCTTTTTTTAAAATTATTTTATTTTGGTGAAAGTTTATGCAGCCAAAGATACACCATTTCAATAGTTTCTACACATACAATTCAGTGACATTTGTTACATTCTTCAAGTCGTGCTACCGCTCTCACTCTCCTTTTCCATATTATTCTACCACCATTATCTGAAACTCACTGCCCTCTAAGCTTCCCATCCATCCCCTTTTATTGCTTGTTTAATAAACAATCTTTTTAAGAACAAAAATGTTCGGCTAAATATTTTCTCTCTCAGTTTTCCCTTCAGCCAAGCGTAGCCACTTAAGACAGCGTGGCTCTGACACTTAAGCCAGGGTATGTCGGTTAGCTTCTAGGAATGCACTTGCTTTCTTAATAAAGGAAGATAGATGCAGTTTGCAGAATTCCTCTTTCCTTTTTTTTTCCTTTTCTCCTATTTTTGAATGCAGATGAGGAGACTGGTGCTAAAGCAGTTGTCTTTTGACCATGAGGAAAAAGTTGAACAAACCATAGACGGTGGCCTTATTACTGCAGAGCCTTTAAAACAACACCTCTGAACTTGTTTTTATGTAAGGAAAAGATACGTCTGCTTTTGTTACTTGCAGCTCAACATAATCCTAACTGATGTAATATTTATGAAATTTATACACACAGTAAATAAATTATTTAGAAATAAGAATTCCAGTAGTGACCAAGCATCCCCGATCTTCTGGTTTCTTTACGTACTTTATTTCCCCATTTTCTTGTTTTCCCAATAAATCCTAATATCCAATTCACCAAGAGAACCCTCATATGTCAGAAAGAAACATCTCTGAGCCCAGAACTTCAGAAAGAAGATACATCTAGGAGCCCAGCCCCGTATCACCTAAAAGTTCCACTGTGCACGGGGTCACCATGAGTCAGGGGCAGCTAACAACAACAGGTTGTTTGGTTGGTTGGTTGGTTTCTTTTTTTTTTTTTGCCAGTGTCAGCTTCATCCTTTCCATCACAATCATTTTCTCATTTATGTCAGTAAGTTCACCCTTCCTAAGTCCCTCTGCCTCCCTGTCTAGAGTCCCTTGAACAGCGGCAGGGTCAACATTCTCACAGTCAGCTCTTTCTTTGATAACTCCATTTATGTTTAGTGTGAATTTCACTTCCAGCATTATCACTTATAATTTCTTTGCTGCATTTTTATCACTGTTGACCAATTCCCTCTTTTGATTACTCGCTTTTCTAAAATGTCATATGGATTTATCACTGGGAGACAAGGAGGCAACATAACAACATGTTTTGCTGTCTGTGCACAAATAACAGATGCACAGTAACCACTCACTGACAGAGTGAGTAAGTGGTATGATTGGTCATGACGCACATCTGTTATTTACGTAGTAATCTGTGAACTGAAGAGCCAGCAGCTAAGTGTGTACTTTTTGCAGTTACTCACAGTTCATACACCATGGTTACTGAAATTTGAACCATATTGTTGGGAGACTAGTGTGATTTAACTAAAACATGGTAACTGAAATTCACACATACCATAACTGTGCCAAGTGAGGACTGCCTGTACTCTGAAAATGGAAAGATAAACTTGATAAACTTTATTATAAAAGAAGAAGATTCCTTGTGCCTTTTTCCTTTTTTTTTTTTTCCTTTTTTTTGGTCATGGGCAGACTCAAGATTAAAGACAGGCTACTGAAGAAGATATACTGCTGATTTCATTCAGGTGACTCATGACCCTGGAGACCTCATGGAACATTTTGTAATGCTATTTGGTTCAGACTCCCTGTGAATACATGTATCTAGAGACAGATATATTTATGGAAAATGCTAAATATTTTTTCTCTCCTACCTTACATGTAAGTAGGTCATGTTGGCAATATGTTGAGTACTTATTACATTCCAGCCAATGAATCACCAAGAGCATGTTGAATGTAGCTGTAGGATGCACATGGGTGGTGACAGTGAACCTTTCCCATGTCAAAATTCTGGAAAGAAGATTGTTCTCTGAGAGCCAAATTGGAAAGTGAGACTATAGCAGATCAGGGGAAGAGAAATGCAAAATCAGCTTAGAAATATAATTTATAAACACATTTCTGTTATTAATAGAGGCAAAATGGATAAAAATCAATAATTATTGATGATTTTTTAAATAATAGGAACCTCTCAAAATAGCAGTAGAACAGATAATCGTTAACAGGATAAGTACCTATAAACCCATTGCCATCAAATTGATTCCAACTCATAGCAATCCTATAGGATGGAGCAGAACTGTCCCATAGGGTTTCCAAGGAGCAGCTGGTAGACTCGAACTGCCTACCTTTTGGTTAGCAGTCAAGCTCTTAACCACTGTGCCAACAGATCCAGCAAACTTCATTCTTAATGGTGAAAATTTAGAAGAATTGCTATCAAGGTTAGCAATACAATAAGAAAACACCCAACCAAAACTCATTAGGACAGAGTAGAACTGCCCCATAAGGTTTCCAAGGCTTTAATCTTTATGGAAGCAGGCTGCCACATCTTTCTCCTGCAGAGTGGCTGGTGAGTTCAAACCGCTGACCTTTTCAGGTTAAGCCAAGTGCTTAACCACTGTGGCACTGGGCCTCCTTTCAAGCAAACTTCCATCACTGTTAGTTTACAACACTGCACTGAAGATCCCAGTCAATGCATTAAGAAAAGCAAACAAGGGGCATGAGGATTAGAAATGAAGCAAATAACGTAATTATTTGCAGTTGATAAGATCATCAATAAAGAAAATAGTTTTGACAAATGATTACAACTGAGAGGAAAGTTTACCAAAGTTACTAGACATAAAATGGACACTTAAAATCAACAGCTGTCCTAGACACTAAAAGTAATCAATTAGAAAATATAAGGAAGAGTTGGTGTGATTCCTAAGCCAACAAAGCTGAACGTAACCACATTAAAGGTATGAACACAGAGAAGCAAACACATGACTAATTAGGGAACAAGACCAAAATTACCAAAACCATTGCCATTGAGTTGATTCCAACTCATAGCAACCCTATAGGACAAAGCAGAACTGCCCCATAGGCTTTCTAAGGCTGTAAATCTTTACAGAAGCAGACCAGCACATCTTTCTCCCTTAGAGTGGCCGGTGGGTTCAAACCGCCAACCCTTCGGTTAGCAGCCGAACAATTAACCACTGCACCACCAGGGCTCTACTTAGGGAATAAGTGAACCATAAATTCAGGGACAATGAGAATCACTGAGGACAATATCAGCAACGCCTGACATACCTGTCAAACATGTCTATACTGTGAAGCCAAAGAGAACTTGAAGCCATTATATTTCCTAACCATACGGAGCTAAATATCACTGGAGGCCACCTTGCTGTTAAACGTGCTGCGTGCTCTTTGTTTAACCATCCAGGGGAAGTCCAATACTGCCCAACAATTTTCCAAGCTCAACCAGTTGTGGCCCTCAGGCTGTAGGGTTGTCAAGCCTATTAGCAAAGGGTGACACCATGGAAGTCTAGTTCTTTCCAGCAAGGCAGCCTTCTCCAGGGCCCAAACTCCTCTCATTTTCCTGAAAATCAAGAACAAGATGTTCATGGATGTTTCTGTAGCAAACCGCTTTGAGAAAATTTGACCACAGCTGTATCTCTTCTCCCCAGGAAAATGCACATTGATGGAAATATTACACATAGTTCCAGGGGGTTCACAGACCTCCTGAAGCCTATCCATGAAACCTTAGGTCTCAAGAGATCCCAGATTAAGCATCCTCGCTCAGCAGTATATGGTACATCTACTCCTAGATGCATCAATACTCATCACTGTGATTCTAAATAAAGAAGTCCTTCCCATGGGCTTTGTCCTTAATCAGCTGTGTGACCTTGGTTACATTACTTAACCTCTCTGGGCCTCAGTTTCATCATATGCAGTACAGGGACCATAATAGTTCCTACCTCAGATGGTTATTATGAGGATCAAATGAGACAAAGTGTGAAAAACTACTGGCTCAGTACCTGTCACATAATAAACCCACTGCCATTGAGTCAATTCCGACTCATAGTGACCCTATAGGACAGAGTAGAACTGCCCCATAGTGTTTCCAAGGAGTGGCTGGTGGATTCAAATCGCTGACCTTTTGGTTAGCAACCGAACGCTTAACCACCACCGTGCTGCCAGGCCTCCTGTCATATAATAAGTGACCAGTAAAAGTTAGTTATTATTATTTTATTATTAATTATCCCTATGACTGTTTCTTTGATTTTGTTTTAGCTTTTTTAAAATAAATACACTTCATAATCTATACCCAACTTTCTCAACCTCAGCATTACTGACATTTGGGGCCAAATCTCAGTTGTGGGTGTTGCCCTGTGCATTGGAGGATATTTATCAGCATCCCTGGCCTTTACCCATAGTTTTGACAGCAGAAGCACCTCCACAGTTGTGACAACCAAAAATGTCTTCAGATATTTACAAATGTCCTCTGGTGGCAAAATGACCCTTAGTTGAGAATCACTGCTTTATACTGAGTATATTTTGAGATTCTTTTTTCGGTCAAGGCAAAAGTAACCGTAACTATTTTAAATGTTACCACTGCTGATTAAAAGACAATGAGGCCAAGAAATCTGGACTCCAAGTGGAGGAGAAAGGGCTCAGCATGAGTATGGGGAAGTGATGGTATGAGTAAGGATGGGGAATTGGAAGGCACCATACGTGTACATGGAGAAGGTGATTAACGTGAAACGCAGGGGTTGTGAAAGATACAGAGGGAAAAAGAAATGTTGGCAGTGGAACGAATAAATCAGAAACTCCTTTGGGAAAAAACAGCTTAGCCTAGAGAATGCACACACGAGTAACACCTGGAAGAAGTCAATGGAAACCGACTATGAAAAGCAGAGTGAAGAAATGAGAAAAATGGATCTATGGACTCCGTGAGTGGTCAGCACCACTGACTCAGCATTATACTGCTGGGAGGAATAATTTGATGTGGGATTAGAGGGTAGAGCCAGGGGTTAAGAAGGAGAGACTGAGAAATCCTTGGATTAGGACCAAGGCCGATGTCAGGCTGAGACCCTGAATACTCATGTTTTTAGAGACCATCTGGGTACACTCATTCCTGAGATAAATAAAATTAAGTACCTTGTGTGTATGTCTTCCATATACTGTAGTAAAGTTGTTTCACATTCTCAGTAACTAAGTTTATGGGAGTGCAAAGTCTCCCTAAAAAGGGAGCAGCTCAAAAAAATTTCAAAAGCAGTCCTGAACATAACATGAATGGTCTGTGGATGGGACGCGTGACCTTTTCCTTGGGTGGTGACAGCAGAAACTTGTCATGTCTGTGTCGATGTTGGTCATGTGGATCTACTGGGCACTTTCCATACATCAGGCTAAATTATTCACCTGTTTTATCTCATTTAATCTCCACAACAACCTTCCGAAGTAGCAACGATCATGACCCCCCACTTTACAGATGAGGAAACCAAGGCTTTGAGAGCTTTAAACACCTGCCCTGAGGCTGCACAGCTAGTAGATGAGGATTTAAAGCTCAGCTTCAGTCTCTAAAACTTGACCTCTTGGCTCCTGTACTGTACTCCCTTGAGGTTTTCACTGCATGAGAAAGGCAGCTGAATTCACTTCAACTCAGTGTGCTCAATCCAGAGCTAATCAGACTGAGAATGTTTGACTAATGTGGCTCTACTCATCTACTATTTATTTTTAGTGCATTAATATTTTACTCTGCAAGTGAATGGTGTTCTTAACATGCTAGTTGTGTCGCTGAAGGCGATAAGGAGTGGAGAGAAAGAATGAAAAAAATCCAGTTAAGGGGGAAGAAAGGAGCCCTGGTGGTGCAGTGGTTAAGTGCTCAGCTGCTAACCAAAAGGTTAGCAGTTCGAACCCATCCAGCAGCTCTGTGGGAGAAAAACCTGGCAATCTGCTCCTGTAAAGATTACATCCTAGAAAACCCTATGGGGCAGTTCCACTCTGTCACATGAGGTTGCTACCAGTCGAAAACGACTCGATGGCACCCAACAACAAGTGGAAAAGTACTGGCCATTTGCATCATCAGTTTACCCTATGATGATTTAAATCAATCCATTGGAGAATACTTGTTGAATAGCTACTATGTGCTGCATTCTACGCTAGGTATTCCGATGTAAATTATTTTACTTACACTGACAGAAAATTCTTCCAAGATTGGCATCATTTTCCCCATTGTTCAGACAGGAAACCGAGGCTCAGAGAGATTAAGGAATTTGTCCAAGAAAACCCCACCACTAAGAGAGAGAGCTGAGATTCAAACCAAGCTAGATCTGACTCCAATATCTCAGGTTTTTCCATCAGACCAAAACAAATTCATTAAAACCAAGAATCTGTACTCTGACATCTTTTCTGTGTGTCCAAATTCTTTACCATGTGTGACCAGTTAGCACAGTTGGCTAGAACACACTGCTAATGAGGCCAAGGTCAGAGGTTCTGTTCCCTTATGTAATGAAACTTGATGCTTCTTTCCCAGATCCACAGGCTGTGACCTGAGCCACAGCTGGTCCCCTCCTAAGAGCATCGTACTGGTCAGAAGTGCAATTGAAAGAGTCTTTCTAAATCACAGTAATCCCATACACACTGTTGGAACAACTCAAAATGCATGCCGTACTGATGGTATGGCTATAGACATAAATAAAGAACTACATTGTTATTACTTAGATAAATTAACAATTTTTGCCTACATTCCATAAATTTTAACTGCACTTTTTATGGAGTGAATGAACTGGGACTTTATTTTTTAAAACTCGTGTATTGAAAGAGATGCTAAAATCTCAAGATACTGAATGACACGTGCAGTAATACCTCAATTACTTAAACTCATCAGGAAATGAGTTATTTTGTATATGTAAATTATGTTCAGATAATGGAAGTGTCTATTTAGTACCAAGACATTTTCATTTCAGAAATTTTGATGGAAATCTTTCTAAATGGAATTCACATTTTCCTACCTTCTCAAATAGGCGAGATGGGACATAATTTGGCTTAGATATATGTCATTTACAAGAAACATAATTTAAACAAAGTGATTTTTTTTTTTTTAAATAAAGGGATGGGCAAAGAGATACCAAGCAGGAAAGTCAATGTTAACACCAGACAAGCTAGAATTTAAGGTAATAATAGGATAAAGAAGAATATAATGTAATGATAAAAAGCACATGTTCCAAAGAAAATATAATAAGCATAAACCTATGTGTGCCAAATAATCGAGCATCTGAATATAGAATCCAAACACTAATAGCAATGCAAAGGGAATTTAGGGATAAAAACAGACTACACTATAGTGGGAAATTTTATTACATCCTTTCTGAACTGGACACATATAGCAGACAAAGAAAACTGAAAACATAAGAATCTAGAGGAATGTACTAATATGATTAAAAAAAGATTTAATAGGCATATGGAGATAACATGTATGTTCTCTAGAAACTCTTCATCCCAAAATATATGTGACAAAACTACATGTATTGGTTTTAGTTGCCAAGTTGTCAAAAAAAATTTTTTTTAAGAATTCTTATACTCATATTAAGAAATTAGAAAAAGAATCAGATAAACTGTAAGAAATTAGGAAGAGTTTATTAAAAGCTAGAATTAATAATAATGAAAATAAAACAGAGTAGTAAATATTTTTAAAATCCAAAAGCTAATTTTTTTTATTTCACAGAGATCAATAAAATAGATAAATCTTTTACAGATCTGATTAAGAAGATTAAAGATTAGAAAAGGAGACATAACCAGAGATAGAGATGTAAAATTATACACATGTATGTGCCCTGCAGCTATAGCAAAAATAAGTGAAATCCCAGAAGAAATAGATGACTTCTAAACATAATATAAAAGCCTAAATTTATCCAATAAGTAGTACTGCACTGACCTTAGCTCTCACCTTTTCCTTCCTTCTTCACTGTTTCTCAGCTTCTCTGGCCTTTTGCTAATCCTTAAACATGCCAAAGTAGTTCCTGACTTACAGTCTTAACAGCTGTAGATCCCTGTGCCTGGAACTCACGTCCTCCAGGGTTTGCATCCCCCTTTTATTCAATTATCTGCCCAAATATCATCTCCCACTGTGATGGTTAAGGTGGTGTGTCAACTTGTCTGGGCCATGGCAGCTGTATGATGTTGTGATCACTTCCATGATGAGATTTGATATAATGTGATCACCTCCATGACGGGATCTGCTGTGAGCAGCCAATCAGTTGAAAGGGAGTTTCCTTGGGCATGTGGCCTGCATCGAATATAAGTGGACATTCTGGCAAGGCTGGTGGGCTTTTGCTTGCTCTGGATCCTGCAGCTGGCTCCTGTTCATCTGACCTCCGGTTCTCCGGACTTGAGCTAGCAGCTTGCCTGTGGTCTTGCCTGCCAATCTTGGGATTCATTGATCTTTGCAGCCTGTGAGCAAGAGCCCTGCTCTCTGACCTGCTGATCTTGAGTTTGCCAGCCCCTGCAGCTACATGAGTCAGGAAAAGCCTCTATCCTGACCCATGGACTTGGGACATTCTAACCTCTACATATATATGTGTGTGTGTGTGTGTGTATATATGTATACACACATATATGTATACGTATATGTATATGTATATATATACATGCTTTACTGGTTTTGCTTCTCTAGAAAACCCAGTCTAAGACACCTTCCCCCAGCAAGACCTGACCACTCGGATTTGTTATCTGGGATCCTAATATTTGGAGCTGTTCAATAGCTGACCTCCTGCACATATGTGCTGTGGGAAAAACATACTCAGAACCTACCTATCTTTTTTGCATTAGGTTACCAAGAAGTGTCTACCATCCAATATAAATCACATTAGGATTCCAAGGAATGTCTACCAACCTCAGAACCATATAAGCAAATGTACTTTTCATTACCAGCCAAGACATCACAAAGACAAACAAAAAAACAAACCCGTTGCTGTATGGTCGATTCTGACTCATAGCAACTCCATGGGATGGAGTAGAACTGCCTCATAGGATTTCCAAGGAGCAGATGGTGGATTCAAACTGCCAATCTTTTGTTTAGCAGCTGTAGCTCTAAACCCCTGCACCACCAAGACATTACAAGAAATCAGACTCCACAGGCTCTTCCTTGGCCCCTTTCCTCAATGGCCAGTCTTGCTCTTGCCATTTAAGTTCTTGCCACGGTGAGAGCAAGAGTCATGGAAATATGAATGCGATGACAAAATAATAGCTCTCTCTAACTCCAGCTGTCTATGTTGTTGTATCTCTTTTCTTTGAACCTTAACATGGTTTTCTACACCTTCCCATGAGAGTGAGCTCCTTTCTAAATGGTAGGCTATTTATAATAACCATGTGGAGTTCTAGGAAAGAGAAGCAATTGAAAGAAGTCAATAAAAGAGGAAATTACAATCCTAAAAAAGTAAGCCCTGAAAAAACAAACCATATTTAAAAAAAAAAAAAAAAAAAACACATTTTTTTTCATCACTTGCTCTTCCCACTAGAAACTCCTTCCCAGTGCCTTGGCCACACTGTGGCTTTGTCTGATATGAGGTGAGATGAGAACATGACTCCTCTTCAGGATTTATCTGAGTGGGAGAAAGTCCTGAGATCCTTCTACAGAGGGGAAACTAAAATGATGGTCCACTTAGTCCATGAGTTTCATTTTTTAGCACCCTTTCCTCCTCTGGCAACTACTGCAACTCTTCTAATCTAGCATCTGAGCCTGAACATAGCCTCAGGATCCTGTGTGTCTCCTATACTACCTACATGCATCAAGTGTTACATGCCATAGATCTCCTCATACAACCTCTGGCCTTCACCTTTGTATCACCATCCCAGGGGATTTGGCAAAGTGGATGTTAGGAACATTCTAGAAGCCATTCCTACATCAGTGCAAGGAGCAGTAACCTAACTATACACAAACATGACTGAGAACCACATGTATATATTCCGCTAAACCCAAACTAGATGAACTCCCAGCTAAGCTTCCCCTTAGCTGGATGCAAAAGCTGCCGACAGCCACTTCCATGCTACCTGGGAAGAGGGCAACTGTGATGGAGGGGACGTTGGAGTGGAAGGAATGCTGAAATTGACTATGGACAAAACAATTTACAAATTGATACAAATGCATGAGCATGTGAATATCTTGCTATGGCCCCTCCCAGGGCTTGGAAGCCACTGAGATGAGTGAGGGGCCCTAAAGTTTGAGTTTCATTAGTTTCACAGAAAATTTCTCTCTCACTCTAGGTTGTATGTGATACCTCTAGAGCAGGGCTTCTCTACTTCGGCACTATTAACATTTGTGGTCAGACAACTCTTTGCTGTGTGGGGCTCCCCGTACACTATAGGATGTTTAGCAGCATCCTTGTCCTGTACCCATTCAATGCCAGTAGCACTTCCCAGTTGCAACGACCAAAAATGTCACCAGACATTGAAAACCACTGCTCTAGAGAAAGAGTTCAGAGACAGAATAATTCATTTATTCAGTGAATTGTTTACAACTGTTTGTTACGAATAAAGTCCAATGGAAAGTCTTTGATATGGAAGAAAAATTGGACACTTTCCACAAGGCCACAGTGAAGTTGGGAAAGCAGATAGTAATTTCTTAATAAAGTAATTAAATTAAATAATAATTACATAATTAACTTCAGTAGAACACAGTAAGTGCCATGATGAAGATATCAAAGAGATGTGGGAATCCACGATAAACCTACTTTCCTACTTCACAAAGCTACTGGAAATCAAAGTTCTGATGATTATAAAATGTGAGATTACTCTGCATTTATTCCACCAAAACGTATCTTTATGTTGGCTTGATATAAGTTGAACATGTACTGGAAATTACAGGAAATATTTCAATTATCCAAAACAGTCACTATTTACAAATCTTGGCCAAGAAAGGCTAAGAAAGTGTACTCATCGTGACTGAGGTGGAAGAATCCATTTCCTTTTCTTATTTTCTGGCAGTTTTCTTCCTTACACCCTGCCAGCCACACTCATATTTGAAGTCGACAAATACATAGCCTGACTCACGCCTAGAAGAGGTTGGCAATTCTATTCATAGAAGATTTTCCACAAGCGTTTATCCCAGCTCAATGGAGGGGGGGGAGACTAAATCAATGAGAAATTAGCTAGTGAGCAGCACTGTATAGAAATTAAAAAAAAAAAAAACCCTCACCTGATTTTACACAAATCGTTCCTCTAGAAACTCTTGAGATAACCCTGGTATTGTTCTCACACGATTGTGTTTTTCCTCCACCATCAATTATTAAACCTATTGACAACAAAATAAAGAACTCGAGGGTACATTGAAAACCAGGGCCACCTCAACTATCAAATGTATTTGTTCACGGTTAAGCCTTGGAACAAACAATATGTCCCTTTGCTGAGCTGTTTGCATGTCTGTAAAATTAGTAACTGGAGCAGGAATGCCACTAGTTCCCACTTCTCTATTTGAAAGTTACTGCAGGGTCTTTTATCAAACTGAGCACGATGTAACTGTGCTCGGCAGAAATGAGTTAACCCATTACCTCTCTCCTTTGATTGCCTTTAATCACAGGAGCCCCTTGAAAGCATGTTCCTTTAATCATTTTCTTTATCATCGCTCTTTGTTTTGCTGATCTTACCTTAATTTGGCCATTCAGAAATTCTAGAGAGTGCTCTGTGGCCCTCACACGGATTAATTAATTAATTACTATTCTAATTTCCACTTATATCGTGCTTGATCATTAAACCCTCACTTTGATGCGGGCAAGAAGTAGCTTAACATTGTGGTCTTAAAGCAGAGCTTCCTCAAAATTTATTAGGAAAAAAAACTATATACGCTAGCGCACTGAACTCATGATTCTAGGGTATTACTGCTGGGGGTAATGATAATTTTAAATCAGGAAAATAATAATTCAGGCATCTTATAGATATAGCATTTTATAGAGAGTGACAGAGATATATCAAACCAAAAGGACAACAGCTATTCTGAAGTATAGACAAGAAGGTTGAGGACAGGGAGTTTAAGTCAATGGGAGTGAAACAACTACAATAGAAATAATGAGAATCTGACACAATGTGAAGAATGTAGCCAAAGTCACTGATCATTATGTCTAGAAACTCTGGAGTGTGAATGGGTTTTTGCTGTATATATTTTCACCAAAAATAAGATAAAATATTAATAAAAATATCAGAAGCAATGCGAATGTTTATGGCTATAGCAATAATCTTTGGAGGGGGTGTGGGAATTACTGATATCTCGGAGATCCTGGGAAAGCACATGGGCTATGGGGTTGGAACAGGCGAAGACTTGAGGTCTGCCTCTCTCACCTACCAGTGCTCATATAATCTTGGACAAGTTACTGATCTTCTCTAAGCTCCAGGTTCTCATCTTCGAACGGGGTTAATCACACTCATAATGTTGTAGCGAGGATTAAGTCAGATAATCGTGTAAAGAGTTCAATGCTGTGCCTGATACATAAGCACACAGGAAATTTCAGGCTAAGAAAAAAAAATGCATTATTTGGCCATGCAGCATCACTGTACATACACACACACACACACACAGGCATTTTAACTGAACCAAGAGGCTCTGTAAAATAACCAAATTTACAGGCTTTCTCCACCCAAAAATTGACCCAATATTAACAGGGAAGAAATATGAATCACTTCAGTCGAAAGTGGGCCATACCATTAGTTAGTTGGTTAGTTACTTGATTACTTATTTAGGTAATTAACTATTACTTAGTATAAGCTTAGCTTCTCCAGGTCCTCTAGTTCAGGGTCTAAAAACCTTAGCACTATTGACATTTGGGGTCATAGAATTCTTTGTTGTGGGGCCTGTCCTATGCATTGCAGGGTGGTTAAACACCAGTAGTACGCTACCCACTACCCACTAGAAGCCAGTGGTATGCCCCCTAAAGTTATGACAAACAAAGATGTCTCCAGACACTGCCAAGTGTCCTCTGGTGGGAGCGGGCAAAATTGCCCCTTAATTCAACTTTCCAAATGGTTCATATTAACATTAATACAACTTTCCCCATCTGCTTTTTTTTTTTTTAATCTCATTTTCCTGCAACCTCCTACGTTCATTATTTCTGACATCTTCACATGAATTTAATGACTAAAGTGGCTATGGAATTTAAGCCCTGCTAACAGTGTGTGCGTGTGTGTGTGTGTGTATACGAATATATGTCTGTGTCTGTATATATATGAAGCCAAACCAAACCCCTTGCTGTCGAGTCAATTCCAACTCATAGCAACCCAATAGGGCAGAGCAGAACTGTCCCACAGGGTTTCCAAGGAGCAACAGGAGGATTCGAACTGTCGACCTTTTGGTTAGCAGCCAAGCTCTTAACATACTTACATAAATACATACATACATATATATTTGCCAATGGTTCTTTATAATAATTGTTATTTTGTTGACTCAATTTCAAATATTTGGTGGGGAGGAGTTTTCCTGATTGTGCCAGACTTTAACTGTCTTACACTCTAGTCTGGGAAATGACACATAAAAAGTGTGAAAATTTAAATAAGGGCAACTAAGAGGAGAAATAAATTCTCCAGAAGTGTGCATATCTGTGTGTCTAGAGGAGGTTGTGGTGAATTCCAGTTTTCTCAGTGAAAGCAATCAGCGTAGAAAACAGACTACACCTGTGCAGTTCTGTGTGTGGTGGTGGGGAGGGTTCCTGGAGTTTGGAGAATGTTAGGTACAGGAACAGAGGTAAACAGAGAACAGAGCAGAGTGGTTTAGACAGCATGAGCTATATATATATAATATGAAAGGTAAATTGATTTTTATCAACTGGCTGGGACATTTTGGGGAGACGGACTTTAAAAACCTTTATGTATGGTACATTGTATAAAATTCATCTGCTAGATTAGCCCCTTCAAGGAAGCCTACAATAAGGATTTTCACAATTCCTCAAGGTTTGTAATCCTATTTATGTTGCATTTTGTTTTGATTTCATCACTGATGTCATCAGGGCCTCAAGACCTCTCCCATGCATATGGGTTACAGCGGAATATCCCATTCTAACATCCACAGCAATAAGGACCAGAAATGAACTTACCACGAAGCTAACGAAGCTTAAGTTTCGGGATCTCTCCTTTGTCCCTTCCAAGGCCTTCTATGGTATATGTAATTTAACGTTCTTGTCTGAAAGAGGGACTCCAAACTAGGGACTTCAGTCCCTATCAAATCTGGTGCTATCTTTCATAGAGACCACGTCTCCTCTGTTCTCTGTATCCTCAGCACCTCTCCCAGTGCCTGGAATATAACAGGCACACAATAATGTTTGCTGAGTGACTGAGTGACTGAATCAATGAATGAACGAAGGCAATAGTGATTTAAACACTTCAGGAAAGCATGGGAGGGCATGATTTATTGCCTACTGATTCAGATAGACGGTTAAAGCCACTGGAGTTCGAAAGAGAAAGATATCACTTCATGTGTAATGAGAAAGAAAGACATTACAGGCCAATCATAGACCCGTGGAGTTTGATAATAACATCACAATGAACTGCAGCAGCTGACACAGTAGAGTGGCTGGCTCAGAGCTTGGACTCTGAACGGAAATTCAGCTTCACTGCTTATCAGCAGGAAATCACTCAGCCACTCTCTCTAAAACAAGGATAAAAATAGCATCGATTGCACAGGACTAGTATGAGGTTCAGAAAGAAGTTACCTGCAAAGTTACCTACTGTATGGAGCCTGGCATACAGTAGGAACTCAATAAATGTTAGCTAATATTATTGAGTGTTTTCCACATACCAGGCATTATACTAAATGCTTTCCAAGCCTTAAGGAAAATAATACTCATGAACAGTAAGAAAAAGGGTCATTTATTAAGCACCTACTGTAGTTCATCAGAGCCCTGGTGGCACAGTGGTTAAAAGCTCGGCTGCTAACCAAAAGGGTGGCACTTGGAATCCACCATCTGCTCCTTGGAAACCCTATGGAGCAGTTCTACTCTGTCCTACACAGTCGCTATGAGCTGGAATCCACTTGACAGCAACAGGTTTGTTTCAGTAGTCCATCAGTTATCCGCACCACTTCATTATATGCTCTCACTTAATATTCACAACCACCCAGTAGGTTGGGTGTTAGTAGTCCAGTTTTGTAAGCGGAAACTCAAACTGGGAGAAGTTAGTTATAGGCAAACACGTTAAGTGAGAGAACTGAGATGGTCTGCAAGGCTGCCTGATGCTAAAGCCAGTATTTCTTCCCACCAGCCCTCTTTGATTCCAAGCTACTGGCTAAGAGCTCAGATTGAGGTGTCAGGTATAAAGGTTCAAATCCAGCTCAGCTCTCTTGAACCTGGGCAACTTACTTAACCTTCTAAGTCACCTAAGTCCATCTAACACTAACTGAAAAACGGGATAACAGTAGTGCCTACGTCTCTATTATTGTTGCTGTTACTGCCATCGAGTCAGCTCCAGCTCATGGCAACCTTATGTATAACAGAACCAAATGTTGCCAGCCCACTCTTGCACCACCTTCATGATTGTCGCTGTTTGAGTCCATTGTTATGGCTGTTGCGTGGTGTCTTTCAACCTAACGGGCTCATTTTCCAGCACCGCATCAAACAATATTCTGTTGTGATCCGTAAGATTTTCATTGGTTAATTTTCAGAAGTAGATCCCCAGGCCTCTCTTCCTAGTCTGTCTTAATCTGGAAGCTCCACTAAGACCTGTCCACCAAGAGTGACCCTGCTGGTATTTGAAATACTGGTGGCGTCATAGCAACACCCAAGCCACCACAGTATGACAAACTGACGGATAAGTACTGAACCTACATCACAGGATTATGGAAAGGATTAAATGAGATACAGGCAGTCCCCAGGTTACAAACAAGATCCGTTCCTAAATCTATCTTTAAGTCAAATTTGTAGGTAAGTCAGAACAGGTACGTACGGTTCTTATTTAGCATCAGTTAGTCAAATGTTTGTCTTAATATATAGTATACATTTTATCTTTCCATGCGTATAAAACACTTCCAAACCGTGAAATGTTTTCATGAGCATCACCAAGTAGCGTGTACACTCATTATTATGAAGCACTGTATTTAACTCAAAGTTTTAATAAAATAAGCTTTATGTCAGTCTGTTCTTAAGTACTAGTTGTCCATAAGTCAGACATTCGTAACCCAGGAGGGGACTGCCTGTAATGCACGTGAACAACCCAACCCAGTGTCTGATACATAGTAGATGTTCAATAAATCTTAATATTACTATTGTCCAAAACTATGAAAAAGTACAAGGTGCTATATTCACTCACTCTCAAGTACCAACTTTTGTATGTTCTACCCTGAAGGAGTAGCCTGGAAATTTTTAAATTTCAAATTCCAATTATGCTCACTCATTTAAAGTAAAAAAGTCTGTCTCCCTCCCACCTAAGTGTGAACTTGACTAATTCAGCAAGACCAACATTCTAGCAGGCAAACTGAAAAGGCCTAGGAGCAGGACAGTAGCAAGTCCCATGATGGTTGGAAGCTGGTGCCCCACTGCTTGGGCCACATGGCCACATGACCCAAAGTATTTGAAGAGTAAATTGTGGTCTTGACACCGGTGGTCCGTGATCATGTTAAGGACATGCAGCTTCTTGGAACAGCAACAATGACCTCTGAGATGGCAGCCAGATCTTTAGTTTTGAAAGTTAGTAATCTTTACATGAAATTCCTAGTTAGTGGCAGAGGGAATATTAGTATTATTTAATTTCATTCAAATTACACTACAAAAAACAATTAAGGTGAATAATTATAAAAGTAAGGTCAACTCAATTTTCTATAATAATGTTTTTTGTTACCAGGCTCATTATTGCTAATTCCTCTCATAATCTTTGCCATCTAACCTCATTTGTTTCATTTATAAGTGGCAAGAAATGCACATCATAAAACGGCAATGAAATCAAGACAGCAGCATGTCACTTGGTGATCTCTGGAGAAAGTAATTATTGTCTCTAGTTAACCTTGTAGGGGGAAACTCGTCTACATATTCCCAGCGCAGGTAGCATGTCTGTCAAAGTGAAGTTTTCCTTTTTTGATTTTTAAATCGTACGTCCTGAAGTCAAAACACATGGTGGGCAAAACACATGGTGGGGTGGGGT
>NW_004443944.1:11961773-11972546 GCF_000243295.1 Trichechus manatus latirostris
TGGGTAGGACTGGTTTGCCTTAAGTGGAGGTTTGATCCCATTGTTCTGAAGACTTTTAAACCAAATGAAAAAGCACTCAAGTGGGTTTTATGCGGGTTTTTAGTGGAACCAAAAAAAAAAAAGAAAAGATAGCTTTAGACAACCAACATCATCTAGCTTATGCTTCTTTGAAAAAGCAATAAAGCTCTTCCATGTTCATTATAAAGACACTTGTATATCAGAATCTCAGGCTTTAATTTGCCCCCATTTACTGCACTTTGAACCTGTACCATTTGGGTTTATGAAGAATCTCAAAAATTTTACTAATGAAAGGCATTCCTATTAAAAACAAAAAACAAAACAAAAACAAAACCTGTGCCTTGGACGCAGCGACTCCACTCCTAGGAATTTACTCTAAAGCAGAGTGGGCAAACTTCTGAATGAATGACTCCCTGCCATGCTGGTGTTTAAGTACTTTGAATATCATCGTTTTTGCTGATCACTAAAGAAACATTCAAGAGCAGATAAACCTGGCCCTGATGCTCTTGGATCCTACACCTAACTAATTTCATAAATACACAAACAAAAGTAGGATTACAGCTGGGGCAAGTGCTTTCAGAGCAAAGGTCAGGGGGGAGGAGTGGAGGGAAAATGGAGGACAGTAGGTGACCGTCAGAACGCAGCATATTTTCTTGGCCCTTCCAGGACGCACCTGAAGTTTGGTGGGCAGATCCCTCACACACCAATGGCTGCCTACCTCTAGTACTTGCATCTGTCAGGGGTCTTTCTCTGATGCAGATGCATTCTCAGCCCATGGGAGCAGACCGGAAGTGCTAGAGAAACCCTCAACCAGTGAGGTATGAGAGTTGGTAGATAAAGATCCCAGCTGCCCAGCCTCTCAGTGGCACAATTCTGAAGAAAGTTCTGCACAGTGTCCCAGATGGTGCCCAGCAAAAGTAAGTTCCAGTTGCCCACAGTGGCAACCTTCTTATTAATATCACCCTAAATTGGGTCTCCTCTTTTCCCTACTGCCTGTATTCCTGGGGTCACCTCCAAAATAAACTACTTAGGTCTGCCTCTGGAGAACCTATGCTACAATCAGGACTTCCTGTGAGAAGGTAAACATTAACCTGGTCCGTGGCGAAAGAGAAGGAGCATACCATGTGAGCATCCGGAAGAGGAAACAATAGCGTGGCCAATGGCCTAAGCTGGGAAACAGCTGTTACACTGGAGGGCCTGGAAGGGGGCAATATGGTGGACATACAGTGAGCAGTGGGGCTGGAGACCAAGACAGGGACCAGATCAAACAGAACCTGGTAAGCTGTAGTAAGGAGTTAGGGCCATATTCTAAATGTATCTTCATTTTACAAAGAGACTGAAAATTTTGTTGTTGTTGTTTTAAGTGTTGTTGAGACAATCGCAACTCATTGCAACCCCATGTGACAGAGTAGAACTGTCCCATAGGGTTTTCTAGGCTGTAATCTTCATGGGAGCAGACTGTCAGGTCTTCTTCCTGCAGAGCTGCTGGGGGACGGGGCGGGGGCGAGCGGTTCAAACCACCGACCTTTCAGTTACTACCCGAGCACTAAAAAACTGAGCCACCAGGAAAGATGAGAGAGGTTATACTGTGCAAAACCAAATGGCTAGTATTTGTGCGAAAATCTAAATACTTTAATGCAAATTCCATGCTTTTAATCACTGTTCTATCATACCTGACGCTAAAGCAGCTTAAACCTTATTTTCCTCCTGATTTACACCAGGCTGGCTAGTCTTTCTCTTTTCACGTCTTCCCGACAAAGGTCTCTGCTTAGTCCCACCGCCAATGTGACGGATAATGGACTCCGTTTCTCATATCAGCTAGAAAAGCTGTGCACCTGCATTCCCAGCCAATTGCTGGCACATCTTTTTGCAACATCAAGATATATGGCGTCCGTAAATTTTCAGAGACATATTAACATTCACCTCCATAATGCCTTAATTGTACAGAAACCATTAGACGAGAGTGTTAAGGTGACAAAGGAACCCAGGCAAATGGTAAAGAAAGAGAGCAAGATGCCTAAATTAAAAAGGGTGAGGGGTCCAGGACGGTCTTTCACGGGGGAGAAGATTCACAGGGATGTGCTATCGTACCAAGAATGGACTGCCTCATAAATTGTCTCAGGATGATGCTATAAGTCAAGGGGAACTTTTTTAAACTAGGAATTTGCAAAAGGTTAAATTAAAAACGAAGGCTGAACAATTATTTTTGTCCTCCCGCCTAGCAGGGCTTCTGCTAATGTTTGTGCACAGAAGTGATAATGGCAGGATACTTCAAAGGCTTTTCAGGGAAAATCATATCATTGGCGAGAAAGGGTTTAATTTTGTAAAAAGCTTGCATTGTAAGTGATATTGAAAATAAAGAGACAAGACTGTATGAGCTAAGTGCTTTATTTTTGTTAGTGCTGGTGGGGTTCCACAGATCCTCATTGTGCCCATAATTGGGGTTTTAAAAGTGGGAATAGAGAAGTCATGTTTTCCTTTGTGGGTGAAGACGGCACTCCTGACCCACCGTTGGAGGACCACGCACTTTGAGTTTTGTTTCCAGAAAAGAAGTGGTATTGACTCTGAGGGCTCCTGATTCTCTTGGCAGGGCCATAGCATTTGATCAGGGACAATTCTGAGCACACCATGTTGAGTTTGCATTTATTTTTTCTTGTTTCAGTCCCCTTAGATACTTTGGTTGACTTCATAGGGAGAAAGAGGTTGCATAAACAGGGAAAAACAGCAACATCTACCTCAGTGGACTACGAGCATCTTAGCAACAAAGGTTGAGTATATACTCATTTCTTGCCCTCAATGCCTGGCCAGGTCTCATGGCATTCCGCGTTTATTTGTGGTGGACATTGCTATTTCCTTCCCAGCCCTCCATTCCATGCTTCTCCCAATGCAGAGCAGCCATGAGCTCTGGATCCAGGAGCGTTCTCTCACTGGTCCCACATGCCCGAGTCACAGTGATTGGCCCAGTGTGCTCCTATCAGAGTGACGCGCAGCACCTTTACTCAGTGGCTTTGGGAAGTGATTTACTCTCCCTTCCTGGACATGAACAAGGAAACAAACAGTTTCAGGTTCTCTGGGCAGCCTGGAAGGAATTCCAGCTCAGGAGAAAGTCAACCCAGGCAGGAAGGCTGAACCAAGAGAATCTCAAAGAAATGAAGCTGGAGTTCTGAATTAACTCGGCTTGAAGCCTGCCCTGCCACTAAAGTTTTTAATTATGTGAGTCAATAAATCCCCTTTATAGGTAAAGCTAAGCTAGGGGACTGCAAACTATAGCCTGTAGGCTAAACCCAGCCCACAACATTTTTGTACGGCTCACTGTACAAAAAAAAAAAAAATAGCTTTTACAGATGAATATTTGCAGATGATAGGGAACGCTAACTTTGAACCCCAGTTAAGGAAAATGTCATTGTTGCTATTTTGTGCCATCAAGTTCCCTCTCAAAATAAGAATTCTATTCTTCTCATTAGCAGATCTTATTACAAAAACTTGTACTTAATTATTATTATTATATGTTGAATTTCATCAATAAAATTTTTGTGAAAATTTGTCATCTCATCTCTCTTGTTATATAAGTGCCTACATAATAATATCCTGAATTTTGCCTCTTGACCTGCAAAGCCTAAAATATTTACTATCTGGCCCTTTACAGAAACGGTTTACTCACCTCAGCAGTAAGCTATTATATTTCAGTTTTTTGCAATGTACAAATAAAATCATGCTAAGTGACAGACTGTTTTAAGGGCAGAAATGAAATGTAGCCATTCTTTCTTCTAAAGTATTTTGTTATATGAAATCTCAACCAGAAGCAACAAATCAACTGCCTGCAAGGGCCTCCACTCCAGCCCCTGCCAGATGCCCTCATCCCTTAACAAGGACACAGTGTCATCTTAGACGCTGTCTTCTATCCTTTGAATCTCTGATGGCGTGCCTGCCTGTAATCTCCCATAATCCTACTGGAAAGCAGAACTAAAAATTTCATGTGGGATGATACGTACATTGTAAACCTTTTTTCTTTTTTTAGTTCTTACGGGTCTCCTTTCCTACATCTTGGCATCCCCATTAATAAAGAATCCCTTGTGGCGCGGTAGCTAAGAGCGTGGCTGCTAACCAAAAGGTCAGCAGTTTGAATCCACCAGCTGCTCCTTGGAAACCCTATGGGGCAGTTCTACTCTGTCCTACAGGGTCACTATGAGTCGGAACTGACTCAACGGTAATGGGAGGGATCTCCTTTTCTATATCTCGGCATCCCCAATAATAGGAACATTCGTGACTTAGACTGTTCTGGAACTTAACTGGAACTAGGCGATTGCTTTTTCTCAGAAGATAGTACTTGTTCTCAAAGAAAATAATTTGGAGTCAAGAGATATGGGTTCAAATCTGTGCAGCACTGATCCTCCTCTCCTGGTAAAAGAACTAGAGTTCTCCTTGGAGAACAACCCACTTTCACACTCTGGGACTAGGTGCAGCCGACACTACCATCAGCTTCAAGGGTGGCCTTATGACGCAGGCCTGGCCATTGAGGGCTCTCTGGGCACAGTGATTGGTTCAAAGATGGGCACATGATCCAGTCAGGGCCAATCAGACCTAATCTTAGTGTCTGAGCTGGAGTTATCTGGACAGAGGTCCTCTCTTTCTACTGGACGTGAACCTTAGAGTAGGTGAGCTGTTATAAAAATTGCCTGCCTGAGAAATAAGTCAACACAGAAGAAAGCAGCACCCAGAGACAGAAAGAGAGAATCAAGTCTTGGAAACATCATTTAAGGAAACGGAATCAATCACGCCTGAAGCTAGAGCTATTAGCCTGAACTGTTCAATTACAGAAACCAATAAATTCTTTTTTTGCTCGACACCAGTTTACTTTGGGGTTTCTGTCACTTGTGATGGAAATATGCAACTACTATCTAACTTTGCAACTGTCTTAGGTTGGGTTCTCCCAAAAGGAAACCCTACAACAAGGATATGAGTACAAGTAACTTATTTGGGAGGTGCTGCCTGAAAGCACTGGTAGTGGGGTGAGGAATTACAGAGAAAGTAAAGCAGCTGGTAAAAGGTGCATGATCGAGCACGCTAACACGACGGGCAACTGGGGTTCGATCCTGCTGGGTGACTAACTAAGAGAGGCAGTGTAGAATATGTGCCTCAGATTATTCTCCCCCACTGCTTCAGGGGCAAGGAAGCTGGGATATTTATCTCCAACTCTAATATATATTTGGCTGAAGGGCTGTGTCCACGGACCTTAATACCCCCAGCATTGACAGCATGCCCCTTGCATGAGAAAACTCTCAGAAGAGATTGCACAGGAGGCATCTCAGGTATGTTCTGGGATGCTGGCTGTGGAGAAGAAATGAGCAAGGCACTCACAGATCTACTATAAGGGTCTTGAGCATTTCACTGACATTTTCTGGGTCTCACTTGCTTCATCAGTAAAATGGGGCTGACGTTTACATGTTATACCTGCTTTATAGGGTCAATGCAAGAATCAGCTGAGATTGCATGTTCAAAAGGGTTTTACCTACAATATGCAAAGTGCTTTACAAATATAAGATGGTGCAGTACTATTGTATTATTTTCTTTGTCTATTACAAAAAAAAAATCAGCTCAGTTGATACAGACAACAAAGCCTAACTTGTGCACACATAACTTGCACGTGTCCCTTATGCACTAAAGTTGCCCCAGCAGGGTAGCCCGGGAGTCACTTGCCTCTTGGGATTTCGTGCCTGTAGGGGTCATCTGTTGTTCTGTCCTGTCTGGCATCTGTTCTTCCTCCTGGAACAGTACCTTGATTTTCCCTTGGAAACCACTCTTTTTCACCATCATCCTTGTAAGGGTGGGACTGACTCCACCTGATAGCTCCAGAGGTCAGAGTATGACTCAAGCTTGACCATTGACAGTAAGACTCGGGCTGCTGGGGGCCAGGAGAGCATGGCCCACACATGCCCTAGCACCTGATGGGCCAGTTCCCACCTGGGTCTTCTCCTTCTCTGTCCCTGTTTCCATAGTCACACCAGGTTAAGAAATCACACTAGACCAGGGACAGAAGAAATGACACAGAGACAATATACTGACCCCAAGTCTCTGGGGTTTTTACCTTCCTTTGGTGTCATACTTCCCCTGGGGGCAAGAGCTAAGGGGTTTCAGCCAGAGCCAAACCTCCCACATTGGGTGGGGGAGGGTCAGTCCTTGCCAGGTCCCCCAAGAGAGCCAGCATCGGGATGCCTGCCAGGCAGTGGGAGCAGAGAAGTAGCAGCCGCCCCCAGAGAGAAGACACACACACAGCCACCCATTAAGTAAAGATGTTTGTCTGCTTCCAAAGAACAGAGAGGAACGGGAAAAGAGTAACATTACAGCGGAGCAGCCTGCAAACACCTCAACCGAGTGACCAAGGTCCATGTCACCGTGATGTACCTCCATGCGACCAGAGCAGCCAGAGGAGACACAACAACGCCTGAAGGAGGTGCTGAAACAGAAAGAGGACATGAGAGAAGAACTGGAAAAAGCCACAAGAAGTCTGGAGTTTAGTTAGCAGTAATGTGCCAACGTTGGTTTCTTTAATTTTCTTGATTTCGACATTGCCATGGTAATGTGTGATGATGACATTACAGGAGCTGGGTGAGGGGTGTAGGAACTCTCTGTACTATCTTTACAACTTTTCTGTAAATCTAAAACTATTTGAAAATAAAAAATTTATTAAAAAAAAAAAAAAAAAGATTGTCCCTTTCCTTCTTGCTCTCCCCTCCAGGAGGTCATCTAAGGCGGTAGGGTCAGGCGAGGGAGGTTGGATTCCTAGAATCTCTGAGACCAAGATGTGCACCTAAGAGGCTTCTTAGGGAGCCACACCCATGGGAAGGGAGGGAAGGAGGAGGTCTGGGCAGAGGCAGGAGCCCGATCTACCACCCGGTCGCAGTGCAAGTCTCTGCCAACCCTGTCGGGAGGGAGTTGTGCAGCTGGGGGACCTTCAGAGCATCCTCCAGAGCTGGGGCAAGAGAGCTGGGCCTTAAACCTCCATGTCCATCAAGCACCAGATTCAGGCAGCCCCTGAAAGAGGTAAACTGTTTCTCTTCAGCCGAAGCACCTCCCAAAGTGGGGTAACCACTGAGGGCTGTCTGTCAGCAGCCCTCCAAACAGGTCCTTTATTCCCGAAGGGGCCACAAGTGGTGCCCCACAGCGTCCACCATGCAGCGCACAGGCCACTTACCCTCCAAGGTGAGGAAAAGGTAAGAGGAGAACATACACAGATCATGATTCATGCCTCCAACTTCACGTTCCTCCAGCCAGTCTGGCTGGCGATAACTGAAGGGAAGTGTTTTAAAGGAATAAGAAATTAGAGCTTCAAACCAAATTGAATTTTAACAACTAAAAGTGAACGAAAGGTTATACAGTCTGTCCAAGATGCTCTTAAGGGATCCACTTTGGCAAGGAGAACATATATGGAAGGAGTAAGAGGAAAAAGAAGGAGCCCTGGTGGCGGAACAGCTAAGCAAACCCCCCCAGCAGCTCATCGGGAGAAAGACTTGGCGCTCTGCTCCCGTAAAGACTACAGCCTAGAAAACCCTATGGGGCAGTGCTACTCTGTAACACATGGAGTCGCTGTGCGTTGAAACCGACTCAATGGCACCTAACAACAACAAGAGGAAAAAGAATTGCTTCATGGATGAACACCATTGCGATGAGGCTGTCTGACAAACCCACTGCATGAGCATCGTGTACTATGATTCTTTAACAGAGTGCCCCCCCGCCCCAAAACCCATTGCTCTTCGGCTAAATTTCAAAATCCTACATTCTACCAAGCCTTGCATGCTCTTCCTTCCATCTTCTCCTCCAGTTTCATCTCCATCACTGTACCAAATTTCTTTCTACCGCAGGACCTTTGCATATGCCATTATCTCTGCCTGGGGTTCTCTTCTCCTCTCTTCACCAAAGCAACTTCTGCTCATCCTTTAAGTTTCAGCATGAAAATCACTTCCTGGAGGAAGTCTTTCTTGATGTCTCAGAAACCCACTCCATGTCTAACCCTCCCACACCATGTTAGAGTATAATCCCCCCTTAGCCTCGGTTTCGCTTTCTGCAGTTTCAGTTACCTGCAGTCAACCGTGGTCTAAAAATATTAAATGAGTATGTAGTGTGATGAAATCTTGTGCTGTCCCGCTCAGTCATTCATATAACTTTTATTACAGTATATTGTTATAAATTTTCCATTTTATTATTATTGTTGTTACTCTCTTACTGTACCTAATTTATAAATTAAACTTTATCATAGGTATATATGTACAGGACAAAACATAGTATATATAGGTTCGGTACTATCCACGGTTTCAGGCATCCACGGGGGTCTTGGAACGTATCCCCCGTGGATAAGGGGGGATTGCTGCAATTACGGAGCTGTTTATGGGACCACTTGTGTAGTATGGGGGATCCCCGTAACATTTAACTATTGCCATAAAAATGGTGTGTAACCTCAAAACTAGTCACTTAAACAAGGATATATTCTCTCCCAGAGTTCTACAGGTTGACTAGGGTGACTATAATCACATCACAAGTCCATGGAGCAGCTGGGGGTGGCGGGTGCATGTGTGCATTCCAGAACTCAGGGTGAAAGGGAAGCAGCTATTCAGGAGAAGCTTTCCTCATGGCCGATGCAGAGGGCAAACCCAGCCCAGCTGAGCAGGCACTTTTCAAGCCCCTGTGTGAAGCATCTGCTAACATCTCATTGGCCAAAAGCAAGTCACATGGCTGACCCCAAAACCAAGGAAAGGGGAAGTACCTTGAGCCTGCGTGGGAGGAACTGATAAGTCACGTGGCAAAGGGCTGGGACACACAGGGAAGAGTGAACACCTGAGACCAGTGATTCAATGGACCACATCCACCAAGGTTAAATGTTCTGAAAGCAAGGACCATATTTGCTTCTTCCACTACAAGTAGTCCCCAACTTATGACGGGGTTCCATTCTGACAACTCCATTGCAGGTCAGTTCTGACTTAAGTCAAATACCTTTTTGTTGTTGTTGTTTTGGTTTTGGTTTTCATTATTATTGCCTTTTATCATCAGTATCGTTATAAATCCAAGCTTTGTCTATAGGGGTTGGAAACATTACCTATAAACTTACAGATACATTTTAACATTGTACGTAGTACATATTACTAACAATAAAAAACCAAAACCCACTGCTGTCGAGTCTATTTTGACACATAGCAACCCTATAGGACAAGATAGAACTGCCCCATAGGGCTTCCAAGGAGCAGCTGGTGGATTTGAACTGCTGACATTTTGGTTAGCAGCTGAGCTCTTAACCACTGCATCACCAGATAAGATGTATCAAAAAAAAAAAAAAGACAGTCATCATAACTCAGATATGTCATAAGTCAGGGGCGACCTGTACTTTATCTCCAGAGCCGAGCACAGAAAAGGCATACAGTAGGTGCTTCACAAAGACGTGCTACACATTCTGAATTCCAAAGAATATACAACTTAAGATGAACTTTTGTAACTCAATGCATTTCAGAGTCAGGAGCTGCTTGTGATTCGAGGATGCATGAAATATAGCCCCCCAGAAAGGTAATGGCACATGCGCTAGACTCTAAATCAGCCAACAACAAGCTACTAACACAGTATTTTCAATGGATTATAAAAAGGATGGCTTTGAAGAATGCCGTTGCCTTGCCAGAATTATGATTTGTTATTCATCTGTGGATTTTTAAGCAGAACCTTGTACTTAGCATTCAAATTAATGACTCCAATGTATTTGCCTGGATTAAAAAATAAAAAGAAGAACAATTTTGCACCATGCACGTAATAGTTACATTTCTATGATAAACTTACTTGGTAAAAGCTTTCTCGATTTTATCACTTAGACAAGTAAATGTCAGTAAATCAAACTTGAAAGCAAGAATGGTAGAGAGGCCGGAGGCTCGCAAACCAGGGTGCAAGGAAAACCTTAGGCTCACCAAGGACGGTGGCAGGAAAAACCACAGAGGAAAAAACTAAGCCAAGATGGAGAAGCAGAGCCATGTCTCAGGAGACAGCCTCCAGGCAGCAACCTGTTATCTCGCAATTTCCTCATTTGACTCATTGAAAACTCTTCTAGTCTGAGAACAGTTTGATGGGGGCAGTGTTATTAGTGGAAAGAGCAAGAACTCTGAAAACAAGCTAGATTCAAATTCCGAATCCATCATTTCCTAGTGTTCGAATGAAAAACTGCCCTAAGTTCCCTTTACTTTAATTTCATCACCTGTAAAATGGGAGTGAGGGCCTGAGGAGGGGTGAATAGTGTCACATCTCATAAAGTTCTGGTAAAGATTAAAGATGAGAAAAAGATCATATATGTCATTCTTCCCAAATGCCAGCCCACAGGTCCGTACTGGCCTCACAAATGTGTTCATGGGTCTACCACAGAATGAGAAAAAATGTGGCAACAGCGATTTTTTTAAGTAAATAAAATTTACTTGATTAAAAAAAATGGTCATCAAGGTTCATCCATGTTGTAGCATGTATCAGGACTTCATTTCTCTTTACAGCAGAGTAATAAATGTTAAAATAGCCAATTTATATACATATATATATATACACACTCACTCTTCACTTATTAACATGATCAGGTTCCAAAGATTAAGTAGTTCAAATGCAAAAATCAGCACTATGTGAAAATGGAGGATAACCATATCAGATCATAAAATGGAGAATGACTACATCATTGCATAACTGCCAAATTACATCATCACATAACTGCCAAACCACTAAGAATCACAACCCAGCCAAGCTGAC
>NW_004443944.1:11974117-11975720 GCF_000243295.1 Trichechus manatus latirostris
TGAGTCGGAGTCGACTGGATGGCACACATCAACACAACATGGCTATCAAAGGATGGATGAAGAACATGAATCTGCATTTTTATTTGCTCAGATTCCTTGAACTTTGGGATAGATGGGAGACTGCACGCCTTCCCCTGTTACAATTCCAAGAGTTCATTAGCATGTATTAGTCCTCACGAAGCCCCCGTGTGGCGCAAACGGTTCAGTGCTCAACTACTAACCCAAAGGTTGGTAGTTGAAACTCAGCTGGAGGCACCTCAGAAGACAGGCCTGGCGATCTGCTTCTGAAAGAGCACAGCCTTGGAAACCCTACAGAGCAGTTGTACTCTGCACACGTGGGGTCACCATGAGTCGGAATCTCAGTGGCAACTAATAACAACATGTGTGTATCTCCATCATTCCTCAATCCCAGGGACTCCCTCCTGCAGAGAACACCAACTCTACTCAGAGGCAAGGTGGAATTTTGAGATGCAGCAGTCCTAAGTCCAACGAACTTAAGGGAAACTCAATTAAAGCTTATCTTTCTTGTGGGAATGGAGAAGGTCTCATATGTTAAAATGTGCTGTCTACACCTCACCACAATGTTCAGAGGACTTAAGAAATGTGTGCAGGAAGACAAGTGGGGTGGCTTCTTGGAATTTGTCTGCACTCTTTGAGCAGGGATGAGATTGCTTAATGCAGGTACACCTGCCATTATCACTGTCCACCCTAAGCCTTGGCAGTAACATTTTTCTCATATGAATCCTTCAGTGCCAGGGGTTCATTTCAACATTTCCGTGACTTCTTCAAGTTCAGGGGCCAGGAAGACAGTCCAACGAATTCTTTTTACCTGTGCTCCAGGAAGCATAAGCTTTTTGTGTTCAAATAACCACTTTTCACATCACAGCCTTAGTCCAACAAATTAATCCCTGCACATTATAAGACAGTGAAAATAGAAGAGTATATTTAATTAAGTAGCATCTGGTTAGATATGGTCTCTTGAAAAGCCCCTTCACCACAACCCAAACCATTTCCTCATTAATTTTTTAACTTTGCTTATTTTTTTCTGATTTAACATAATCCCCATGAAAATTCAACACCAGTTAGTCATTTTACAAGTATCTTTCAACTGTGTAGTGTGTTGCGGTGTGGTGCAGTGAAGTGCTGTGCGATGCGGTGTGATGCAGTGGGGAGCGGTGTGGTGCAGTCCGGTGTGGTGCGGTGCGGTGCGGTGCGGTGCGGTAGGGAGCGGTGCTGTGCGATGCGGTGGGGAGCGAGGGGTGCGGTGGAAGCCTAAATTTCCAACCAGGCTGAGCCTCTTTTCCCGACAAGAGCAGTGGGTATTTTAGAGGCTGGAACTATAAAAATCCACTTTTTCCCTTTCGTTTTATGATTCCTTTCTAAAGTTTTCATTTTCTACTACTAGATGTCATGGTTTTAAAATATCGTACAAAGCTAGAATCAGCTAGTATATAGGCCATTTCCCCCTTTTCAATTTAAATATTTTATTTGTCCATTTTCATTCTTTCTTCCCTTCTGTTGAAACACATACGTACTACTTCTGATGAACACACACACGTACGCAGAGGCAAATTATCCTCGTGAACACCCACATATGCAGTAT
>NW_004443944.1:11976177-11977217 GCF_000243295.1 Trichechus manatus latirostris
TGAAGGTGCCCACCTGTATACCAAGGCAGACACAATGCCCCTGTGTACCCGCAACAACTCCCAATGGCAGACACCTGTGACTCTTTGCAAGCAGGCTTTTGCAGGTTGCCAGGGCCTACAAAGTCCTCAGTGAGGTGTGCTGGACATGCTGGGTGTTATGAATTAAATTGTGTCCCCAAAAAATACTTATTGCAAGTCTTAACCTCTATGGAAACCCTGGTGGCGTAGTGGTTAAGAGTTCGACTGCTAACCAAAAGGTCAGCAGTTCCAATCTACCAGGCACTCCTTGGAAACCCTATGGAGCAGTTATACTTTGCCTGTAGGATCGCTGTAAATCGGAATTGACTGGACGGCAATGGGTTTTATTTTGTTTGTTTGTTTGTTTGTTTTTTGGTGACCCCTATACCTGTGGTTATAATCCCATTTGGGAATGAGTTTTCTTAGTTATGTTAATAAGGCAGGATTAGTGTAGGGTGTGTCTTGAGTCAATCTCTTTTGAGACACGTTGTTGTTGATAGGTGTGGTCTAGTTGGTTCTGACTCAAAATGACCCAATGTACAGCAAAATGAAACACTGCCCCGTCCTACACCATCCTCACAATCCTTGCTATGTTTGAGCCCACTGTTATAGCCACTGTGCCAATCCATCTCATGGAGGGTCTTCTTTTTCGATGACCCTCTGCTTTACCAAGCATGATGTCCTTCTCAAGGAACTGCTCCCTCCTGAAAACATGTCCAAAGTAAGTGAGACGAAATCTCGCCATCTGTGTTTCTAAGGAGCATTCTGGCTGTACTTCTTCCATGACAGATTTGTTTGTTCTTCTAGCAGTCCATGGTATATTCAACATTCTTCGCCAACACCATAATTCAAAGGCATCAGTTCTTCTCCGGTCTTCCTTATTTACTGTCCAGCTTTTGCAGGCATATGAGGTGACTGAAAATACCATGGCTTGAGTGAGATGCACCTTAGTCCTCAAAGTGACATCTTTGCTTTTTAACACTTTAAAGAGATCTTTTGCAGCACATTTGCCCAATGCAATG
>NW_004443944.1:11978973-11980409 GCF_000243295.1 Trichechus manatus latirostris
GAGATGAACCCCAACTGCCCACAGATGTGACTTGTTGGATAATCACTCATCATTTGTTGTCTAAACCAGAGCTTCAAACTGGTTCATTCCAGTTTGAACCTCTGTTGAGAATTTTCATTTCTAACAAGTTCCCAGGCAATGCTAATGGCACTGGTTAGGGATCAGTTCTGAAAACCACTAGTACAGCAGTGGTTCTCAAAATTTATTATACAGAAGAATCACCTGGGGATCTTGTTAAACTGTAGATTCTGATTCAGAATATTTGGGGTGGAAATGCAAATTCTCAGCAGGGGTTTGAACCCAAATGAACCAGTTAGAAGCCCTGGTCTAAGGTTTTCTGTCTTACTTATCCACTTTCCTACCAGCAGGGGCAGATTAACCAGTAAGTGAGATGTGCACAGGCTTACTTGTGTTTACTTACTAATCTGTAGGGCACAATTTCACATGGGTCCCACCACATCTTTGATATGGTGAAAAGCAGATGAAATTGTGCCCTGCAGACTAGTAAGTAAGCCCGTGCGTACCTTGCTGATTGGTTAATCCGTCCCTGCCTACCAGCGCTTCCTGGGATCACCTTCCACATGAACTACGTGCACTAGGGGGGCTGCGGTTTCCAACAAGTGTTCTCAGTTTGAACCTGAAGGCCATTTTCAGATTCTAGTAGATGGACTGGTTCAGATAAAAAGAAAAATCAGCTTCACTGACATCAGTATATCGAAGCTGCTGTGATTGTGGAGGCAACTATGATTAACACCACAATTCACCCAAGGGGGCCCTCGTAGCAGAAAGAAATTTATTTATACATTCTCCTAAATCCCTAATTTTCAATTAGAAAACTCAAGCATCAGATGAACTAGGCTTAAATACCTTTATTCTTGGGTGGTGCAAAAATTACTTTTAAATTTGATTATTTTTTCCCCTAGGTTTCATTGTTCAGCAAGAATTTACCAAGTATTGACCATACACCAAGCATGGTGCTGGCTTCTGGGAATTCCATGCAGGAAAAATTCTTCTCTGCTCAATATTGACTAGGCCAACAGAAAGAGTTGAAGGTTTAAGTCTGACATGGCCTTGGAAGGCCATTTTACAATGAGTTTTATGTGAGTTTGTAAATACAACCAAGATAGACATGCCTTTTGACCTGCTTTTCAGATACAGTAAGGGAACTGAGCCGATCAAGACATCACCCTCATGACATTTGAAAGCAACACATGATCTGGGATAAACTGAATAAGGTCTGTATATTAGATAGTAGCATTATATCGACTTAACTTCTTAGTAGTATCTGATCATTGTATTTTGGTTAGGTAAGAAAATTTAAGAATTTGTTTCTACTAAATACACACTGAAACATTTAGGGGTAAAGGGACAACATCATGTCTGCAATTTACTATTAAATGGTTCTAGAAAACATCATACACATTTATATATCTATA
>NW_004443944.1:11981465-11983002 GCF_000243295.1 Trichechus manatus latirostris
CTTGCCTCTTCACCTTATTTGAACCTAGTTACTCAATCCTAACAAGTCATAATTCTAACTAGTCCTGGAACATGTCCTGCTGATTTATTACACAAAACATGAAACCAGGGACATGCAGTGCTTTGGGAAGAGTCCCTTTTTTCCTTTCCAGCTGTAGAACGTTATATTTTCAAAAAATGGCCCCAATAATATTTCCCGTTTCACATGCTCTTCCAGAACTTGCCACACCCCCATCAAAAGGTAGTGTCAATGTCCCCACCCATTAAACCTGGGTACGCCTTTTGTCTGCCTCAACTGATACAGAGGAATGCTGTGAGACTCCCAAGGCCAGGTCATGAAGACAATACAGCTTCCACCTGGCTCTCTTTCTCCTGGGACATCTACCCTTGGAACCCAGCCACCATGCTGTGAGGAAGCCCAGGCCATGTGAAGAGGATCACATGGAGAGGAGCTGAAGTCTCTGAGCCTCAGCCCCAGCTGGACTTCTGGCTGATTGTCAGCCCCAATTTACCAACCATGGAGGTGAGCCATCTTGGATGTAGATCCTCCTGCCCTCCTCAAGCCACCCCTGCTGATGCTGCAAGGAGCAGCCAAGCCTTCGCCTCAGGACTCTATCCAAATTGCAGTTTGTGCACAGAACAAACGTTTGTTGTTGTTTTGAACCATTAGGGTTTGGAGTGGTTTGTTATGCAGCAACAGATAACTGGAGCAACCAAGCCTTATGGTGGCACTTACAGCTGTTATTGTTGTTTTCTACCATGATAAGATATGGGTAGTCCTCTGTTGATGCATTCCTTACAATCTATGTGAATAATCGGCAGAAAGAAGGGCAAAAATAGTATTTCCCAGACTTTCTTCTCGTTGGAACATGTTCCATGTGTATTCAGGAATAATGGGTAGCCAAGAATGATAGAATGATTAAGCGACTTCCATGAGCAGCTGAAATCCACCAAGAATAAAAACAATCATCTTAACTGAACTGATAACATCTTCAAAGACTCTATTTCCAAGCAAGGTCACATTCACGGGAACCAGGGGTTAGAACTTCAATATATCTTTTTTGGGGACACAATTCAATCCATAACACTCACTCACTATGCAATGCCAAGCCCTTTAAATGCATTATGTCTTACATTCCTCACAACAGCCCCATGAGGTACAAACTGTTATTCACCCTCATCTACAGATGAGAAAACTGAGGCTCAGGTAGTTTGACAAATGTGTCCAAAGTCACACAGCTAGGAAGAGGCAGAGCTGGGCACTGGACCCAGGTAGTGTGACAGGAGCACACTGAACCATTCCAGCTGCCTTCTCTACAGAGGCCTCCATCCCAATCTTCATTTTAGCATACAGTTCCAACCCCTCTCAGCACATTTACAGGGAAATGTTGATCCTCATCCT
Source organism: Trichechus manatus latirostris (assembly GCF_000243295.1). Classification (NCBI taxonomy): domain Eukaryota; kingdom Metazoa; phylum Chordata; class Mammalia; order Sirenia; family Trichechidae; genus Trichechus; species Trichechus manatus. The sequence goes on from NW_004443944.1 coordinate 11,982,867, forward strand.
CCCACCTGCCTTGGGTGAAGAGAACAGCTTGTGGTTGAGGGAAAGAAAGCATATCCCTGGGGCCACTAACAACCAACTATTTAAAAATACTTGTAATAAAAGACTATCTTTCATCCTGGCTAATCTTGTGGATCTG
>NW_004443944.1:11984494-11986316 GCF_000243295.1 Trichechus manatus latirostris
GTAGCCTCTTCAGATGTAAAATGAAGATTTGTACATCAACTTACAACAAACTGGTAAACAAGAAAGAAATACAAGCACACTCCTTTAATCGACAGAATTTAATCTATATTATAAAAGTGAAAATATACAATCACTCTTACTGCTTTAGGAGACAACCAAAAAGCCTCCTGTAGGTTGAATCTTCATGAGTTATAAAAAAAAAAAAAAAAAATCCATTTACCTATCTTTGACATTCTAATAAAAAGATAAGATTATGATTCTTGAGAATTATATAGATGATAAACACAGAAGAGTTAAAAGACAGGAAAAATACAATAAATAAAACACCACATTGCAAAAAGCCAGAACAATCAGCATGTCTGACAAAAGATAAATATAGTATATCCATAAAATCAAATATGATACAGCCTTGAAAAATTATGCTCTCAAACAACACTTAATGACAGAGGAGAATGCTTAAGATAGAATTTAATGATAAAAGCAAGATATAAAACTCCTATGAGAATATAACACCAAGTACATACACACTTATATACGTATTATACATAACCAAATAAATGTGTATATGTAACGCGTACAATGTGTGTGTGACTACAGAAAAATGCACCAAAACCAATATTCACAGTAATTATTCCTGTGTGTTAGGAGAAGGCATGATTTTCATTTTCTTCCTAGTACTTTTCTATATTTTCCAAGTAAATATGCCTTACTTTTAAAATTAGACAAAGATGTATGTGTGTGTGTGCACATACTATATATAGAGAGAGAGAGTATATGTGTGTGTGTGCCCCTGGATGGCATGAACGGTTAAGCACTCGGCTGCTAACCAAAAGGTTGATGGTTCGAACACACCGAGAGTCACTTTGGAAGAAAAGCCTGGCAATCTGCTTCAAAAAGGTCACGGCCACGAAAATCCTATGGAGCACAGTTCTACTCTGCAACACATGGAGTTGCCAGGAGTTGGAATTGATTAAACAGCAACTGGTTTTGGCTTTATATGTATAAATAATTTTTACATGAAAGCATAGTCATTAAAAAAATGGACTTTTTTATGCAACAGTAAAGAACAATGATGAATCTGTGAAGCATCTCATAACACGGATGAAACTGGAGGACATTATGCTGAGTGAAATAACTCAATCACAAAAGGACAAATACTGTATGAGACTTCTACTGTAAAAACTCATGAAACAGTTTACACACAAAAAGTAACAATCTTTTTGGTTATGAGGGATGGGAGGGGAGGGGAGGAGAAATACTAAATAGACAATAGATAAGTGGTAACTTTGGTGAAGGGTAAGACAGTACATAATACTGGGGAAGCCAGCACAACTTGTACAAGGAAAGGTTATGGAAGCTCCATAGACACATCCAAACTCCCTGAGGGACTGAACTGCTGGGCTGAGGGCTGTGGGGACCATGGTCTCGGGGAACATTTAGTTCAATTGGCATAACACACTTTAAAAAAAAAATGTTCTACATTTTACCTTGGTGAGTAGCATCCGGGGTCTTAAAAGCCTGTGAGCAGCCATCTAAGATACTCCGCTGGTCTTACCCCTTCGGCAGCAAGGGACAATGAAGAAACAGGATACAAGGGAAAGATTTGTCCGAAGGACTAATGGACCACAGCTACCATGGCCTCCACCACACCGAGTCCAGTACAACTAGATGGTGGCTGGCTACCACCACTGACTGCTCTGACCAGGATCACAACAGAGGATCCTAGACAGAACTGGAGAAAAAAGTAGAACAAAATTCTAGCTCCCCCCCCAAAAAAAAGACCAGACTTATTGGCCTGACAGAGCCTGGAGAAACCCTGAGA
>NW_004443944.1:11987079-11992810 GCF_000243295.1 Trichechus manatus latirostris
GGAGGCCTGGTCTATCATTTTTCTCTCTGTGAAGAAATCAGTAGCTGTCCTTTATCAATATGCTCTTTGGGGAAGAAGACCAATATTCAAGTTAAAATGAATTCTTTTCCCCTCCTTAAAAAGTATATGGGGTAAGCCTTAGGAGTACATGCACTCATTCACTCACTCAACAATCCATTGAGTGCCTATTATATTCAGGCCATTGGTAAGAGGCTGGGATATAAAGATGAATTAGACACAACCTCTGCCCCTGGGGACCCCAGAGCCTGGTGGATAGACAGAGGAGTAAACAGATCATTAAAATCCAATGCGGCATGAACGAGGGTGTTACAGGGTCCTGGAGGAAAGGGACGGAGTCAGCCTCACTTGGGGAGGCAGCGTGTCGAACAGCCTTTTCTAAAAAAGTGATGTCTGAGGTGAGTGTTTTCAATGCACAAATATTTTTCCTATTGTCTCAGCTAAGTCTTGATTGTCTTCTCATGAATAACCCATTTACCAACTTAGAGACAAATCTTTTCCTGTAAACCGTTTTACTTTCTCACATAATTCTAGGCCACCTCTCAGCTGTGGGTTGGCATGCGCCCAGAGAATTCTAGTTCCTTGAACAGATTACTTTTCAAATGTTTCATGAACCTTAGCAAAGCAAGGATTTGCCCAAAAGGTGAGCTAACGTCTCTCCTCTTGCCCTTCCCCAGCCCCACAACTAAACCATACTCGCTAATGTCATGAAGGTATTTGTTTTTCTGGTTGGGAGGCACAGGAAGGCACTCGTGTTACCTCAGGTGTTAGGGTTTATCGGAAAAGTGCAAAGGGAAGTGGAGAAAGCAGGCGTTGCCTCATACCTAGGTCCCAAGGAGAGGAAAATGTCACCCAGCCCTGGGGCCACCATGGTCTCTCTAGGAGCTGTGCCCTCTAAAGCTGGCATCCACGCTCTACCTGTGCTGACACTGCGATGGCTCAGCTTCTCCCCACTCTGCTGAACAACGCCATCATTTCATCCTCCTGGTCACAGTTCGGAGCCCTGGGGGCGCAGGGGTTAAGAGCTCAGCTGCTAACCAAAAGGCTGGCAGTTCGAAACCACCAGCCACTCCTTGGAAACCCTATGGGGCAGTTGTACTCTGTCCTATAGGGTCACAATGGGTTGGAATTGATTTGACGGCTATGGGTTTGGTTTTTGGTTTTCGGTCACCAATTCAGGTAGCCCTGGTAGTACAGTGCTTAAGTGCTTGGCCACTAATCGAAAAGTGGGCAGTTTGAACCTACCAACAGCTCCACGGGAGAAAGAAGCGGCAGTCTGTTTCCGTAAAGATTACAGCCTTAGAAACTCTATGGGGCATTTCTACTCTGTCCTATAGGGTCACTATGAGTCAAATCGACTCAATGGCAACAGGTTTGGTTTTTCGTTTGGTCACTAATTCAGGGCTCCCCAGTGTTAAGTCACCTTCCTCCCTCCCATCTCTCTAGTCTAGTTCAAGTTAGCTTCTCGTCTGTGTACTTAAAAGTGCTCTGACTAGAAGAACATGCTACAACAATACAATACAAACTTTTTATATTCATTTTTAAAGTATTTTCATTTTTTAAAGAATGTATATTTGTTGTTGTTGGGTACCATCATATTGATTCACAGTGACCTCATGTGACAGAGAAGAACTGCCTCATAGGGTTTATTTTTCTCTTTTTTATTTTTTTAATAATACATGTTAATTAAAATATTTTATTTTTATTGTGCTTTAGGTGAAAGTTTACAGCTCAAGTTAATTTCTCATTCAAAAAAATTTATACACATATTGTTTTGTGACATTAGTTGCAATCCCCACAATGTGACAGCACACTCCCCCTTTCCACCCCAGGTTCCCTGTGTCCATTTGATCAGTTCCTGTCCCATCCTGCCTTCTCAGCCTGCTTTTGGACAGGAGCTGACCATCTGGTCTCATATATCTGATTAAACTAAGAAGCACATTCCTCACGTGTATTACTTTTTGTTTTATAGTCCTGTCTAATCTTTGTCTGTAGAGTGGGCTTCAGAAATGGTTTCAGTTCTGGGTTAACACTGCATCCAGAGGCCATAGTTCCGGAGATTCCTCCAGTCTCTGTCAGACCATTAAGTCTGGTCTTTTTACGTGAATTTGAGTTCTGCTCTACATTTTTCTCCTGCTCTGTCAGGGACTCTCTGTTGTGTTCCCTGTCAGGGAGGTCACTGGTGATAGCCGGGCACCATCTAGTTCTTCTGGTTTCAGGTTGGTGAAGTCTCTGGTTCATGTAGTCCTTTAGTCCTTCGGGCTAATATTTTCCTTGTGTCTTTGGTCTTCTTCATTCTCCTTTCCGCCAAGTGGGATGGGACCAACTGATGAATCTTAGATTGCCGCTTGCAAGCTTTTAAGACCCCAGACACCACTCACCAAAATGGGATGTAGAATATTTTCTTAATAAACTTTGTTATGTCAATTGACCTGTATGCTCCCCAAAATTATGGTCCCCAGGCCCCAGCCCTAGCTACTTTGTCCTTCAAAGTGTTTGGATGTGTCCAGGAAACTTCTTAGCTTTTACTTTGGTCCAGTTGTGTTGACTTCCCCTGTATTGTTTGTTGTCCTTCTCTTCACCAAAGTTGATCCTTGTCTACTATCTAGTTAGTGATTTCCCCTCCATCTCCCTCCACACCCTTGTAACCATCAAAGAATGCCTTTTTCTGTGTGTAAACCTTTTCTCGAGTTTTTATAATAGTGGTCTCACACAATATTTGTCCTTTTGTGACTGAATAATTTCACTCAGCATAATGCCCTCCAAGTTCATTCATGTCATGAGATGTTTCACGGATTCATCATTGTTCTTTATCATCGCACAGAATTCCATTGTGTTTATGTACCATAATTTGTTTATCCATTTGTCTGTTTATGGGCATTTAGGTTGTTTCCATCTTTTTGCTGTTGTGAACAGTGCTGTAAAGACCATGGGTGTGTATATGTCTATTCAAGTGATGGCGCTTATTTCTCTTGAGTATATTCCTAGGAGTGGGATTGCTGGATCTTACGGTATTTCTATTTCTAGCTTTTTAAGGAAGCGCCAAATCGTTTTCCAAAGTGGTTGTGCCATTTTACACTGCCACCAACAGTGCATTAGAGTTCCAATCTCTCCACAACCTCCTCAACATTTGTTATTTTGTGTTTTTGGATTAGTACCAGCCTTGTTGGGGTGACATGGTGTATCACTGTAGTTTTGATTTGCATTTCCCTAATGGATAATGATCATGAGCATTTCCTCATGTGTCTGCTGGCCACCTGAATATCTTCTTTGATGAAGCATCTATTCATATTATTTGCCCATTTTTTAATTGGATTATTTGTCTTTTTATTTGTCAAAAAGATATTGAGGTGTTGCAGTATCTTGTAGGTTTTAGAAATTAGACCCTTATCAGACACATCGTAGCCAAAAATTTTTTCCAGTCTGTAGGTTCTTTTTTTACTCTTTTGAAGTCTTTTGATGAGCATGAGTGTTTGATTTTTAGGAGCTCCCAGTTATCTAGTTTCTCTTCTGGTGTTTGTACATTGTTAGTTAGGGTTTGTATACTATTTATGCCTTGTATTAGTGCTTCTAGCATTGTCCCTACTTTTTCTTCCATGATCTTTATCATTTTAGATTTTATATTTAGGTCTTCGATCCACTTTGAAACAGTTTTTGTGTACGCTGTGAGGTATAGGTCCTGTTTCATTTTTTACACATTATATCCAGTTACACCAGCACCATTTGTTGAAGAGGCTGTCTTTTCCCCATTTAACAGACTTCGGGCGTTTGTCAAATATCAGCTGCTCATAGGTGGATGGATTTACATCTGGGTTCTCAATTCTGTTCCACTGGTCTATGTGTCTCTTGTTGTACCAGTACCAGGCTGTTCTGACTACCATGGCAGTATAACAGTTTCCAAAATCAGGTAGTGTGAGGCCTCTCACTTTGTTCCTCTTCTTCAGTAATGCTTTACTTATCCAGGGCCTCTTCCCTTTCCATATGAAGTTGGTGATTTGTTTCTCCATCTTGTTAAAAAATGTAGGTCCAACAGTTTTCTTGTGGATTTTTTGGGGTTTTCTGTATATAAGATCATATCATCTGTGAATAGGGATACTTTTACTTCTTTCTTACCCACAAGGTTTTCTTGGCTGTAATCTTTGCAGAAGCAGATCACTGAGTCTTTCACCCGAGGAGCTTCTGGGTGGGTTCAAACTGCCAACCTTCCAGTTAACAGCTAGCAGCCAGCACCTGAGCATTTAACCATTGCACTACCAGGGATGCTTAAACGTGTATACAAACAAAACAAAAAAACCCATTGCCATTGAGTCAATTCTGACTCATAGCAACCCTACAGGACAGAGTAGAATGGCTCCATAGGGTTTCTTAAGCTGTAATCTTTATGGAAGCAAACTGCCACATCTTTCTCCTGAGGAGCAGCTGGTTGGCTTAACCACTGCACCACTAGGGTTCCTAAAATGCATATGTACATAATATAAAATATAAAGAGTTTGAAACTGGACTATACTACCAGTCAAAATCAACAAACTTCTTAGAGAAGAAACTATCTTTGCTTAAGAAAACACTTTGACTTGAAGGTGTGAGTAGACATAGTGGATTAAACAAAAAACAGAGCTAAACTTTTATATTTAGAAACGAAGAAAAAAGCAGGAGAGGCATCCGAAAAAAGAAGGGAAGAGATGGAAAGGTTGAACAAGGGCCATATTTGAGCAAAAGAGTGAGAACAAAAATTATATTATTTCTGACATTGTTTTGCATTGATGGAAGTCTTCCCCCACCTCTCCAAACCTTCAGAGAAGTCTGAAGCATGCAGAAGTGCCTTGTGTGACTAAAAGATTTATAGAAATTTGGAGATGGTATTGGTATTTATAGAAATTTGGAGATGGTATTTATACCTTGGTCAATATAGTACAAAACAGAAACAGTACAGATCATACAGAAAGACAATTTTTTAAAAAAAATTAACAAGTCAGGAGAAACATAAACTTGGACCCATATTCTCAGAAATGCACAGAAATACTGGGGTGAGCATAAGAGTTTTCTACTAGCATGGAATGGGTGCTTAGCCAATCTTATCTACATTTCAAGGCATAGGTTGCTCCCAGCTAACTTGTGAGATAAAGGACATAGAAATAAATATCAAATGATTTACTGCGATTATCTCTAGATGGAAGATATTTTTATTTTCTTCTTTTTATCTGTATGTTCTAATTTTAAGATATATATTGATTTTGTAATAAAACCAAAACCAACTCACTGCCATCTAGTCAATTCTGACTCATAGTGACCCTGCAGTACAGAGTAGAACTGCCCTCTAGGGTTTCCAAGGCTGTAAAGCTTTACATAAGCAGCCTACTGCATCGTTCTCCCACAGAGTGGCTGGTGGGTCCGAACCACTGACCTTTTGGTTAGCAGCCAAATACTTCACCACTGTGCCACCAGGGTCTTGATTTTATAATAATTTTTTTTTTAATAAAAATTTGAAGATTTTACAACATTCACATTGTCCCATTTCCTTAGTTGTTTACGTCTGGCATCAGTTTTGCTGTTCTTATTGCTAGGTGCTGTCGAGTCAGTTCCAACTCATAGCAACCCTACATACAACAGAACGAAACACTGCCGGGTCGTGCAGCATTCTCACAAATGTTGTTATGCTTGAGCCCATTGTTGCAGCCCCTGTGTCACGCCATCTCATTGAGGGTCTTCTTCTTTT
>NW_004443944.1:12000802-12001698 GCF_000243295.1 Trichechus manatus latirostris
GGCCGGCCAGCCCCAGTGCGGAAGAGCTCCTGTTTCTCCAGTGCGTTTTCCACGCAGTGTAGAACCATTCAGAAATAAGAGCAGCAGGATTTACGCTCATCACATTTTGCAAATACAAAAAATAGCTTCCAGCATGAAGAGGCAAAGGGATACCAAATCTCAGCCTCAAATGAAATTCTGTTCCTTGCTCAAATTTGCTGAAGATAGCCATTTAAATCGAAAACTATAATTTACACTTCACCATGGATGTGACACAGAGGAACCCCAGGAAGAATTCTGGAAAATACAGTAGATGAGGGAGCAAAAAAAGAGAAAGAAGACACACTGATTCAATCTTTCCTCCTGGTGCCTCTTTTTCCTTTTTTTCTTAATAAAAATGCTCAATGCTTCTTGTAATGAATTGGGCGGATCATAGAAACTGCTTCCTAATTTACCTTACGATCCACCTCCCCTTTTTACATCTTTCCTTTTACACCTTTTTTTTTTTACAAATCCAGTACAATGCATTATCCTAAGCACTTAACTGTGCTCATAAGGAACCTGTACATAAATCAAGACGCAGTTGTTCAAACAGAACAAGCAGATACTGCGTGGTTTAAAGTCAGGAAAGGTGTGCGTCAGGGTTGTATCCTTTCACCATACTTCTTCAATCTGCATGCTGAGCAAATAATCCAAGAAACTGGACTATATGTAGAAGAACTCAGCACCAGGACTAGAGGAAGACTCATTAACAACCTGTGATATGCAGATGACACAACCTTGCTTGCTGAAAGTGAAGATGACGTGAAGCACTTACTGACGAAGACCAAAGACTACAGCCTTCAGTATGGATTTTTGTAAACCTCAACATAAAGAAAACAAAAATCCTCACAACTGGACCAAAAAGCAACGTCATG
>NW_004443944.1:12004185-12005391 GCF_000243295.1 Trichechus manatus latirostris
TGCAGGAGATCAAGGGCTTGTAGGTCACGAGAACTGTCTGCCAAATGCTAAACAACACTTCAATCAACTTGGCCCCTTCTTTGCACACAGGGTGAGTTATAGCACCTAAATACATAAAGGTTAAGAGCATGGGCTCCAAGTAAGAGTGCAGACTGTATGGAAGCCCACCACCTATTGGCTGTGGACTCCTGGACAAAGTACTGAACCTCTCTGTGCCTCAGTGTCCTCATCTGTACAGTGGAGGTAATAATAGCTTCTGCCGTTACAGGGTGGTAACACCCTTTGGTCAGTTTGTCATACTGTGGTAGCTTGCATGTTGCTATGATGCTGAAAGCTATTTCAAATACCAGCAGGGTCACCCATGGCAGACAGGTTTCAGAGGAGATTCCAAACTAAAACAAACTAGGAAGAAAGGCCTGGCAATCAACTACTTCCAAAAATCAGCCAGTGACAACCCCATGGGTCAGCAGAATGTTAGCCAATATAGTGCTGGAAGATAAGCCTCCTAGGTTGGAACCAAACCCACTGCCGTCAAGTCCATTCCGACTCATAGCGACCCTACAGGACAGAGTAGAACTGCCCCATAGGGTTTCCAAGGCTGTAAATCTTTACAGAAGCGGACTGCCACAGCTTTCTCCCGTTCCTAGGCTGGAAGGCACTCAAAATGCACAGTGGCCGCAACAATGGACTCTAGCATACCAAAGATCATGAGGACGGTGCAGAACCAGCCAACGTCTCATTCTGTCGTCACAGGGTCGCCATGAACTGGAGCCAACTCGACAGCGACTAACAACAAGGACTACCTGACATAAGGTATGAAATGAGCTGAGCCCAGGGACCAGCACACGAGAAGAGTCCAGCAAACACCAGGAACTGTTATTATTTTCCTATTATTTTTACAAATGCCTCACCTTTCAAACGGCCAGATCTGTTTTTGTATGGTTGGCACCTGTCAGGGTTTATTCTGAAGAACCTTGAGTATCAGGGACTCACTAATGTTTTATGGTATTTGACTTCACTTTATGGTAGTCATTTACGACAAGACCAGAATGACATCAACTGCCATAAAGCAAAGCAGTGCAATCACACAAATGACCATAAATCAAGGGACGTGGCCGAAAAGGGCCATAAAGGGAAGGAAATTGAGGGAAACAGGAGAGAGGGAGAGTGTGAGGTTGGGAGCTGGCAGCACAAACTTTGAGAAAG
>NW_004443944.1:12006648-12048011 GCF_000243295.1 Trichechus manatus latirostris
CTTTGTGAGGGTGCCTCTTGGGGGAGGGCAGGGCCAACAAACAAACACAGAAGGCGTGCATTATTTGCGTAACAATATGGTATATGCCCCGAAAGTGAACCGTCTGTTTATAACATAAACACTCTCCTTTCCAATATGTAAGTTCTATTCAAATTAGAATTTATGTATTTTGAGTCTTCACAAAGCAGAGCTCATCTGCTTTTCAAAGTGCATTGATCTTCCTGGGCAGACTTTTTCCAAGCTGCAGCATGAACTTTAACACAAATACAGAGTTTCTCCCAAGAAGCACACTTGTGCCAGCATGCAGACTGGCAGTGTGAGGCGACCAGTCAGGTTTGGGAAATCTAAGCTTGCAGGGCAGTTAATTCTATGCCTCCAATACAGATGCTTCAGAAACTTGGTGAAAGCTGAAGCTACTCTGCCATCAGCTTCTCACCTCTGTATTTTCAGACATCCTTGAAAAAAGAAGTTTTGTGTTTTGTTTTGTTTTAATCATCTCCAGGCACTGCTTCTTACATTCTTGATCCTAATTGTTACTTAGGAAATTCCTGGCATGAAGGGTCTTGGTTTTTATTTGCTCGGTTTGTTTTTGTTTCTGTATATATCTTTGATACTTTACCCAATGTAATCTCCTTCCTATTCGACTAGAAATAGCACCTCTAGGCCCAGATAGAGCATTATATCTTAAGAAAATATTTGGGCAACTATGCAATATTGATTTACAATTGTAAAAAAAGTGAGAACACCTTAAATGTTCATTGAAAAAGAGTTTTAACTGAATTATGGTATATCCATTCAATAAGTTGCAATGGGTAAGTGTTCGGCTGCCAACCGAAAGGTCAGTGGTTCGAACCCACCAGCAGCTCTGAGGAAGAAAGGACCTGGAGATCTGTTCCCATAAAGATTACAGCCTAGGAAACCTTATGGGGCAGTTCTACTCTATCACATGGGGTCACTATGAATCAGAATCGACTTGATGGCACACAACAACATATCGATTGAATAGAATATTATGCTGACATTTAAAATGATACGAAAGAGCAACACATATTGATATTTTTATAGAAAAATACATACTCACACATATATATCTTAAAAATCTGGAAGGTTAGACACTTGACGGAAGAATCGAAAATTGCTGATCTGTGGAGATAAGCAAACTATTGGAGCAGACACAGAGAAGACCAGAGACAACGTGGCCCCAAGAGGGTAAGACAGTGGTTTGACATTTAACAAAAAAGTAGTTCCTAACCCCAAACGTGATGAGGATTTGCCATTTCCAATTCATAGTGTCCGTTAGCTTCTCAATAAAATACCTTTCACCTGGGCTTTGGGCGGTTGATGTTTCTAGTAACTGCCTCTACAATTCCGGCCACGCGGTGTCCTGTCAGTCCTGGTCACCACTGGGTCCCCAGTCTCTAGACCCAAACTCACTGCCGTCAAGCCGATTCCAACTCATCACGACCCTATAGGACAGACTAGAACTGCTCCATGGGGTTTTCAGGGAGAGGCTGCTGGATTTGAATTGCCGACCTTTGGTTTAGCAGCCGAGTTCTTAACCACTGCGCCACCAGGGCTCCGGTTCCTAGAACGGTGTCTACTATATTGTAAGTACTCAATATATATTTATGGAATGAACTACTGAACCAAAGGACTTAATGAGAATAGTCCTCATGCTCCAAAGAGAGCCTGGGGCAGAGAAAGAGCATTTCATTTTGTAAAATCCTCCAGATGACAGAATAGGAATGGCTGGGACCACTCATATGGGCGTATGTGTGATTGGGATGCAAAACATTCTCAAAAAATTTAAAAGACTTTGAAATCTTCACGATCAACATCACCCGCACCTAAACGACATCCTGGCATAAGTATCTGGGTAGCTGGGGATGGAACATGTGATGAGCTTGCTCTGCCCAGTGCAGAAAGTCAAAGGCAGCCCTTGAATTCTGTGTGATATGCAAACACATAAGCACTCCACAAGCCCATGTATACGCAATGAAACTGAGAGTTACTCTATTTTCGATGAAGCAGGCTGCATTACCCAAGATGCAGAGCCGCAAATGATTTCTTGAAGGAGCCGGAAAATAGAATGTGCTCAAAGAGAACAGCAATTTAACCCACTCCAACACAGAAAATATCATCTAAAAAAAAAAATCATCTGACTTATCTTTCCTTCTATATCCTGGCAGGTATATTTGAGATGATCCAATTTTATGCTGAACAACCATAATTGAGAAGAAATATAAAGATGTGAGTCTGGGGCAGAACTCAATAGATTGTCTCGACAGGAAAAAAAAAAGAGGGAAATAAGGTATCAATAGTAGCGCGTGATACTGTAGAGACTGTTTTACATCTCTTTTATATAATGCTGTTAGAGTCCTTTCCTCTCCATCCATGAAGCTTTTTTTTTGTCTTTCAAAATAAATTCTAGAGAAGAAAGGGGAGGTATATATAAAAAATAAACCCTATAGTCTTCTATACTATTTCTCGGCTAAACTAATAATCATTTTCCAAGGTAAAAGGAGCATTTATTAGGATGATGTATTTGTGGCCATGTTGCTTGAGAAAATAAAATAAATTAACAGAAGGATGAGAGAGGGAGAAGCTGATATCTGAATTTTTGATGCAGCCTTGGCAATCTCATTATTGCATTGTCCTTTTGTATTACTTTTGATTTATAATGTAATTGGGGGACTACAGAAATGTTAATGGCAGCAGTACTGCTTTGAGGATGACAAAGTTGTTTACTAATTATTGCCTTTAACTTTGGTTCATTGTCAAAGCATTCATGCTCTGGGCTCATTTTGAATGGGACCACCATGGTGGGAGGTCTGGGCGAAATGTATTGTCTAGTTAGAAAGGCAACCTTCCTAATTTTGTTGCATTTCTCCCTCGGTTGACCTTTTGAATGAAGGGACGGACTGTAAACTCAAACTCTCCGCTCCAGGGTTCCGATAGCAGCCTTAAGGTGAGGTATTCCATTTCGTTTTGTATTTAGATGAGAAACTGCTGCTCATGTTTACACTTTTTTTCATTGCTCATTATCTTCAAGGAGAAACTGGGAATGTGGCAATGATTATTAGTGAGGCTGTGATGAGATCACTGAACCATTTGGACCTGACTTTTCTTTTGTGATGCATAATTACAGGGGTTTATTTACAGTCTTTTTTTTTTTTTTTTTTTGCTTCCTAATGATTCACATTTTTATTCTTTGTTCTCTCCCTTCAAAGTGTATGATTTCTCCTTTTTTATTGTGAATTATTACTTGGAGCGCTACATTATCCCCTGGAATTTTAGAATTAAAGAGAATCTTTCAAAACTAAATAAAGAGGCAACCTTGCCACAGCAACAGTCTAAAGACCTGGATAAAGCAAACCAAAGAAGGAAGCACAGAGCCATTATTCAACTAACACGTTTCCCACTTGTATGGCAATCCTGGGGCATATTAAGTTGTAAAACATCTTATCCCCTTCTAACTTCTTAAATCGCTCCAGATGCTCTTTAACCATAAAGAAATGCAATGATCATTTTTTTTAAGGCTGCATCATCTGTTTCTATATCTGACTTCCCTGCAATGTGCCCGTTAGTTTGGGAAGTTCAAGTCTGAAACCAGTGAGTGTATGCATGTGGTTCATCTGCACATCAACAGGGATGAAAGACCATAGCTGAGCATCACAGTAGCACAGACAACATCACCTTAGCAGAGAACTATTAAATATTCTGTGACTCAACTCCCTCATCCACAAAACGGCAATGATAATAATGCCCATCTGATGGGGTTTTGTGAAGAGTAAATTAGTTCCTACAGCTAAAATATTTAGAAACCAACACCTGGCACATAGTAAGTGCTTAATGAATGTAAACTAGTATTTCCCGAAGTTGGCTAAGCATCTCTCTCATAGAAGTAAGATGATTTGAGGTGGTGTGTAGACAAATTTTTATTTTAATGTTTCATGTGTATCAGTTAGGATGACTTTGGCTATGAACAACAGCGATTATTCGTGAATAATAGTTTTCAGCTAATAAAAATTTTAAAATAACAATTGCCTTAAAACAGCAGTTGGCCAACTACAGCCCACAGATCAAATCTGGCCCACTGCCTGTTTTTGGTCTGTAAATAAGAATGATTTTTCACAGATGAATATTTGCCATGGATTTGGCGATAGGGAGCACTAAAAAAAAGAATTCCATTCTTCTCCTTAGTGAACCTGTATTACAAAAAACTGTACTCAATTATTATTATTATATTTTGAATTTCAGCAATAAAAAATGGTAGAAATCTGTTTTCTTTCTTATATAAGCACCTGTGTAATATTCTAAATTTTGCCTCATCTCCTGTAAAGTCTAAAATATTCGCTATCTGGCCTTTTATATATTCTCTCATACAGTCCGGAAATAAAGCAACTCTTAGCCTGTTTAGAGAGGGAGTCCATGATTCATCAACACCAAAATTCTTCCCAAGGATCCATTCTGCCATCCTTAATGTACGGGCCTTACCTGTAGACTGGCTTCTTCCAGGGTCACAAGATGAGTTTCTGCAGCTCAAGGGATGGCATAAATATCCTACACTGGTGTCACCTTAAGAATAAGGAAACCTTTCCCAGAAATTCCCCAGCAGACCTGTCCTTCCTTCCCATTGGCCAGAACTCAGTCACATGCCTGCCCCTAAACTAATCAATGGAGACCAAACCAGATCGACCGAGTAGATTCTGATTCATAGCAAAGGGAGCAGGATTTTGATAACTGGCTTACACTAATTAGGTTCTAGCTTCTGAAGCTGGGAATGTGGTCAGCTTTCCTGAAGCACATGACTGCGTGGAGGAGGGGATGGATAACCCAACACACAGGGGTTCTGTTAGAAAAGAGGAAGGAGGAAAATTGATGTTGGGTAGGCAATCAACAGCATTTTTATCTATTTCTTTAAATGTGTATTAAGAAAAAATTAAAATTAGCACATCGAACCCATGCTTTCATAGCTCTAATTACTTAGGATGAGGCTAAGGTTTTTTTAAAGTATACTTAATAAAAATAACAATTAATAAATATGGTAGAGAAAAAGGTCATGGCAAAAATTGGGAATGTAACACACAAGGGACTAAATGGCAAAATGACTAAAATTTGGAGATTTCTGCATGTTTTAACCATTGTTCATACTATTCCCTTTACTTAGGAACTCCTATTCATTCTTCAAAGCCCAAATCAGATGTTATCTCCCCACAGGAGTCTTCCCTGATCTTTTCCTATTCTCTTTATGCTCAAATACAGCTGGTTTCTTTCAGCACACTTTCTTATATCTCTTTTCACAAGAACCATGCTGTATTCCTTACATATCCACTCCTGATGGGAAGGCCCTATTTATCATTCACCTGTTGATCAAACACTTGTTGATCTCTGTCTATCTACCTACCTACCTCTCTCTATCTATCTACATACAGTGAAACCTGTGAGAGCTGGAACTCGATGGCACTGTCTTGTTTTTCTGAGTCTCACAAGTTTTCCACCTTTGACAGGGTGCAGTCTTAGTATTTTTCTGTCTCTCGTATTAGTGGAAAATATTTGAGTTTTCTTTCTCTGACAGATTTCTGCCTTACACAGGTTCCAGCTTTCGCAGGTTTTACTGTACAAAGAGAGAAAGAAAGAATATGGAGAACATATTTATGTTCATCTATACCCCTGGCAATCAAGGCAGGACATACACTAGGCATTCATGCTGTGTTTGTTGTACAAATGATGGAAGAATAGATCAATCAAATAATTTAAGGAATTGACAGTAGCTATCCATGCAAATATAACAAAGGGGAAAACACATCATAAACACCAAGCACTTTAACAAGGTCTAATTTAATGTAAAACAAAACCAGTTAATCTCATAAAATCCCAAAGATGGCATCATTTTCAGAAGCGGGCTCGGACCAAACTGCCCCTGGAGTAGGACCAGACTGAGGTATGACTAATTAGAGGTAAGGTCTTTTTCTCCCAACCACTAGCTCTTTGTTACTTTACTTTCCATCTTGAAAGAGGATCCAAAGAAAATTAAAGATGGCTTCCTCTCATTATTTAAAAAGAATTTTTTATTTCTAATTTATTTAAATAACATTGTTTAAGCGAAAATCTAACCATTTCACTTCCTTACTTGGAAGCTCTGACGCCATCTCCCTTCTCTCAGGATAAAGGCAGGAGGCTTCAGCATGGCCTTCACAGACCCAATCATCTGACCCCTGACTTTCTTTCCACTCTCTTATCCCGTCACTCTCCCTGCTACTCTTCCCACTGCAGCCACACTGGTTCTTTCTGTACTTCAAACACAAGGCTGCTCCCACCTCCGGACCCTGGCGTGTTTTCCCTCTGCTCCAAATGCTCTCCAACTCCTATTCGTCCTTTGTGGTCTCCAGCTAAATGTCACTTCCCCAGGTGTCTTCCTTGCCTGGTACTGCTATGACAGAAACGCCATAAGTGGGCAGCTTTAACAAACAGAAATTTATTTTCTCACAGTTAAGAGGCTGTAAGTCTGAATCCAGGGTGCTGGCTCTAGGGGAAAGCTTTCCCTCTGTCAGCTCTGGAGGAAGGGCCTTGTCCCTTCAGCTGCTGTTCCTCAGCTGCTGTTCCTCCCTTGGTGATCTTCATGTAGCGCAGCATCTCTCTTTCCCCATCTCTGCTTGCTTCTCTGTGCCTAATCTGCTTTTTTTGTATCTCAGAGGTGACTGGCTGAAAACACACCCCCTAAAAATGATACGCTCTCTTAACATAACAAAGAAAACCCATTTCCAAATGGGATTATAACCATAGGTCTAAGGATTAGAATTTACAACACATATTTTTGGGGGGACATAACTTAATCCAGAACACCAGGGAAAGCTTCCCAGTCTCTCTAGGCTAGAAGAAGTCCTCAAATGTCATGTTCTCATGGCCCCCTTAGTTTTTCTTCAAAGTAGTTATCAAACTTTCAATTCAATGTATCTCTTATGTAATTATGTGTTCAATTTCTGTCTACCCCATAAGAAGGTAAATTCCATGAGGTTAGGGAACTGTGCCTTGTTAACTGTGCTGTATCTGCAGTGCTTAGAACAGGGTCAGTCACATATAAACCCACTGCTGTCTAGCAGATTCCGACTCATGGCGACCCAACAGAATTGCCCCACAGGCTTTCCAAGGCTGTAAATCTTTACAGAAGCAGACTGCCGCATCTTCCTCCCGTGGAAGCTGGTGGGTTTGAATTGCCAACCTTTTGGTTAACAGCCAAGCGCTTAACTGCTATGCCACGGGGGCTCCTTCTGGCACATAGAGGTCCTCAATAAATATTGGCGAAGAAACAAAAAGCAAGCCTGCCACCGAGTAGCAAGGTCACTACCTGGTCCCATCGATATTCCTCAAGTACAACACAGAACTCCAAAGTCATTTTCTCTTTGACAACAAATACTCATTTCTGCATTCATTCAGCACATATTTGGCACATATGTGCCAAAATTCCTGCAGCCAGTGGAGAGAGACCATGAACCAAATGGTAGACAAATTCCTTGGCCTCACGCATCTTACCTTCTAGTGTGGACACCAACATTGAACAAATAGGCAAATAAATGCATAACAAAACATCTGGTAACCACGCAAACTACATAGAAAGCACCAGAATTTTCTTTGGAAATGTGTTTTTGTGGCAGTGGTGTCCTTTTCGAAAATTTGACTTTCTGTGCTATGAAAATAGCAGCCACCATAAATTTAGCAAGTATCTGAACTTACCTCACCTCAGAAAGACTCTTCACGTGGTCCAGCAAGGGAGAGTCTGTTTACATGAGGATCTCCCTTCTGAAAGAAAAGAGGAAACAAATAATATATTTCAGGGTTAATTTAACTTTTCAAATTACAAATTCATCCAAAGCACCCTCCACCACCTGGTGATAACTCACTGAGGTGCCAGATTTTAAGTACTGCAGCAACTGGCTGGTCCTAAACTCCTTATGCACACTTCTAAAAGATGGCTACCATGGGGTTTCTATCAAGCCTACGAGATCATATATCAAAGGGGGCTTATTTATTTCCATGTTTGTGAAGTACCATTAATCCTTTTTTCTAAGATAGCCGATGTGTTACATAATTAATAAAACACAAGAGCTTAGGGAGAAAGCCCAGAGAAAGATTCAGGTAAATACTGAGAAACAGTGTCACTTTTTGGTATACAATTGAAATCCCAGTCTTCAAAAGATCAAGTCTTAACTAGAGGAGTACGAGTCAATAATTTTTCTTTTTCCTCCATGCCTTCTCCTCCCTTGCTGTGTTTGCTGAACTTAAACACTGATCAATGCTAATTTTTTACAGAGGAAGAAAGTGGGTATGGAGGGAGAGGTGAGGAGTAGTGAATAAAATCATTAATTCAATTTCCCACAGTTTTGCCTCTGGTGATTGCTGCCCCTCCAGGTAACAGCTTATCTGGGGTTCTGACCCAATTCTTAAACCCTTCTTATGGTACTCCACCAATTAATCTAATGGTTCATTAATTGCAAACATCTGAAATCATTAGAACCTGATTGAGCACAGAAGCATCAACCCTTCCAAAGCTGTAACTGCTTCACCAGCAAATGGCCTCACTGCAAAGGAATGTCGATGTTTATAGTAGATGTAACCCAAACTCGGGTGTTCATTGACACGTTGTTCCATTTGTATACAACCACCCTGGCATCTATCTGTTCAAGAGAGCATGATTTATCCCGTGCTATATCCTGGAACTGACAAGCCAAGGATTAGAGCTTAACCCACATGAAAGCAGAGGCTGTGTATATTCCTAAAACAAATATTTAGTATCTGACAAGCTCTGGTTAATATTAATTCATGAAAGAAAGCAGTCAATTTAAGCTTAGTTCATGCCAAAATCTATTTGGGTTTTGTAAATCATTTTTCAGGATTATAGTGTAGAGAGCCAGACAAAATGTAGAATTCCCTAAAATTTTACGACTGTAGCACTGGGTAGGGCTTTCAGAAAAGGTTGGTGGTTCGAACCCACCCAGCAGCTTCATGGGAGAAAGACCTGGCTGATCTGCTCCCATAAAGATTACAACCTAAAAAACCCTATGGGGCAGTTCTACTGTACTTATAGGCTTGCTCAAAAGCAACTGTTTTTTTTTTTCGTTTTTTTTTTTTTCTGGTTTTATGTAGGGTCTCAAGCCCCTTGTCCCGCTTCTGTATACATTCCACACTAGTTGGCTGCTCTGGACTTAAGCCTTTGCCTTATTGACATAAGCAAAAATAACGCTCATATGTCATACGTGGCTCAAAGTAAGGAGGCAAAGAAACGGAGGAGAGACGTGCAGTCGAGAATGAGTTAAAGTTGCTGATAGCATTGCTTTGAAAAATGAATTCTTTGCATTTTTTAAATGTGTGGGGAAGCATATTTCTCAGTGTGCAACAAAAACATTTAGGATCCCCTGTCATTTGGGTGGATTTTGTTTGCATGCTCTCTTCATGGAATACTGATGTTAATTTTTGGTTAAGTTTAATCTTACGAAGTATAAAGCAGTTTGATAAAATAAGTAACCTTTCATTAAAGTTCAATACTGTACTTAAGAAAAATGGGACTGTGTGCATTAATTGATAGTTGACAGCTATTATTTCCATGAAAACCTTTTATAGTGAAATTTCTATTTGATGGATTGGAATTTATAAAATTTGCATTTCACTGAGCTGGATTCAACTGGAAGTATTGGGGATGTATTTCTTCTTCCAACAATATTCCATCTTTACATTTTTATTAAACATTTATTAATAGATAGAATCTTAATTTGAAGAGTACAGAACAGATTTTATTTTAATAACTCAGGTTTAGACAGTGAATAAACACAAGTATTTGCCCTGCATTTGACTTTGATAAAACATGATTATTTATGAATATATTTATCCATGAAGACTTAATTAGTACAGTTAGGATTGGGGCAATTTGCTCAATAAAAGAATTTTATTTTATTTTTATATTTTTAACTTCACAATAAATAACAAAAATATCACCGGGAATTTTTCTCCCAGTCAGCAGTTCAGAAGGAAGTCATATGATCTCAGTTTTCGCATTTCTGACTGAAACTGCAAAAATATGGGATGGAATTCTAATCTAATAATCTTAATTCTATTCAGATTCCGCACTACCCTACCCCTTTACAAAAAGAAGCAGCTTTCATGACCACGAATATTCGTTCTGGCATCATTATCCAAGATTTTAACAACTGAGCTGATATTAACATCCAAGTTATTATTTTCCCATGAATTCTGATCAAAATGGTAGCAAGAATTTCCATGGCTTTCTATACAGCATTCATTCATGTTGAAGTTGCTATTACTGTTGAAGAGATGGAAAGTTTGACCCAAGAAAGGTGAAGTTACTTGAAATTAAAGTAATTCAAGAATGTGTCAAGGCCAGAATCCAGGGTCTGAGAGCCTTTTTCCAAAAAGTGGCCACCAGATGACAAGCCTTCCCTTCTTGCTGCTGGAATGCTCCTTCTTCTCCCCGGAAGACCTGGTCCCATCATGTCCTTCAGGGCTCAGATGAAGTCCTGAGACACATCATCCCAGATCACCCTATCTAAGTGATCCTGTTACCTACCACTCCAACTTTTCGTCCCTCATAGTACTGTGATTATATATTTATCTGTGTACAGGTAGTCCCTGACTTATGACGGGGTTCTGTTCCAACGACTCCGTCACTCATCAGTTCTGACGTAAGTCGAATAACTCTTTTTTTTTTAGTTTTCATTATTATTGCTTTTAATTATCAGCATATTTATAAATCCGATCTTTATTTGTCTTCAGGGGTTGGAAACATTACATATAAACTTATAGATATATTTTAGTATATATATATATATATATATACATTAAAAAATACACAAATCATTAAAAAAAAGTATGGTTGTGTAAGTGCAGTTCGTCGTAACTCAAACACGTTGTAAGTCGGGGAGTATCTGTACTGTTTTATTGTATATCGCCTCCATTAGACTTTAATCTCCATGAGGGCAAGGGTTATGTCTAATTTGTTCACCCCTCTACACTCGGTGGCTTACTCAGTGCTTGCTGGAGTAGGTTCTAGATAAAAGTGATGAATGAATCAATGGGTGGAGCTGCAAATTAACTTCTGCAACCACAAAAGTAAATCTGCCGTGAGACCAAAGATTCTTATTTTGTATAGGAAAGCATGCAAAAGCATATTCTTAAAGCATAATGCATATTCTGTCTTCCAAAAGTTGGACAAGAGAAATCTTGGTCAGATATTTATATGAGTCTCTTAAAAGCCTTTATGATATAAACCAGGAACTTGGGTGCCTTTTCTTAGAAGTTCCATTTATTTTGCCGACAACTGATGATATGGTACCAATGATGAATCCAAACCCATAGGGTCTAAAATGGACTTTTCTAAACCACCTCAGTAAAGAAAGCTCTCTGTTTACTTTCCCCCTCAGTGGCACTGCTACCCCAAAAGTAATTCAACAGGAATTTTCATGGAACTTGTAAGATATCATGAAAGATAGAGTAACATGTCACAATAATGTCATTTGTTCTATAGGACAAATAGGTGCTACATGAAGAGAACATGTGAAAATCCCATAATAAAGTGGAGCAACTATGCAATTACTCTAAGAAATACCTTGTGTTCATATTTAAGGGCCTGAATAGCTGAAGGGCAATTAAGTGCCAGTGAGCTATAAATTTCTGTCTTTTCGAGGAGTTTCCCTCTCCTTCCACTGCTTTGAGTAAGACAGTTGTTGGGTTCTTTTGGTATTTTTTCCAAAGTCAGGACTCTTAGTATGGAGAGGCAGCATCTCATTTTATAAACTGGAAAAACAAGAACTCACTAAGATGGAATGAAAAAAAAGAAAAATCCACACTGCGTTCATGTAGTCCTTACAGATGTAACTGTCACCTGTCCTCTAAGCTAGACATTCGCAGATCTTTCCTCTAAAGGGCCATATAGTAAGTATTTTAGGGTTTGCGGGCCATGTGGTCTCTATTACAACCACTCAACTTTGCTAGTGAAGCATAAAAGCAGCCATAGACAACACATAAACAGATATGGCTGTGTTCTAATAAAGCTTTATTTACAAACAGGCAATGGGACAGAGTTTGCTAATCCTTGATCTAGGCTAAAGTTTTGGATAAAGCTAGACTTCCCAGTGAGGAGTTAATAAGAGCTCATATCTAGGAAGACCTAGTATCTCCAAAAATCCTCTTTTCCACTGCTTCCACCAATCGATGGATGCCTGAAATCACAACTTAAAGGTTTTAACTCTTTTCTTTTAATACATAGTAATAGGAATATGCCTGTGAAGGAAAAAGTTTTGTGCAGTCACATATGTATTTGGGATTCTGGGTCAACCAAGTTAAGCAGATTTATTTATTGGAGGAGTTTTTAGAGATTTTAATATGTTAACGTACCTTGAAAATGGAATAGGTAGCACATAAGCAGTTTCTAAATGTATTTGACTACAAATCTTTTTCTGAAGGCATTTTGCAAGACTGTTTTTCACCAAACTCATCTTGGGAGATGTTATTTTTTAGATAAGAATGTCATAGGGAAGGAGTAATAAGCAATGATAGTTACCATTTACCAAGTACTTAGTGCATATAACACTATGTGCTAAGTGTGTTATATACATGATTTCACTTAATCTTTGCAACCACCTCACGAAATATGGCCCCCTTTATAGTTGGAATCGACTCAACGGCAACAGATTTTTACAGCTGGGAAAATTGAAATGCAATCAGGTTAAGAAATTTACTCAATGTTATACAACCATTAAGTGGCAGAGCAAGATTTCAAATGCATTTCTGTCTGACTTCAAAACTCAAGCTCTTAGTCTCTGTTAAATATTAGGATCATTAACACTTTAGTATGAAATAATAATTTTATAGAACCAGAGCATTTTGGACCAAGAAGGACCGTTAGAGATACAGTTTAACTCTCTTATAAATAAATGGATGTATTCCTCAAAAGGAGGAATCAAAACCCAGAGACAACACATGACTGATCCAAGGACACACAGTCCTCAAACTTCAGGGTCAAAGACTATTGGTTTAATCTCAGCTTCATGCCCTTTCTAAAGAAGCTTTTGCTGAGATATGCCAAGTAGAGGAAAGACAAAGTAGGTTATATCAGTCAAGGTATTTCATTTTCAAGAGGCAGAAACCACGTAAGCAAACAAAAACTCTGTTGGCTCACATAACTGAAAAGTACAGGGATATACATGGCTTCAGGTATGGGTTAATCCAGGAGTTAAGCAACTTCATCCAAACCTGAATCTTTCTATTTATCTTTGTTCTCAGCCATATTTTCTTCCTCAGGCTTTGTGTGGTGACAAGATGGCTGCCAGCAGCCACTTGGCTACATTCTCCCATGTTCAAATCCACAAGGAAAATAAAAATTCTCTTTCTCCAACAGTTGGGGCCAAAGTCATGGATCTGACTTTCATGTGATTAAATTCAGTCATGTACCTACTACTGAGCAAATACACGTGGGCTGAGGAATTATAGACACTTAGGCTTCAAACCATGAGACTCCCTCTGCTCAGTGTTGCTCACAACCTAAGCTAGGCTGCAGAGAAGAAAATAAACATTAAAAAAAAAATCAACCTCTCTGAGATTAATAACATCAAGGGTAAAATGAATGTATTAATATATACCTTGAAGGCTTGTTGTAAGGATTAAAATAAAAACAAAGTATATACTATGACACCTGACAGATGGTGGGTGCTCAATCAATACTTGTTCTCTTTATACCTTAACTACCATCACAGCTTGAATACTAATAGGATCCTCTTGCTATCCAACTCCATTCCCAACAAAATGTCGCCATGATGTTGCTCATGATGTCTCTAGGGATGGGGAAAATTCAAAAAAAGCCAACAGATGTTGTGCACAAAAAGAAAATCACAACAATGGTCTTTAATTGACAACAAGATTATTCTCAAAACTGTTTCCTCAAAAGAAGAAAGTCTTTTTTCTCATAGGACAGTCTTTGCATAATGATGAAGTCCTTCTGTAGGTGTCAAGGTTACAACTACTTAAAAGAGCCCAGTGACCAGACACTGCAAGCTTCTGCAAAAGGCCAACAGAATCACTCAGGAAGTGGAGGAAGAAAAGATGGATCCTGGAGATGTGAAAACCCGTAACTGCCAGTAGCAATTTCTCCTATTTTTTCTGATAGAATTTCTAAAGAACTCAACTAAATCAATAGAGATGGTCAAATTAAACCATCACATCATTTAGTGGCTGTTGTGTCTTACTGCCATTTCTACATGTGACTTAGAGGCTTTATCATTTTTACTATCACCATTGTCATTTCTTACCACGAGCAGAAAATGATCTTGAGCTTCTAGAAGAAAGAAAACATTTTCTCTACTTTACAAACACAGCTCATCAAAAATGATGAGAAAATCTTAAACGCAGCAAGAAAAAAGCAAGTTACATACATGGGAACAAAGATGACTTCAACTAATTTCCCATCAGAAACAATGGAGGTCAGAAGACATTGAAATGACATATCCAAACCACTGAAAGGAAGGAAAAAAAAAAAATCTGTTAACCAAGAATTCTATATCCAGCAAAACTATCCTTCAAAAGATGAGGGCAAAATAAAGACTTTTTCAGATAAACAAAAACTTAAAGAATTCATTGCCAGCATACTTGTGCTATAAAAAGACCTTCATACTGAAGGAAGATTGTATCAGGTGATAACTCAAATCCAAAGGATGAAATGAAGAGCACTGGAAATAGCAAACAAATGGATAAATACATAAGGTTTACAGATTCTTCTAATTTGGTCCCAATTTCTTTAAAAGACATAAAACTGTTATAAAAATATATAACACTGTATATAATGAATATGTTGTTGTGTGCCATCAAGTTGATTACAACTCATAGTGACCTTATAGAACTGCCTAATAGGGTTTCCTAGGCTGAAAATTTACAGGAGCAGATCACCAGGTCTTTTCTCCTGTGGAGCAGCTGGTGAGTTTGAAATTCCGACGTTTCAGTTAGCAGCGGAGCACTAAACCATTGTGCTACCAGGGCACAATGAGGTTATTTATAAAATAATAATAGCAAAAAGGATGGGGGAATGGAGCTATACTGGCACAAAGCTCCTATGTTTTACAGGAAGTAAGTCAATATTAAGCAGATTATAATAAATGGAAATACATGTTAAATCCCTAATGCAACTACTAAAAAATCTTCCAAATAAATATAGCTAAAAACCAGTAGAGAAAGTAAAATAGCACAAAAAATACTTAAAACAAAAGAAAGAAGTAAAGGATGAACAGAGGAACAAAAAAAAGAAAGAGAGAGATAAGAAAAGCTGAAAACAAATAGCCAAATGGCAGTCCTAAATTAACCATATCAATAATTACATTAAATATAAATAGACTAAAAACTTCAGTCAAAAGGCACGATTGTCAGACTAGATTTTAAAAAGCAAAATCCAACTATATGCTATAAGAGACACACTTGAAATTCAAAGACACAAATTAGTGAAAGGTAAAAGTATAGAAAAGATAGACCACACAAACTGTAAGCATAAGAGAGCTGGAATGGTTATATTAATATCCAACAAAATAGATGTTAAGGCAAAAACTATTCATAGAGACTTAGACGGACATTTCATAATGATGAAATGGTCAATACAATTATAAATGTATATGCACCTAATGCTTGAGCCTCAATATATGAAGCAACCTTATGGAATAAAAGGATAAATAGACAAATGAACAACTATAGTTAGAGACTTTAATACTCTTCTCACGGTAAGTAAATAATCAGTAAGGATACAGAAGGTTTGAACAACACTGTCAACCAACTCAAATAAAATGAACATTCCACCCAATGACAGCAGAATACACATTATTTTCAACTAAAATGAAAACTAAAACACAGCCTATCAAAATTTGTGTGATGCTTCTAATGCAGAGCTTAGAGAGAAGTTTATAGCTATAAATACTTACATTAAAAAATAAGAAAAGTCTAAAAATCATGATCTAAGTTTACCATAAGAAGGAAGAAAAAGAAAAGCAAATTAAGCCTTAAGAAAGTAGAAGAAAGAAAATAATAAGGAACAAAGAAAAACACTTGCATAACATTTATCTGGCAAAGGAAATGTATCAAGAACATACAAACAATAACTCAATAATAAGACAAACCAATAAAAAAAAGGTAAAGTATTTGAACAGACCCTTCACAAAAGAACTATGCAAATGGCCAACAAACACATGAAAAGATGTTTAACAATCACTGGTCATTAGAAAAATGCAAATTAAAACACAGTGAGTCCTCCTACCATCTACCAATACTGTATAGCTAAAATTAAAATGACTGAAAATGTCAAATGTTGACAAGGATGTACAACATCTGGAACCCTCATATATTGCTGAAAATGATAGTCACTTTGGAAAACAGATTAGCAGTTTCTTAAAAAGTTAAAAATACATACATATATCATACAATCCATTAATTTCATTCTAAGGAGAAATGAACCATGTGGCCATATTAACTACAATAGCAAAAAAGAAGAAAACCCAAATGGCCATCAACTGGTGAATGGATAAACAAAATGTGACATCAACCATACAATGAAAAACCACCCAGCCATAAAAAGGAGTGAACTATACTGACTGTGAAAAAACTCAGCTTGGTACAAAGGGTTCAAATTAAAATATACTGTAACGGGAAGGTAAAAATTATTGCTGAAGATAAGCACTGACTACAACCACTTCTGCTTTCAAGAGATGCAGCATAATTTATCCTAAGGAAGGCTCTTCCCACCTTTTTTTAAATCTAAGAAACCACCCTGATAGGGTCCTTTGGACATGACAACTGAGGACTTTTAAGTCATAGCGTGGAAGTAAAAAGTAAAACATAAAAAGAGCTAACTATTTTCATATAGGAAAAAAATGGAATTTGATGGCTATTTGCTGGCAGGTCTAGAGGCTGTGAGGTGAGGATTCTGGAAGAGAAAAGAAAAGATATCATGTTAAGAGAAGGAGAATGGAAGAGGACCCTCAGCAACATGCTAGGAAATGAGAGGTCAGGCAGTAGGAAATTCCAAATGGCAGGAAAGAATCCAAAAACATCTAGGATCAGTGATGACTTACACTGAAATGCTTTCATTCATTAAATATTTATTGGGCCCCTACTATGTGTCATGCTCTGTTTTAGCAATAGACATACAGCAGTCAGTCAATATAATAACAAAATACCCATCCTCCTGGAGCACACCTTCAACGATTTCAGATCGTTTTCTCCACTGGGTTGTAATTTCTCTTCACTTCATCCAAACCTCCAACACAACTCCGCTACAAACAAGAACACTGTTTTAACAGTGTACTGGGGGAATGAAGGACTAGAGATGTGAGTTAAAACAAGACCTGTAAGATTGGATGACAACCACAGGAAGCAAGTGTAATGGCTAAAAATAGGCAATGTCAGACAAACTATAGACTCGGGAAGTCTTAGAGATATCAAGAAGGTGTTAGTGGACTCTCACATTATGAGGGATGACAGTATGGTAATATTTACGGCTATTCAGGCAAATGGTGGAACTGCATGCCCCTGCCTCCTTGAAGTTCGCCATGGTCATAAGACTTGCTTTAGCCAACGGAATTGGAACAGAAGTGAAATATGTCACTTCCATGGTGATACATCTAGAAAAAAATAAGTAAACGGCCATGTTCTTTTGTTCCCCTGCCATGGCAACAAACAACCTTCCAGAAAGTGAAGGCTCTGTCAGCCAGCTTCTCTCAGTGAGGAGATTTAAAGAAGATTCCCCTCAGCTAACTTGAAATAGACATGGAGCATGAGCAAGAAACAAACCTTTGTTGTTTGTAAGTCACTAAAATTTGGGAGTTGTTTATTTCTGAAACACGACCTAGCCTATCCTAGCTAATACTGACAGATTGAGCCAGTCTATGAGGATATGGTAGGAAAGCTGTAGGACACAGGGATATCAGAGATTTTAAAAGATATTTTTAAATAATGGAGTCCTCTGAGGGAACCAGGAAGACTGTGTTTTCAGGTGCCAGATTGGAACAGATGAGAACATAAAAGCAGTAAATTCAGCCCTAAGGATTCTAGAAGGTAAGGGAAGCTTCATGACAGGTATACTTGTCTTTTTCTGACAGGAGAAAGTATACATCTTCACTCCAGAGACAATACTTTTTATCCCGTTAGAACTAAATTCAAGCTGGATTTGTCCTCTGGGGATTTGTTTAAAGGATGAGTAACTGAGTGAACAACATCTCCCGCCACAAAATCACAGAAACACTGTAAACCTGGACAGTCCTTTCAGTGACCCTGTCCAGAAGAAAAGGGCATAACTTAAAATGGTGAGGCAGGGAAGGAATCTTCTGTGAAAAAATGAGACAATACGGTCCAAGCACACTACTTTCAGATGACCTAAGTCAGGCTGTCCCACACTACAGTCGTTTGTTTAACACGTTCACAATTTTTTCTATGGTCACCTGCTCTCTGTGCTTTTGTTACTTAATACATTCTTTAAATTGATTCCCATTTATTTACTTACATATATTTTAAAAGGAAAAATTGATTTAACTATTATAATTGAAAGTATCATTAGACACGTGTATCTCTATGTGGATGGGGGCATTGGTGGTTCAGTGGCAGAATTCTCGCCTTCTATGTGGGAGACCAGGGTTCAATTCCAGCCAGTGCATCTAACTGCAGCCACCACCCATCTGTCAGCGGAGGCTTGCATGTTGCTAAGATGCAGAACAGGTTTTAGCAGAGCTTCCAGAATAAGACTAGGAAGACCTGCTGATCTACTTTTGAAAAATCATCCAGTGAAAACCCTATGGATCACAACAGTCTGATCCCGTTGTGCACAGAGTCACCATAAATTGGGGACGACTTGACAGCAGCTAACAACAACAGCAGAAGTAAACTGAAAATACTCATAATGATAACTACAAATGAAAAGCTATTCAGTCTTATCTGGCTATTGTAACCTGCTGAAGGTTGTAAGTCTGAGGCTTGCTTTGTTGTTCAAAGGGGGTATTACAAAATGATAGCATCAGGATGACTGAGTCTTTCTCCTTCACTAACCAGAATTAAATAGAATTATTTTAGTGTTAAATAATTCATTATTATTCAATGTATCACCTAAAATCACCCTAAGTACTCTCTGGGGTGTGTGTCCCACATTTGGGGAAATACTGACTGTGTGGCCAGGAAAACGCACCTCTCAAGTCTCTGACATTGGGGCGTGTAAGTGACCAACAACCCGATGCTGCACTCTGAGATCCATCCCCATGGTCTCCCGGACGCCATGCTTCCTAATGGCTGCTCCCGGCCAGTGACTGAGTGCAGCAGGGACACTAACTCTTTCATTACCATTGGATTAACAGTATACCAGCCACTTTTTATGATTCTGGACCTCAGAGGTAAGGCTTTATTCCAGTTCTAATGCATTTAGCCTCAGAGTGGGTCCCTTTTGAAACGCGTGCTCAGCAGACTGGAGTTGGAGCCTCATCGATGTGTAGGTTGTACATTCTGTTAGAAGATGCCTCCTGGACGTGTTAGTTTTGTAAACTTTGCCTTTTTCTCCTTTAATTCTGTGAGATAAGGCTTGCGAGTATAATTATGGCTTTCCTGTGTGATAGTTAGGAAGCCCTGATGGGTTTGTTTTGGTTTTTCTGTGTCGTGTTTGGAGAACCAGAAGTTCCCCATGTAATCTAATGGAAAGGTGCCTGCAATAAATTATCTACATAGCTCTCACTGGTACATTGTCACACCAATGATCGGTGGCACCACAGTGCTACTGGCCTCATCGGTGGCCTGTACTACCAGACCATATTTCTCAAAATCCATATGACCAACCAAAAATTTAAACACATTCAATTAGTAAATACGCATTCCAACACCGAAAACACATGCCATCAAAAAATAAATAAATAAGGAGAAAAAATGTAGTAACAAAAGGGCTAAGGCAGAATTGTTTCTGGGAGACATGGAACTCTTCGGACATGCAACTTGGGCTCAAGAATTCCCCATCAGCCTTGCCAACATCCTTAGAACTGCACCACAGTTGAAGAGGCTTCCATCCAACCTTCCTTCCCTCGATCTTTCACAAGGATCAGATGTACATCATGGCCTAATGGCTCTCCCAGAACCCCTCAGGTCCTTCCTCATATGCCTTCGCAGGCATTTCCCCTAACGCGTCTAATCTTCTTGGGAAACCCTGAGCCACAGACTCACAGAATGATATTACCTAATGCCTCCCTTAAAGACAACATGAACAGGCAGGAAAAAGTTCCATTAAATGTTTTTGTCCAAGTATCATATGTCACAAATAAGCCTAAGATGTGGTCAAATCTCTGTTTAATCCTCCGAAATGCATACACAGTACAGACAGTCTATACTGTTGATTAAAGTAAAAGCCACAAGATATGCGTGCTGGGATTAAGGATGGCAATGCTGACATTTTGTGGTGGAATTTTAAGGGCTAGAGTTGCATTTATAGTCTTTCCCAAACATTAGTCAAGCTTCTACTCGTCTTTTAAGATCCAGCTCAAACATCAGCTGCTCTGGGAAATCTTCACTGACCTGACCAGCCAGCACTGGTCCTGTACGTCTCTGTGTCCTCTGAGTACCCCAGAACCACACTGTTTCCTGAAACCACTTATCACGCTGCATTGTAATGGCAGTGGAGTCATCAGCTCTGAGAGTCAGGTTGAAAAGTCAAAGCCTAGAGCGAAGATGATGTAGGGAAAAATTATCATTGAGAACGCCTTAAAAAGGTCCCATAATACAGATGGACATACCGTATTTTTATGCTTTATGCAGATGATGCGCGTCTTCTGCGTTCATTTGCCTGCGGAGCTCTCCCCGCTCCAGGTATTTTCATAAGCATGCTATGCTAAATTTTTTTACAGCAACATATGGAAGACGATTGGCATGGCAGTGCTTGTGAGGGTGCCTCGAGGGGAGGAGGTCGCTGCCGGCAAACACACACATAGAAGGCGCATCATTTGCGTAAAAACACGGGTACTGTTTCTCAATGAGTCTGTCACAGCCAGTTTTCCTCCAGGGTTGGAAAGATCACTGTGCCTTAAGTGAAGCACCTTATAAAGCAGTTGGCTTGCATTTAAGGACCATATTGCATGAAGAATAGAACCATGTTGAATTTTTAAGTTTGAGAAGCACACTCAACACAAGAAGATGTTCTATGAGAGGCACAGGCAACCTGAAGCTCACAGAGACAACTCCAGCTTCCTATCCCCACTTCAGCTAGGGTCTGCGTTTATTGAAAGAAATAGCAACCCTGCCGTTTAGATCATTGTTTCTCTCTCTTAGGTTTTTAAACCCCTTGTGTACTTGAATTCACAAAAGTTAAACTCAGTATCTGGTATAACATCTGCCTCTCTCACTAGAGTCTACTTGTCTGGAAGCTGCTAGATTGCTCTGAGCATCTAGCACAGTGTCTATAAATAGCTGGTATTGAAAATATGAGGGAAGGAGGGATGGATGCAAAAAAATGGAACCCCCCCCCAAAAAAAATCATTCATGAAAGGTATGTTAGGTTGGGTTCCCCAAGACAAGGACTTGAATGGAAGGTTATCCCAGTACACAAGATGAAGAAGTGGAGAAATGAGTCAGGGATCAAAGTAAGGAAGCCCTCCCCTACCAGGTGAATGAATGAGCAGGTGACTGCTGCAGGCAACTGGGGATCAGTCCTGCCAAGGATTTCTGGGAGACTGTGTCCAGCACAACTCAAAGTTCTCCCACATAAGGGGCAAGGAAGCTTGGATATTTATCCACCAACTCCACCCACAGCACAGACTCAAAATTCCTGTAGCAAGAGAAATCCCGCAGGCTGACAGTCACAAAATTTGTAGTAAGGAGCCATAAGCATGCATGGGAAGGGTGAGTGCTGAGGGGCGTGGGCAGGACACTGGCATCCACTGCCACAGAAGGGAATGTGCTATTTTGTTACTTTTATTTCAATCTCTGCTCATTTTCTTTCTGATAAAAAGAATTTTGCTCTTTAATTTTCTCACCAATAAGCACTGTCAATTACAGCAAGTATGAGAAGTTGGACATCTTGGGATTCTAACTTTTTTTTTTCCTTTGCAAAATCATCTTTTCTTCTAATTGCAATTTAACAGTGAGCCTAAATTATATCACCTGTGTCTCCTGTATGAGCAAACTGTAAGCTTTGTATGAATGAGTGCATCGGTTTTAAACCAAATCTGGAAATAAAAAATATATAACATTCTAACTTCGCTCATATTTTAAATATAGACATATAAAACTATATAATGTTATTTCTAGCAACCAGGTTGTACGGTATTCTTTACCGTTAGCATCTTTCATGTTTAAATGTTTATACTAAGCAGAATTTTTTATTGGTTAAAACAAATCTATAGAGTGAAATTAAGATTTTACTGTCTTGAAAAGAATTCTCCCTCATTATCCATTAAGAAGTTAACATGAGGAAATGTTTGCTAAATTGAATTAAAGGTAAAAGTTAACACGAGATGATGAGGCAAGCAGTCTTCACTTTAAATTTTCACATACATGCCAACACTTGACTGTTACAAATAGAGGACTGGAGAAGCTAGGAGATAAATTATATAATTCTGATTCAATGGCCTGGATTTGGGCAGCCTATCTGGAAACTGTGAAAACCAAAATGGAGATTATTTTTCTATATATGATGGAATACGAATTTAGAACATTTATGTTTTTGTTACATTTTTGAGCATCAGTGTTTCTAGTCCGCCAGTTGGCCTAAGGCCCAAATAACTTTTTCCTGCAAGTTTTTATTTACATTGTGCAGCGAAATACTAATTCTCCTTATTAAAATTGTGGTCCATGACACTGTCTGCAATGGATTGAATAGTGTCCCCAAAAAATATGTGCTGTAAATCCTAACTTCTAGCCCTGTGGTTATAATCTCAATTGGGAACGAGTTGTGTTCATTATATTAATGAGACAGGATTAGTGTAGGGTGTGTCTTGAGTCAATCCCTTTTGAGATATAAAAGAGATTAAACAAACAAGCAAGAGAAGCAGAGATGGGGGAAGACAGATGCCAAGCCACATGAAGACTGCCCAGGAGCAGAAGCTCAAAGAGACAAGGACCTTCCCCTAGAGCCAACAGAGAGAGAAAGCCTTCCCCTAGAGCCGGCGCCCTGCATTCAGACTTCTATCCTCCTAAACTGAGAAAAAAAAAAAGTTTCTGTTTGTTAAAGCCACCCACTTGTGGTATTTCTGTTACGGCAGCACTAGATGACTGGGACACCGTACTACGTGAGACACGGTACTATGCGTTACAAGTTCAAATAGGTAGGTACACTTTCCTTAAAGCAAATGGTGTGTATGAATCCAGCTTTCTTTATTCTTGCTGCTGGGAAGGGAATGGAGAGCTCCCTCTCTCTGGATCTATGCCTCAACTTTCAGCAGCCCTCCATGACCATCCCCTCAGTCTCTTCCCTTGACCTTCAGACCCCTGCCCTGAGCCTTCACCAGTGCCCATGGACCCTTCCCTTAATAAATACAACCAAATCTTTAAATTCCTAGAAGCCTTTAATTATCTCAGGCAATCCTATGGTGCATTTTTTGGTAAATACCGGAATTTTGCAGCCACTCTGCAGAAACAGGATGCATCCCCATGCAAAATTTGGTTCAGATGTCAGGACTGATGAACGACATGCACACTAAGAAGGTTTATTTCTCACATAATGAGACTTTCTGGAAACAGCAGCAAAGCTCCCAAGTGGGTTCAAAAATGGCTTGAGAGAGCAGGGAAAGGCACTAGCTTGGCAGTTTATGGCGGTTAAGGGGTAGGGATAAGGAGCCCTGGTGGTGCAGTGGTTAAGTGCTCGGCTGCTAGCCCAAAGGTTGGCAGTTCAAACCCACCAGCCACTCCCCAGGAGAAAGATGTGACAATCTGCTTCCGTAAAGATTTACAGACTTGGAAACCCTATGGGGCAGTTCTACTCTGTCCTACAGGGTCGCTATGAGTTGGAATTGACTTGATGGCAGTGGGTTTGGTTTGGTTTTGTTTTTGGTGAGGGATGGGGCCAGAGTGATGGTTCCCATGCATTGTTTGAACTTCCCACCAGCACCAAAGGAGGAAGCACCTGGGCTTTATCAACTTGCTCAGATGTGGGCACAGGTGAAGGGGGAGGATGAGGCTTAAAAGCTGTAAGCAGTCAAACATCAAAAAATATAGTCAGACTCTTCATTGCAGCTTCCCAACTACAGTCAGGTTTTCACCTATTGATATAATAATAATAACTGACAATAACCAGTAAAACTTACAGTTATCTGGCATCTACTTACTACATGCCAGACACCATGCTAACCATTTATATACATTATTTCATTGAATTCTCACAACAACCCTAAGAGTTAGTGCCTTCATTTGGGTTCCCCCCAAAAGAGAACATGAAGGATGTGAATGAAGTAGTTTATTTGGGAAGTCAGGGCAGGAAACATGGTGAAGGATTGGGAGAGTGACGCAGAGAAGGGAGGAAAGTCAAGGAAGGGTGCAGTAACAAGCTGGCTACTGCCAGGAGCAACCGGGACCCAATCCAACTGCAGACCTTCTGAGAGACTGTGTGGAACACACCCCAGAGCTGTCCCACTGGGGTGAGGAAGCTGAGAGGTTATCTACAAACTCCCACCCTCATTGTTTGAGGGGCACTGCCAGATCATCACTCCCAGGCTGCCTGTGTGGAGGCTGAGCTGGCTTTTGCAGCCAGAGAAAGCTCCGGAGCAAAGAGATGCCGGTACTTAAAGAAGAACCTATCAGCGTGTACGGAAACTGAACAACCCGACACTTCCCAGGTGGGCCATAGATATATGGGCAAGCTATCCACGACCTCAGCTGGAGATTGTTGTTGTTATTGGGTGTCGTCAAATCGATTCTGACTCATAGCGACCCCATATGACAGAGTGGAACTGCCCCATAGGGTTTTCTTGGCTGTAATCTTTATTGGAGCAGATCACCGCTGGGTGGGTTTGAACTGACAACCTTTCGGTTAGCAGCCACGTGCTTAACCGTTGGGTCATCAGGGCTACGGAAGCTCTTTCAGGTTAAATAATGTTTTTCCTAGACCATACATATATATAATAATTAAGGAGCTGGAACTAAAACCCAGGGCCATCTGACTCCTGAGTCACACTCTTAAGCAAGGCACACTGATGTGACAGGACTTTGCAACTTTCAGAGAGTGGCACTGAAATAGACTGAGGCAGTGTGGCCCAGTGCTAAGGATATAGGCTCTGAAGCAGATGGCCTGGGTTCAAATTCTCACACCACTACTCGCTAGCCAGGTAACTTCGGGTAAGTTTGCTAACCTCTCTGTGCCTCTGTTTCATCGTCTACACCATGGATATGATCATAGTACCTACTCATAAGGTTTTTAAAGTGAGTTCATGCAGTGGCTTAGAAAGCTTCTGGCTCAAAGCAGGTGCCCTGTAAATGCTGTCATCTTTTTACCAGTTTGGCTGAGCTTGGTTTTCATTCCAAATCAATCGTTTTGGAAAATAATTAGGCTGGATGGTTTACTTTTTGGAAAGAATTTTTAGTTCATTAAAAAAAAAGTATCTACATATGCACTGTAATCAACTGCTATTGTTAGGTGCTGTCAGGTCGGTTCAGACTCATCGTGACCCTATGTACAACAGACCAAAACACTGCCCGGTCCCGCGCCATCCTCACAATCGTTATGATTGAGCCCATCGTCGCAGCCACTTCGTCAACCCATCTTGCTGAGGGTTTTCCTCTCTTTCGCTGACTCTCTGCTAAACCTGAGGTTCGTCTCCAGGGACTAGTCCAACGTACGTGAGATGAAGTCCCGCCATCCTTGCTTCTAAGGAGCCTGCTGGCTGTACTTCTAATCAATTCGGGATGAGAACATTAGCCTAGTCATGTTCACGTTCTGGTTTACTTCTTAATCCTGATCTCTCTCCAGATGGGATTTATAAGACGTGCCTTTCTGAGAGTCAGACTTTTTGCAAATGGCAGCACTACACTGGGTTAAACCAAAAGCAAACCCGTTGCCGTCGAGTCGATTCCAGTTAGAGGAAATCAAATAAAATCAGCTTTACAATGACTGGAGACTCTCTGGCCCCCTTAAATGGACTGGCATCCAGGAAAAAGCCTGGCTGGGAGGTGAAATGCTGACTAAGGACCTGGCTGTGTTATTTCTGGGCCATTCTCCACCAACACCCCCTCCACTTTCTCTGTGCCCAGTAGTAAGAAGAGTGGATACTGAGAGCTTATCATGTGCTTGACACTAGTCTACGTATTTTATATGCATTCACACGGTTAATCCTCACGCCAACCAGTTAAAACCAGCTGCCTCTGAGACCATCCTAATAATCCAACCGACAGCAACCCTATGTGTGTCAGAGTAGAACTGCACTCCATAGGGTTTTCAATGGCTGATTTTTTGGCAGTAGATTGCCAGGCCTTTCTTCTGAGGTGCCTCTGGGTAGATTGGAACCTCCAACTTTCAGTTAGCAGCTAAGAGCCTTAGCCACTTCTATTTATTACCCTTATTTATATTTGAGGGAACTAAGACCTGCCAGCAATCAGGCTGACTTTCTTCAAATGTCAAGAGCAGTTCAGTTCAAGATGCCAGTTGTATCATGTGTAGCCAGTCTAAGAAAACCAACAGTTCAAGACCAGGCTTTGGGCAGGCAAGTTTGAGACAGGTTTCCTAAATCTGTCCCCACCCATCAAAAACGAGAAAGAAAGAAGCTCGCTGCAACTTTGATTTAAAGTCACTCACTCAAACACAATCTAAATGCCAAACTTTTGAAAAGTTCCAACCAACGACACCGAGATCTCTTTGGATACTCAAACAAAGAGAAGGGAAGCACGCAGGATATGCCAGCAAAAGGAAGCACGGTTCTGAGTCGGCTAAAACAAGTCACTCACAAACTGCGAATCAAGCTCTCCCTCTCCCTCCCTTTTTTTTTAATCAAGAAAATCTTCAGAGATTTCAGCTTAAAAATAAAATATGTCTTCTCTCATCGGCAGGCTATTTCCATCTTGCTTTAACACCGAGTAACACCCTCACCTTCTAGCTTTTGGGTTTTTTTTTTTTTTTTAACAGATTCTGCAATAAGACAGTCAAAGATGAGTGGAATCATATGACACCAGATCAGATACTGGAAGCTGAGCCTGCATTTGCTCTGTGTCTAGAGGAATAGAGGTATGCCCCGGAGGAATGCGGATGCTATGGTTAATTAACTAATTTACTCAATCAAGTTTAACAGTGGTTTTAACTTTAATGAGACCATTACATTTTAATATGGAAATAACAGCCTTGTATTCTTAACAGTCCCCACAGTCCACAAACCGGCCTCCCTCTTCCGCCCACTTTGCACCACGGCTGACGTTGATTCATGAACCTGAACGCTGAGTGTAACATCCAGAACTTGTAGTGCACACGTACAGGGCACGCACGGATATGCTCTGCTGAAACTGCCGCCCTGCCTTCCTGTGGTCCCACCATACCCTTAACACACACAGAGGTGACCGCTCACCGGAAAAGCCAAAGTTTTATGACTGGCAGACTCCTTTCCAAGTGAAATTGGAATGGAGACTTTTGATACTGACCAGAGAGGGCAGACCAGGTCAGAAAACCAAAAGGAGAGAAACAAAAGGAAGGCGCCTCACTGACAACGTGGGTTTCGGATGCCCTAGGGAGACCATCCCCAACTCGTCGTTGTCGCTATTAGGTGTCATCGAGTTGATTTTTGACTCATAGCGACCACATGTGACAGAGTAGAACTGCCCCATAGGGTTTTCTAAGCTATAATTTTTATGGGAGCAGATAGCCAGGTGTTTCTCTCTCGGAGCCACTGGGTGGGTTGTAACCACCAACCTACTTGAGTTGCACTTAATTGGGCTACTTTAAAGGCCAGTGAAAGAAAAGAGCAAAATGGATGTCAGAAGAGACTCTGAAACTTGCTCTTGAATGTCCAGTAGCTAAAGCAAAAGGAAGAAATAATGAAATAAAAGGACCGAACGGAAGATTTCAAAGGGCGGCTTGAGAAGACAAAGTAAAGTATTATAATGACATGTGCAAAGAGCTGGAAATAGAAAACCAAAAGGGTAGAACATGCTCAGCTTTTCTCAAGCTGAAAGAACTGAAAACAAAATTCAAGGCTCGAGTTGCAATAGTGAAGGATTCTATGGGGGAAAACAGTAAACGATGCAGGAAGCATCAAAAGAAGATGGAAGGAAAACAGAGTCACTATACCAAAAGAATTGGTTGACATTCAGCCATTTCAGGAAGTAGCATATGATCAGGAACCTACACTACTGAAAGAAGAAGTCCAAGCTGTACTGAAGGCATTGGTGAAAAACAAGGCTCCAGGAACTGACGGAATATCAATTGAGATGTTTCAACAAACAGATGCAGCACTGGAAGCGCTCACTCGTTTATGCTAAGAAATTTGGAAGACAGCTACCAAGCCAACTGACTGGAAGAGATCCCTATTTATTCCTATTCCCAAGAAAGGTGATCCAACTGAATGCAGAAATTATGGAACAATATCATTAATGTCACACGCAAATAAAATTTTGCTGAAGATTATTCAAAAGCGGCTGCAGCAGTGTGTCAACAGGGAACTGCCAGGAATTCAGGCCAGATTCAGAAGAGGACATGGAACCAGGGATATCATTGCTGATGTCAGATTGATCCTGGCTGAAAGCTGAGAATACCAGAAAGGTGTTTACCTGTGTTTTATTGACTATGCAAAGGCAGTGGACTGTGTGGATCATAACAAATTATGGATAACACTGGGAGGAACGGGAATTCCAGAACACTTACTTGTGCTGGTGAGGAACCTTTACATAGATCAAGAGGCAGTTGTTCGGACAAAACAAGGATTCTGCATGGTTTAAAGTCAGGAAAGGTGTGTGTCAGGGTTGTATCCTTTCACCACACCTATTCAATCTGTATGCTGAGCAAATAATCCGAGAAGCTGGACTATATGAAGAAGAACAGGGCATCAGAATTGGAGGAAGACTCATTAAGAAGCTGTGTTACGCAGATGACACAGCCTTGCTTGCTGAAAGTGAAGAGGACTGGAAGCACTTACTGATGAAGATCAAAGACCACAGCCTTCAGTATGTTTTACACCTCAACATAAAGAAAACAAAATCCTCACAACTAGACTAATAAGCAACATCATGATAAATGGAGAAAAGATTGAAGTTGTCAAGGATTTCATTTTACTTGGATCTACAATCAACACCCATGGAAGCAGCAGTCAAGAAATCAAAACACGCATTGCATTGGGTAAATCTGCTGCAAAAGACTTCTTTAAAGTGTTGAAAAGCAAAGATGTCACTTTGAAGACTAAGGTGCGCCTGACCCAAGCCATGGTATTTTCAATCGCATCATATGCATGTGAAAGCTGGACAATGAATAAGGAAGACTGAAGAAGGACTGACACCTTTGAATTGCAGTGTTGGCAAAGAATATTGAATATACCATGGACTGCCAAAAGAATAACCAGAACACTCCTTAGAAGCAAGGATGGTGAGACCGCATCTCACATACTTTGGATGTGTTGTCGGGAGGGATCAGTTCCTGGAGAAGGACATCATGCTTGGTAAAGTAGAGAGTCGGCAAAAA
The DNA here is from genome assembly GCF_000243295.1 of Trichechus manatus latirostris. Classification (NCBI taxonomy): domain Eukaryota; kingdom Metazoa; phylum Chordata; class Mammalia; order Sirenia; family Trichechidae; genus Trichechus; species Trichechus manatus. Next base: position 12,036,290 of record NW_004443944.1, read on the forward strand.
AGAGGAAGACCCTCAATGAGATGGATTGACAGTGGCTGCAACAATGGGCTCAAGCATAACAATGACTGTGAGGATGGCGCAGGACCGGGCAGGGTTTCATTCTGTGGTGCACAGGGTCGCTGTGAGTCGGAACCGACTTGACGGCCCCAACAACAACAAAGACCAGTGGAAGCCCCGGTTACACAATGGTTAGGCACTCGGCTGCTAACCCAGAGGTCAGTGGTTTGAACCCACCAGCAGCTCTGCGGGAGGAAAGATCTGGCGATCTGCTTCCATAAAGATTACAGCCTAGAAAACCCGATGGGGAAGTTCTACTCTGTCACACAGGGGCACTATGAGTCGAAATGAACTCGACAGCACCCAACAACAATAACAACAACAAAGGCCAGTCGGGGGCAGTGGTGTGCAGTGGTAGAATTTTCACCTTCCATGCAGAAGACCCTGGTTCAATGCAGACCAATGCACCTCACTCACCGCTGCCACCCATCCGTCACTGGAGGCTCATGTGTTGCCGTGACGCTGAGCAGGTTTCAGTGGAACTTCCAGAGTAAGACAGCCTAGGAAGAAAGGCCTGGCGATCTACTTCCAAAAATTAGCCAACGAAAACTCTATGGATTACAATTGTCTGACCCGAAACCGATCATGGGGATGGCACAGGACCAAGCAGCCTTTCATCCTGTTGAGCATGGGGTCGCCATGATTGACACAATGGCACCAAAGACAACAACAAAGGCCAGTGAATCATTAATATAACACCCTTCCAAGCCCTTATTGAGTACTGTTATTATCCCAGATACAGTACTTTGGAGATTAACTATGAAAAGTTTTACAAGACGGTGAAGGTAATGAATCGTGAATTCTGTGAGGGTGAACCCAACACACTGAAACCAAGTACAGCTGTCTTATATTTGCTCTGTGTGCATTTTGCTACCCATAATTTTGTCATCAATTTTCATCTTTTGTTTAAACATATTTGTCTTTTGGACAAGATAGGTCATATTTCATAGGTTTGATGAATTTTCTCCTTGGTCCAGTTTTACAGAATTTGCACTTAATTAATTGCCCAACCTTTAATTCGACAGCCTGTTTTTAATGGCTATGTAGTTTCAAAAGCATATACCCAGTGGAATTTCGAAAAAGTAATTGTTTTTGTGTCACTTCCAAAGAAAGTTGCAATTATTAAAATGTGTAAATAATTTGTCAGAGGTGCAATGGGCAATAATTAGGAACATATCACATAAACCTTTAATGGGTATTTTAAATTTGGTGTTCGGCAGGAATATTTAAATAGTGCAGCAAAATATGTCATTTCCCTCCTCAGGACTATATGAGCCCGATTCCAATGTGAAAATTCACCTTTCGATTGCTTAGTCTGGGTCGTGATGGCAGTGACAGTCATAAGAGATTTTTCTAGCTCTTAACAGAGCAGTAAACCAGGACCCCTAACACCGGCAGACAGCACAGTCTCTGAAAATCTGCCTATCAAAACCGTCATTCAAACCACAAGGCTCTTCCATGCTTGGTAAAAGGCAGGCAGGAAAAAGAGGAGGCAAAGGTCAGTGGTTGTCAATTCTTTGTAAATGTGACGGTGCTGGCAGTTTGCAAGGAGCTGCTGTGTTTCCCTAGCAACTTTGTGTGTGTGCAGACGCGTCCGGTACATTTTTTCCTCTTGTTATTTTCAGACTGTCTTTTTTGTACTGTGGACTGTTTCGAATGTATTCTCCAAGTTACATGGACCTTTTTATTAACAGGATTAAGAGGCTGACATTTTTTGGAAGGGAGGTTAGTGGAGTCTGGGGCGGTAAAAACCGGAGTTGAATCTTAAGTGAGATTGGAGATAAAAAGCATGCGGGAAAAAAGCTGGATTAGAGAAAATATATTAGACCAAAAGAAAGCTGAACATATCAAGTTTCTAGAAATTGGAAGCTGAGATACCATGACGTTCCTGAAATGGTACTTTGTCATCTCTTTTAAAGAAATGTTAAGCAAAGCCCCTGAGCATTCTCCGCCCCACCTTCACGTTTCCCTTTTTGATTTTGCAATTGTTCGAGAAACTAGAGTTAATATTTCATTTTGGTTTATCTGTTCCTCCTCATTTATTAGAGGCAGGAAAGGTACACTTGCAAGTAGCTAAGCTCTGCTCTTTATTGATTCAGCCACAAATATTTACTGAGCATTTATGAAGCAGCAGGCACTGTGCTGGGCATACAGCAGGGTGGGCATACTTTTTCTATCAAGGGCCAGACAGTACATCTTTTCTGCTTTACGGGCCGGACAGTCTCTGTCGCAATTACTCAACTCTGCTGTCACAGCTCAAAAGCAGCCACAGTCAATACATAAACAAATGGGTTTGCCTATGTGCCAATAAAACTTTACTGATGGACACTGAAATTTGAATTTCACATCATTTTCACATGTCACAGAATATGATTTTTTTTAAATTTATTTTCAGCCATCTAAAAATGTATAAACCATTTTCAGTTGCAGGCCACACAAAAGCAGGCAGTTACTGGATTCGGCCCATGGGCCAGATAGTCGGCTGACCACTGATATAGAGGCAGGGGCTGTGCTATCCTAGGAGTGACATTCTGGAGGGGACACAGACAGTAAAGACATAAAAGAATGCATAAACGAGGTTATGTCAGGTTACGATAAGTGACATGAAGGAAACAAAACAGGATGACGTGGTAAAGTGACTGAGGGGTGGTGGTTATTTTAGACAGAGCTGTCAGGAAGGACCTCTCTGAGTCCTCAACGACAAGAGGGAGCAGCCCACTGTTCCCCTGGACACCTGAGCATACTACTAATTCTATAAGTCAGTTGCACTTACGCCTAAGTATTAATTCCTGGACTTACACTGCAAAAAAAAGGAAAAAGAGCAATTGTTTCACCCAAACTTGTTATCAAAATTGTGGAAGATAAGCATATGCTAGTAGGAATAATCACACCTATACCTATTAATATTTACAGATTACCAGATGCTGTGGGGAACACCTAATCCCCAGCCACCAGGAGATAGGAGTTTTAAATGTGCAGTAGAGTTTTTCAAAGTCACCTTTTTTTTTTAATCAGAAACAGTGCCATGAACTTAAGTCATTTCTATTCTTCATTCAGTACTCCTGGAGTCTAAACAATGGTGGGCTCTCAAACTACAAACTTGAATTGACTGGGTCTTTTATTTACATCCTATTGAACGGCGTTAACTTTATTTTTCACAGCTGCTAAAACATTATTTTTTAAAGAGGAATAAAATTACCTTTGCAAAAGTTCTTTCGTGGGAAGAGAGAGAATCCTTAAGGGACTCAGTGCTTGCTTGATTTGTCTTTTAGTGGACAGGCCAAATGCAACAATAGCCCTGCTCTTCTCATAATTTGCTGGCTAACTTCAAACGCAACATTTTTCTTTCAAATGATATTATAGTGGGGCTCCAACAGTTGTGAACTGGGAAGCTCATGTTAGGATGGTCATTGGGAGGTGATTTTCAACTCAGTTTCTTACTTAGAAAAGTCTCCAGTAGTGTTAGGCCTTGAAAGCGTTTTTTGCTTTGTTTTGTTTTGTATTTTGTTTTCTGATGGCGGTGCTGGTGGTCGATTGGTTGATTTAATTCAGCAGTTAATGGTAGTTCTTTGAAAGAACTGCACCGCCTTTCACACAGAATTTGCTATTTCTAGTTCTGTGCCTTTCCCAAAATCAACCTTATGTATGTACGCGCATACGCACACACAACTGTATAGATCTCTTGACAATCTATGTCCATGAGCTTCCTCCAGACCTGCTTAAAATTTTCCTCCTTCTCCAAGTATTTTCACTACTATGTAGCAGAAACGACAAGAATTCTAAGGAAGGTCTGCATCCCAGTCACGGCTGCCTCTGATGGCATGACCTTGGGCAAGTCACTCAATTCTCCTGCCTGTAAATGGGCCGTGATCACAGCCTCCATCTCACACAGCTGTTGTCAGAAGCAAATGAACTGATATACGTAAAAGCAAAAGGAAAATCATGAAACTATATATGTTTGTAGTATACTCCAAGAGCACTAGTACTCCCTATTCGGCTGCTAACCAAAAGGTCCACCCAGAGGCATCTAGGAAGAAAGGCCTGGCAATCTACTTTTGAAAAATCAGCCATTAGAAACCTATGGAGCACAGCTCTACTCTGACACACACAGGGTCACAATGAGTCAGAACTGACTCGACAGCAACTGGTTTTTTTATTCTCATGTCACCACCACCTGGGTCTTCGGTCTGAATGAGACCATGCTATTTTGTACTTGTCGACATGTTGCCTGTTACCAAGTTCAAATTCAACTATAAACTCCCTGAGAATCTAGAATTTGGTTCATCATCTCTCCCACGTGTTTAGTGTAGTACTGTGCTCACAGTCAGCCCCCAAATGGGCTGATTTCCTTAACCGGGAGACTAAGAATGGCCTAAGACCTTTCTTACTCTCAGATGCTGTGGCCTCTACAAGTAAGGCTTTTCGCCACTAACAGAGGGTGATGTTCACCAGACTTACGCTTTGGAACAGGGTTCCCTCACGCGTTCTCCTCAGAACCCAAGTCCCAGAGATGTTTTGCAAAATAAGGGGCTTGTGGTCGAACACCTGGGGATTGGCTACTTACTGTACCCCCTCTTAGAAAGTCATGGAGTTTGATAGCCTGTGGAAGGGTCACAGAATTTCTGCTGAAAGAAAACTGTCTATCTATGTTTAAACCAAAAACCCACTGCCGTTGCGTCGACTCTGACTCACAGCTACCCTATAGGACCGAGTAGAACTGCCCCATAGGGTTTCCAAGGCTGTAATCTTTTCGGAAGCAGAGTGCCACATCTTTCTCTCGCAGAGCAGCTAGTGGGTTAGAACCGCTGACCTTTCTGTGAGCAGTCGAGCACTTGACCACTGCGCCACCAGGGCTCACAAATCGGGTGAAGAGAGATCCTTTCTTTCCATTAACACTCATTTGCATCCCTGCCAAATAATGCCCCTTCAAAGCCACTTTGGGAAAAGCTCAAGCAGAGGGTTTTGCAAACTACAGGTCACAGAATCAACCTAGTGGACTAGAGCAAGGCATCAGCAAACTACAGCCCAGCCCACAGGCCACATCCAGCCCACCAGCTGCTTGTGTGGGGCCCGTGGGCTAAGAATCGTTTTTACATTTTAAAATGGTTGGAAAAAATTTAAAAAAGAAGCATATTTTGTGACATGAAATACAAATTTCAGTGCCCATAAGTAAAGTTTTATTGACACATAGCCACGCCTGTTCATTTTTGTATCGTCTATGGCTCATTCACACCACAAGGGCAGAGAGGAGTAGCTGCCACAGAGGATGTAGGGCCCACGAAGTCAAAACCATTGACTGTCACGCTCTTCACAGAAAAAGTCTGTCGACCTCTGGTCTCAAGCAGCATCTTTGCAAAATGAAACAGAAAAGAATAGTGGAAGGTACCACATCTGGGAATGACAACCAGTGTTTCATGGAACCAGTTTGCTTCAATAAACACAGGTATATTATGTAAATGTGTGCATCCTGGGTCACAATGTAAAATGTGTTCCTTACTCGGAATCATACTCCAAAAAAGAAATGCTTTTAATGATTCTAGAAGCAGGTTAGAACCTGCCTATGACATATGTCTACAACTCAGGGAGGTCTGTGGTGCCATTACATTAGGTAGCTAGATGGTGAGAAAGAGCAGAAAAAGAAAAGGCTAATTAAGGATTTCAAGTATTCTATCAGGCATGTTGGAGACCTGGTGGCCCACAGTGGTTAAGAGCTTGGCTGCTAACCAAAAGGTCGGCAGTCAAATCCACCAGCTGCTCCTTGGAAACCATATGGGGCAGTTCTGCTCTGTCCTGTAGAGCTGCTAAGGGTCTGACTCGATGGCAACGGATTTGGTTTCTGGTTTACCAGGCATGTCTACATAAAGTATCAAATCGAAGGCTCTTTTCCAATTAGAAAGAGATGAAATTGGTCAAAAAAGCATTATCAGTTATCAAAGTTTAAATAAATGGAAGCAATGGAAAATATTGCTCACTGTTTGCTTAACCTCAAAGAGGGCTTCATTTCTGAAAGAACATTCCATCCACCATCAACACATGGTGATCAAATCAGAAAGATTTGGAGTGAAGAGATGCACACAGCCTGAGCGAAACTATCCCAGTAATAATTATAATAACTAACTAATAATGATTATTATCATACCTAAAATAATAATAATATTTATTTAGCACTTATTAGCAGGGATTGTACTAAACTCATTTATCTCATTCAGTCCCCAAAACATTCCTATTTTATGAGGCTAATTATCATCCCCATTTTTTAGACAGAGATACTGAGGCACAGAGAGGCTGATTAACTTGCCCAAGTTCACCCAGGTAGTCAAAAGACCCGCCAGGATAGGAACCCAGGCAGCAGGATCCCCAAACCTGCCTTTTATACCACTTGATAACATTTTTCTCAGCGCTCTTATTTCTTGTCAATTCATGTCTGCTGAAAAAAAACTGAACTGGTGGAGTGATAAAGCCACAGAATCCAGGTTTTATGGAAATTGTCCCACGGAGATGATGTTACACAACCAAAGTAATAAACAACACCCACTAACACACATACGACCCGATATTGCCAGCAACATAACTGAACAAGTATTAAATTATCCCCAAATTTGAATTATAGGGGCATAACTCAAATTACCCCTTTGCCTGGTACCTGAAAAGACATATTTTTTAAATAAACATTTCGCGCTGCCCTGCCTATGCCACAGGCTGCCGGGTGAAAGCTACTGCCTTCTCAAGGTGATCCATCAGAAAATCAAGGGGGAAAATAGTCGTGATCTGATATACTGAACATGCCTAAATTACACAGCGGCCACTTGCCGTGCTGAGCAGAGGAAGACAGAAATGGAATGAATAAGTACGCCTCTACCTGTCAAGTTCGTGAACTGGGGAGCGGGGTAGCCCACAGAATCATGTTCTGGTACCTCCACACATTCATCGAGACACGAGGCAACCCAGCCGGCTTGCCCGAGATGAAAGTCTGAGTAATTCAGGGGAGGCCATAATTCTTTATAAAACATACATTAAGTAGTTTTGTTGACTCCTACGTGACATTTCCAAGGTGGCTGGGAAACCAGACCATTTGTTATGTAGCAGCCAGATCAATAGAGTGTGTGGAAGATGAGCCACGTTAAAAAAAAAAAAAAATTAATTGAAAAAGGGTTGAATAATTCCAGAGCTTAAACTTGTTGCCATCGAGTCGATTCCAATTCATAGCAACCCTGCAGGACAGAGTAGAACTGTGCCCAAGGCTGTAATCTTTAAGGAAGCCGACTGCCACATCTTTCTCCCTGCAGAGGAGTTCGAACCGCCGACCTTTCCGTTAGCAGCCGAGCGCTAAACCACTCCACCACCAGGGCTCCTTAATTCCATAGTTTACCCCTCTACAATGTCATGTTTAAAACTCAAGATTCAGAAGAATGTTAAAAAAAAACACAGCACTATTTCACTGCACCAGGAACCCATTTCTCTTCTTAGATACTATTGGAAGAAGAAAAGAAAATATTTTTGTTCCATTAGACAAACAAAGATATAATAAGGAAATGGTCCATGGCTTTTCCCCTTTTTTTTTTTCTTTTTCTTTTTAGTAGCTGTCGTCAGCGTCACTATGACCAGAGCCTGAAAAATTAACACATCACTAGGACTTAACATGTGAGATTTAACTTTTGATAAACAACAAAGTGGGTTACAGCTGTGTTAGCTATTTTTAATCCGCCTTGTGAGTGTGCTTTTTTTTTTATTGCTTTATACAGCATATCTGATTCTCTCTAAAGCACCAACTAAAAAATCTATCCAGCTGTCATTTGCTGCCTGGTACCATCTATCATCATGCAGCTTGGCAGGTCTAGTCTAGAAGGCAGGCGAGACAGGAAACAAGAGGCAGAGTCAAGGACTGTCACATGGTATGGGGGAAGAAAACTTGTCACAATTATTTATGACTCTTGCTGGGGCACATAATAGGACGCATAAGCCTCTGTTTCAGTTTCAAGCCCCCTTGCGAGGCTGCTCCCTTGTCGGAGTTGGGCGCAGGCAGCTCTGCTTTACACATACGATTTCCTGAACGATGCCGAGCACTTGTGAAGGGACAGTGACAAATACTAGAGTTTGTGGCTGTAGCTCTGTGGGCTGTTAGAAGCATGCGGGTGTCGGTAATCAGGAGGACAACCACGTACAGCCCAGAGCCACTACTCTTCCATTCCTTTCTTCCTGGTGAAAGACATCTTCCTCCTCCTTGCATTTAACTGCTGGGGACACGTGTTGAAAGAACAGAAACGGTGAGTTCCAGCCCTTATTTTATGATTTGAAGGTGTATTTATCTGACCCAAGGAGGATAGGGCTTCAGTATCCATGTGTCCCTTCCCTTCCCCATCGCTATACATGCACGGTAAGAAACTAATTGATTCCATCTGTAAGCATCTGTTGGCACCATGCCTGCTAAATATCCATGTTTCTGAGCAGTTGGTTCAATTCATTCCCTGCCTCTGGACGTATTTGCAAAAGCAAGTGCTGGACTACATGGTAATTTTGTCCACTTCTGTAATCTCAGGCTTGCTACAAGGCCCTTTGGCCTTAGGAGCCTCATAAGCATCTAACCTTTGGCTCTAGGCAGGGACTTCAAGGTAATTCCATCAACATTCTCTCCACCCCACGGACCATGGAGCACCAGAGAGCTGAGCTTGCAACGTTTAAGATAATTAAACATAAATGGAGGTCCGGTCCAGTAAGTGATTCTTGCACACTTTGTGAAGCTCGCTCACATGGCCCGACATCAACCCAGGGGCCCGCAAAGAGTCCTCGGGTAGCCTGCCATCACCTGCCCAGACCCTGTGATGAGAAATGGCAAAGACCTTAATTAAAGATAATAGTTGCAGAATGGCCTGTGCATACCCTGGAAGCCTCATCAGAAATTAATACGGAGAAGAAGAAAACCTAAGAACAGAAGCACCCAGGAACATTGGAATTGCTCCGATTATCTGTTCAGAATTTGCTGAACCAAAAGTCAGCCACCTTAGTTTAGAAATATCACACATGGCCAGGACAAGAAAATGTTCTTGTTTCACTGGGTTAGGCCCAACCTATCATTCACAGTATACAAGAGCCAATGTTTTGTGATGCAGTTACCACCAAATGATACCATATTGTTGGTGGAGTTCTGCACAGCATTGTCTTAAACCTAGAAGGATGTCTGCACTAATTTAAGGAATGAAGAAGCTGATATGGATCATCCAAGATTCACCATCTGCCCAGGAATGATTTCCCCTGTGCTACATCCCACCTCTCTCCTGTCTTCTCTCCTTCCCCATCTTCCCACTGTCTCTATCTTCTGGAGGAACTGCAAAGTTGAGTTTCATGGGCTGCACTGTGCTGCCTGCCTATGTTATGTTTGTCTACTAAGTGATTTCTTTTTACATGTTGACTTGTGTATCTTTAGGTTAAATATGAACACTCCAGTTCAATAAAGACCTCATCATTCTGGACAGAGCAGGAGAAAAATGTAGAACAAAATTCAAATTTTAAAAAAAAAAAAAAGAGGACTTCCGGCAACATGGTGCTCTAGGCAGAAGCACCATGCCGTCCCTCCACAGCAAAGATCCAGAAAACTAAGCCAAACAGAGAAAACAGCAATCCTGAAAACCTAAACATCAAATGAAGAGATAAAGAACTCAGCCAAGCACCAAATGGAATAAGAAACTGACAGAGAACAGAGAGCGGGGAGACATACATGCAGAGGTCCCCTATCAGCTAACACAGCACGGATCCGCCATCTTGGACTTCTATCAGAGACCAGCAAATAGGGGGTACAAGAAAGCAGCTTCACAGAGCTTCCAGCAGGAGACAGAACAACCGTTTCTCACCTCTTTATCATTCCTTCTCTTCCTGTCCCCTGAATACCTGGCGCTAAGTGACACCTCTACACCTTCTAGCCAGGCTGTACTTCAACACCTGGGAACTTCCCCAGACCTCATAGCCGCACTGGTGGGATCCCTGGAAGCTTTCCTTTTCTTTTTTCTTTCTAATTTTTATTTATTCATTCTTTTCTTTTCCTTTTTTTCTTCTTCTTCCCCTTTTTGTTTTTCTCCATTTCATGGTCTTTCATCTCTCCACTCCAATGGTAAGCTCCCCTAGCACTCTTTTTTGTTTCTTTGTAAGTTTTCGGTTCCTGTTCCTCTCTCCTCTCTCCATATCAATCTCAGCTCCACACCCATCACAATCTTCCCCCTCCATCCTGCCTGCCTGCACTGTGCACTTAACATCACACCACCAAGCAGCACAGGCACGGCCTACCGGAACCTGCCCTGCACTGATTACCAACCCGCCCTGGTGGCTGTAGTAAGTGCCACAAACAACCCATTCCAGCAACTCCTCTTCACCTAGACCTGCCCTGCTGTACCATATCTGAGCGACTGACCCTGCCAATTGAAGAAGGAGGTGAAAAGTATCGTGCCCACAGATGAGCAAACAACAAAGAACACACAGCCCGCCTGCTCAGACACAGCCAAATTACAAAAAAAAAAGGACAAAAAAAATCTACAATCAATAAACGAGAAAAATAACTACTGAATGCCCCGAAGACAACAGACAATATCAAACTTTTACAAACACAGGACAGGATGGCTCCAGTAGGCATCCAAAATAAAACACCAGACGACTTCCCAGTGGAAGAAAAGGCACTAGAACTACCTGATAGGGAATTCAAATCTCTAATACTCAGAATCATCCAAGAGTTGAAGCAAAAAAGCAGACAAAAATGAGGAAAAAATAGAGAAATTCATGGAAAAAGCAGACAAATTCATGGAAAATACAGACAAAAAAATAGAAGAATTCAGGAAAATAGTGCGGGAACAAAATGCCAAAATAAATTCACGACTAGAAATTATACAAAAACAACAATTAGAAATCCAAAAGATAACAAGATTTCAGAAATGGACAGTGTCATAGAAGGGCTGAGGAGCAGATTTGAAACGGTGGAAGACAGGATCAGTGGAATTGAAGAGAAACACTTGGATACCACTCTGTTCGAGGAAAACTCAGAAAAAAGAACAAAGAAAAATGAAGAGACCCTGAGAATTACGTAGGATAAAATCAAAAGAAAAAATTTACGAGTGATCGGAGTTCCAGGACGGAGGAAAAAACAGAAAACACAGAGAGGAACATTGAAGAACTGCTGACGGAAAACTTCCCCAATATCGTGAAAGATGAAAAGCTGGCCGTCCAAGAAGCTCAACAAACCCCATTATAGGATAGACCCCAAAAGAAAATCACCAAGGCACATCATAATCACACTCAACAAAACCAAAGACAAAGAATCCTGAGAGCAGCTCGTTAAAAACAAGAAGTCACATACAGAGGAGAAACAATAAGACTAAGGTCAGATTATTTGGCAGAAACCATGCAGGCAAGAAGGCAATGGGATGACATACATAAAACCTTGAAAGAAAAAAATTGCCAGACAAGAATAATATATCCTGCAAAACTCTCATTCAAATATGATGGTGAAATCAGGGCATTTCCAGATAAACAGAAATTAAGGGAATATGTAAAAACCAAACAAAACTTAAAAGAATTATTAAAGAGTGTCCTTCGATCTGAGAACAAACAACTTCAGCTCACAGGCTGAATCTAGGATGCAGCATCATACCAGCCAGATACCAATCTAGGAAATGAACTCTCAAGG
>NW_004443944.1:12048111-12058519 GCF_000243295.1 Trichechus manatus latirostris
AAATTCTAACTCACAAAAAAAGACCAGACTTACTGGCCTGACAGAAACTGGAGAAACCCTGAGAGTATGGCCCCCAGACACCCTTTTAGCTCAGTAATGAAGTCACTCCTGAGGTTCACCCTTCAGCCAAAGATTAGATAGGCCCATAAAACAAAACAAGACTAATTGGACACAACCGTCCACAGACAAGGACTAGAAGGCAGGAGGGGACAGGAGAGCTGGTAATAGGGGGTTTGCTTCTTCTGGATCCTGCAGCTGCATCCTGTTCATCTGACCTCCAGTTCCTGGGACCTGAGCTAGCAGCTCACCTGCAGTCTTGCCTGCCAATCTTGGGATTCACTGATGTTCACACCCTGTGAGCAACAGTCCTGCTCTCCAGCCTGCCCATCTTGGGTTAGTCGGCCCGTGGCTACATGAATCAGAAGCCTCTTTCCTGACCCACGGACTTAGGATGTTGCAGCCTCTACAACCATGTGAGCCATTTCCTTGATATAAATATATCTATATATACATGCATATGTATATATTTATTTATACAAACATACATACATATGCTTTACTGGTTTTGCTTCTCTGGAGAACCCAGCCTAAGACATGGACTAAGGTGCGACTGATCCAAGCCATGGTCTTTTCAATCGCCTTGTATGCATGCAAAAGCTGGAGAATAAACAAGGAAGATGGAAGAAGAATTGATGCATTTGAATTATGGTGTCTGTGAAGAATATTGAAGATACCATGGACTGTCAGAAGAATGAACAAATCTGTCTTGGAAGAAGTACAGCCAGAATGCTCCTTAGAAGTGAAGATAGTGAGACTTCGTCTTGCTGGCTTTGGACATGTTTTCAGGAGGCACCAGTCCCTAGAGAAGAACATCATGCCTGGTAAAGCAGAGGGTCAGCGAAAAAGAGGAAGACCCTCAACAAGATGGACTGACACAGTGGCTGCAACAATGGGCTCAAGCATAACAACGACTGTGATGATGGCAGATGATGGGGCAGTGTTTCATTCCGTTGTGCGTGAGGTTGCCATGAGTCGCAACCTGCTCGACAGCACCTAACAACAATGGCTGCTTCTGCACTACAGCAGCAGAGTGGAACAGCTGCGACAGAAACCATATGGCCTTCAAAAACCTACAATATTTACTACCTAGCCCTTTACAGAAAGTTTTTCAACCTCAGTCTATACCATTTCTAATATGGAGACTCTGGGGAACGTGCTGCCAAACTCCGGGTGGGATGGGTGTTCGTAAGAAACTGACAATGCACCAACCTATCAAAGCAAGTTGGTTATCAAAGGCTAGGTTTTCTGATGCGTTTTAATGCCCCTACAGCCGCCCCTTAGAAACCCTATGAGGCAGTTCTACTCTGTCCTCTAGGGTCGCTATGAGTCGAAATCGACTCGATGGCATAGAGTTGGGGTTTTTTGTTTGTTTTGGTACTATTTAAATAAAAAGCCCTGGTGGAGCAATGAGTAAGCACTCGGCTGCTATCTGAAAGGTCGGCAGTTCATACCCAGCAGCCACTCTGTGGGGGGAAAAGACCTGGCAGTCCGCTCCCGTAAAGATTACAGCCTAGGAAACTCTATTAGGCAGTTCTACTCTGTCCTACAGGGTCGCTATGAGTCAGAATCGACTCGAGGGCACATAGCAACAACAACTATTTAAGAGGATCTTTTCACTAGTTTTTTGATGCTATTAAGAAATTATTTTTAAATTGTGGCTACATTTTTTAAAGTCTTATTCTATAAAGATATGTTATTGAGTAATTTACATCGAAAATATATGAGGTCTTGAATTTGCTTTAAAATACACTAGGGGACAAAACAGATAGGAAGGGGGTTGGTGAGGTGAAGATGCAAAATGTCAATATTATTGTGGAAGCTGGGTGATGAGTACAAGGGGATCATTACGCTTTTCTCTTCTCTTTAATATGTGTTTGATAATTTCCATGATAAAAACTTGTATCTAAGCAGGGAATTTCAAAAGACTAGATTAACTTAAAAAAAAAATCTTATCTGTATTTGCATATTTGTATGATTGCAGAATAATGTTTATTATCTAAAATATTATTAAAAAAAAATATATGGCCCAAATAATTGACCATGGAATTTGATTTGTGAAGGGAGACCCAGTGACTGTACGAGCCCAATTTTCTATAAAGAGCCCAATTTTCATTTTTGATCTGCTGGGGTGTTCTCTCCTCCCAACTGCCAACCTCTCTCTCTGCTCTTACATTTGTACGTTTTTTAACATGACATTAAATATTTAAAGAGTCATTTAGGGAACTAAAGTACATTGTGGTTTGCTGTCTCATAACCACAAAATAATGTTGTTTTAACTGAACTTTCTCATCAATACAGACAGAAGTACTTTGGTATTTATGTTAAAGGTTTAATCCTATCAAAATCAGGAGGTTTAGGTTAGGGTATATTAGACCTGTGAGGCCTTCAAGCAGAATTGATTTAAAGACAAAACTGCATGTTTCTATATGTTAAGTATTATACTTTTATATTCTTTTATCTGTACTTATTATTTTAATTTTGCTGATTAAAGGAAAGGATATTGTTTTATGATTGAGATTTTTCCTTCTCTTTGTCAGTGTGGAAAATCCTACAATAATAAATATTAGAACAAAAGAACTAAGTCTAAAATCTTCAAATTATCCGCATCATCATTTTTATCATCATCATCATATTCTTCATCATCTTCATTATCATCCTTATCATCTTAACATCAGCTCTTCTGCCATTTATACAGAATTACAATCTGCCAAACATACGTCATTTCATTTATTCCTCACAACAAGCTCCATGATGTAGATACACTGGAGCTGCATGTGAACAAGGCAAAAAACAAGAAAAAAGAGCAGGAAAGAAAAGTAGCAATCTAATGGCATATCTAATATACTGTAAAATTATATTTTTATATATGCCCTTTATTTTATAGATTGTATACTATATGCATTACTAAACATTTATAAAAACCTATACTGTAAAATGGAGCTCTGGTAGCACAATGGTTAAAGAGCTTGACTGCTAACCAAAAGGTCAGTGGTTCAAATCCAGCAGGCGCTCCTTAGAAACCGTATGGGACAGTTCTACTCTGTCCTATAGGGTCACTATGGGTTGGAATCAACTTGATGGCAGCAGCTTAATGACAACATTAACTACATCCAATTTGCAACTTATGGGTTAATTTAAAATTTGAACTCTGAGTAAGCTATGACTCCACTGTTTTCTTATATCTGTTGTGTAGATTTTGAAAGTGGGTTTTTATTTTATTTATTTTGTTGGTGGTGTTGAGAATATACACAGCAAAACATACACCAATCCAACACTTTCTACATGTACAACTCAGTGACATTGATTACATTCTTCAAGTTGTGCAACCATTCTCACGCTCCTTTCCTGAGTTGTTCCCATTAACGGGCTAAATTCCTCAAATGAATACTTAGTCACATAAATGGCCAAGTTGGGAGACAGCCCCAAGCTTGTTTGACAACAAAGCTATACTGTCAACCATGTACTATACTAGCTTCCGAGAACAGGTGATGTTGATGAGGTAGTGACTAAAAAAGAGAGAGAGAGAAAGAAAATAGCACTTGAACACCTTCTTTTTTTTGTTTTCAGTTGAACAATAGAAGGAGGTGGGGGTGAGAGAAGCAGCAGCCAAACTAAAATAGGAATAGTGGCATTTCATGGGGGGTGCATCTCAATTTGTTTTTCCATGCTGTGTTGGCAGGGAGACTTTGGTGATTCGGCAATCCTTCTAAATAGGAGCTCTGAACCTCTAAATAGTAGCAAAGTAGAACTGATTAAAACAAGAGTTGAGTAGCTCTCCTAAACCATCTCCAACTTCTGCCCAGAAGCCATCCATTTTTGTTTGGTTGGTTGGTTGGTTTTTGTTTCCAATTCTTAGGTTGCCATTGACTCGTTTTCCTGTTGTGGCAGAAGAGAAAATCGTCATGTGAAGTGGGTGAAAAATGGAGACAAGAAAGTCCAGTCGACATCCCGGGACAGTCTGCTGACTATCTGAATATTCCTTTGAAGGAGAAAACATACCCACGCTGCATTGTGTATAGAAGGTGGAGCTTTCCTGATCTCTCAGTAGTGTAAACCTGAATCAGTATTTCCAGGATTTAGGGGCAAATAGGACAATTGCCTGCAGAAAGATGATCCACTGCATCTTGAAAGGGAGAGCTTGGAAGGGAGCAAGTCGCAAGTCTGGCAGTAGATAAGCTGAGCTCCTCCAACAGAGCTTGGATAGCATCTTCCCAAAGAGTCTCTTCAGGGCTTCAGTGTTTTTAAACACAGTTCAAGGTCTCTCCTTCTCAAAGTGGCAATGAAGCCCCTAAAATAAGGTACCAAATATGAGGATATGTTTGAATTATTTACCCTTCTCTGGCCTCAATATGAATGACTTTTTTTTTTTTTTTTTTTTGTATCTTGGTAAGTAAGTATATAACAAAACATTTTCCATTTCAACATTTTTTACATAGATGATTCGGTGACATTATGTTCATCATGTTGCGCAACCATCACTATTATTCATTTCCAAATTTTTCCATCACCCTTTTTATTTAGAAAAACGATAAAATGAAATGAAAAGGAACAATGTTTAGAGAACAGTAAAATCTGTCCTTAAGGAAAGGAAAGGATAGATAAGGTTCCCAGTTTTCTCCCTCCCCTCGATCCTCCCTGGGGAGGAGGTTAGAATATAAGACAAAAAACCAAACCCATTGCCATCGAATCGATTCCAACTCACAGTGACCCTACAAGAACAGAGTAGAACTGCTCCACAGGGTTTCCAAGGAGCAGCTGGTAGATTCGAACTGTCGGCCTTTTGGTTAGCAGCCGAGCTCCTAACCACGGTGCCACCAGGGATCCAAAAGACACAAAGGACTCATTAATTTAATTCATTCATTTAGCATATATTTTCATAGTGCCTACTATATAGAGAAGAACTATGCCTGAGACACTTGATATAACATGAAATTGCTTCATGGATACTTTTAACTTCCTTTAATTCATCCATAGCTGCTCAGAACAAAAAACAGTGTGAGAGTGAGAACAATTTAAATAGTGAAGAATATTCCACCAATATTCTACCAAATGAGCATATGCCCAGAAAAGTGCGAGCTGAAAGATATGGTTCTGTGGTTTATTTGAGGGGGAAGGGAGGGTTTCTACTTTTCTCTTGGTATGAGCATCTTGCATTCATTAATTAAAGCTACACATTTGTGACTCAAACAATGAAACACAACTGGTTTCAATGTACAAGCTAAAACTGTCTTGAACTTACTGAGACTTGACAAAAGCCTGAAATCTGTAGGAGATTTGAGGAACTCTCAGATTTCACTAGAAGCAATTTAAGTTTTACTATAATCAACCTTCACTTTACAGGCTAACTTAAATATCAGATACCTAAAAGGTGACTTCACTCTATAGTGACAAATTCCTTGCCTCATAAAACTAAGAGTTAAATTTATGAAACAAGCAGTAAACCAGTAAATCTATTTACAATTTTGGTGAATGCACTGAAGAAAAGAATAAGTGTACTATTCATATATTTCCTGAATCTGTCCATTGAGAGGAACAAGAAGCACGAATGCTGCAGTAGCAATGAGCACACCAAGTGCCCAGATCTTGGTTTCTAAATGCCATTTGCCAATAGAAGAAACCAGGAATCCTTGGAGAAATGGCTGATTCCAGGGCTGGCCACGCAAAGAACAAGATGAGCAAAGAACATCCTGTGGTACCAATATAATGATGGAGCATGTCAAAAGAACAGAGGAGTTATCTTGAAGGTGCTCCCACCGGCCAATCTGGAACAATCTGAACAATCAAAATAAATAATAATATTAACGTATGAAAGCCTGTTGAATAAAACAGAAAACCATGAGTCCATAATGATAAAAATAAATAAGTTGAAATTTTGATGAAGAATGTAACTGTCGTAGGCAGAATAATGGACCCTCAAAGATGTCCATGTCCTACTCCCTGAAACCTATGAATATATAAGGTTATGTGGCAAAGGGGGATGAAAGTTGCAGATGGCATTAAGGTTCCAGTTAGCTGACCTAGGTATGGGGAGATTTTCCTGGATGACCCAAGTGCGCCCAAGGTGATCACAAAGGTTCTTAAAAGTTAGAGGCAGAAGACAGAGCGTCGGTATGTGAAAAAGACTCGAGGGGCCATTTTTGACTTTGAAGATGGAAAGGTGCCATGAGCCAAGGAACCCAGACAGCCTCTAGAAACTAGAAAAAGCCCCCCAGAGCCCTCAGAAAGGAATGCAACCCTGCTAATCCCTTGATTTTAGCCCATTGAGACCCATTTTGGATTTCTGGCCTCCAGAACTGTAAGCTAATAAATTTCTGTTGTTTTAAGCCACTGTTTGTGATTAATTTCTTACAGTAGCAATAGGAAATTAATACAGAACATTTACATAGTTTTAAAATACCTCCCTACAAAATACTTATTAATTACAAAAGGAAAAATTAATAGCTTTACAGTGGAGAAATCTGGCAGTCACCACCTTAAA
Organism: Trichechus manatus latirostris; assembly: GCF_000243295.1. Classification (NCBI taxonomy): domain Eukaryota; kingdom Metazoa; phylum Chordata; class Mammalia; order Sirenia; family Trichechidae; genus Trichechus; species Trichechus manatus. The sequence goes on from NW_004443944.1 coordinate 12,054,650, forward strand.
TGTGTGATCATAGATAACATCGCCAATAATAAGGCATACTGGCATCACATACCTCCTGATATGATGCACTGAGAAGGACATCACATCTGTGTTATCCTTCCCAAGAAGGCACAACATAATTTAATCAAGAGACATCTTCGGCCAACCCCAAATTTAGGGACACTCAACAAAATAATTGTTCAATACTCTTCAAAAATGTTAAGATCACAAAAGACAAAAAAAAACTGAAAAAGGGACTCAGGTTGGAGGAGTCTAAAGAGACAGGACAACGAAATGCAATGTGAGATCTTGAATTGGATCCAGGACCAGAAAGGACATTTTAGTGGGACAATTTGGAGTTTCAAATAAGATCTCTAGATTAGCTAATAGTATTGAATCAGTGTTAATTTCTTGGTTTAGGCCACTGTACAGTGTTGGTGAAGAATACTGAATATACCCATGGACTGCCAGAAAAAGGAACAAATCTATTTTAGAACAAATATAACCAGAATAATGATGAGCCTTTGGCTGGCTTACTTTGGACATGTCATCATGAAAGACCAATCACTAGGAAAGGACATCATGTTTGGTAAAGTAGAGGGTCAGTGAGAACGAGGGGAAACCCTCAATGAGATAGATTGACACAATAGCTGCAACGATGGACTCACACCAATGATCACGAAGACGACACAGGACCAGCAAAGTTTCATTCTATTATACATGAGGTTACCATGAGTCAGAGCCTACTCAATGGTAACTAACAACATCAATTATAGTTATGTAAGATATTAATGGAGCCCTGGTGGCTCAGTGGTTAAGAGTTTGACTGCTAACCAAAAGGTCAGCAGTTCGAATTCACCAGCCGCTCCTTGGAAACCCTATGTGGTAGTTCTACTCTGATCTATAGGGTCACTTGAGTCGGAATCGACTCAACGGCAACAGGGTTTTTTAAGACATTAACATTTGGAGAAGCTGGCCAAAGGGTATATGGGAACTCTTTGTGCTATTTTGTATTATTTTTAAGTCAAAAATTATTTCTAAATAAAAAGCTTTAAAAAAAAAAAAAGGTACAACACAAAGAGGGAACCAATATTGGTTCATCAGTTGTAACAAATGTACCACAGGAATGCAAGGTGTTAACAGGAGAAACAGCGTACAGAAGGAGGGCATAAATGGGAATTCTCTGTACTTTCTGCAAAATTCTTCCGTAAACCTAAAACTTCTCTAAAAAATGAAGTCTATTTAAAAATATATATATATATGATTTTATGCTAAGAAAATCTAGGATGGTCTCTCTTCAAACTCTCTACTTTTAAAGTACCCATTCATTTCCTTCCTTAGTAAAATCACTTCATTAGCTGTCTATGTGTCTTTTAAGTCTTGGTGATCTCTTTCAACAAGTCATCCAGGATCCAACAAAGACTTCATGGGTATTAAGATAAAAAGTCAAATATGTGTAACATCTAAGTACTTCAAAGGTATCAAGGTTAAAAGAAAAGAAAAGCAGATAATTGTAATACCTAGCACTAAAGTCTTAGTTCTAGAGGGTTTTTCCCTCAAGCACAAACAAATCAATAAGTCAACCAAGATGAAAATATATTCCCCTACTCCTACCCCCTTCTAGGCTGTTCTTCATGTAAATGCAGGAGTGATATTTTCAAAATTCAAATTGGATCACATCAATCCCTTGGCTATAAGCCTCTTGATTCTCACCACGGCCTGTAAGGTCCTGCAGGACCCGGCCCTGCCTGCCTCTCCTGCCTCACCGTCTAGGCCCTCGGTCCTCTCTCGCTTTGTCCCAGCACTCTGACCTTCTTTCTATCCCTTAGATGGACCAAGTTCTTTTTTTAGTATCTTTGAATATATATCTCTTCTGCCTAAAACGTTCCTTCTTCTTCTCTTGGCCTGACCAACTAAATAACTCACTAAAAGGCACACAGCTAATAAATGGCAAGGTCAGGATTCCAAAGCATTGCTAATAAATTATGGTACTTCCATAGAAAGGAATGCGGTACATTTATACATATTGACAGGGAAAATGGTCTTCAAAAAAAGTTATACACATACACACACATATACACACAAAATTAAATCCTATTTTTACTTTCAATTTATTAACTATATACTTACCTATTATGAACCTAAAAAGAAAACATTCTGGAAAGATATTCAATGCTATTAACAGTGATGAGCTTTGGCAGTGTTTAACCCCCATAACTGGGATCACATACACACACACACACACACATACTCAGCTCTTTGCATAGTTGGCTCTTTCTCATCCTTCAGGTTCCAGGTGAACTATTACCTTTTAAAAGATACTGCCCACAAACAGCCTATCCGAAATAGTCTCCGCCCCCTTCTGCCCAGTCAGTTCTATCAGATCGTTCTGTTTAATCTCCTTCATGGCATTTATCCCTGTGTGAAATCAGCTTCTTTATGTATTTGTTTCTTCTTCTTCTTTTATTTTATATTTAAATATGTGCTGAAAAGAGGGAGGGAAGAAAGGAAGGAAGAAGGGAGGGATAAAGGAAGGAAGTAATGAAGGAAAGAAGTTAGTTTATAAACTGTGTGTATGTTCTGGTCAATAGCCAATCCAGTTTTAACAGAATAATAGATAAAAAAGGTATCATCCTACGTGTTGCTCTTCTCCTTTCAGCTAGAAGTTTAAAACCTTTTCTTTTGCTCTGGAGTATGAATCACTTGCATTATTTTATGCCCCGAAAAACAAGGGCTCTTCCACCTGTGAATCTTTAACAACTGCTCTAGTGGTTTTCCAACTCATTTTAGCCATAGACTCCTGTCTTCACATAGAGCCTTGTGCAGAAGTCCAATAAATAAAATAGATAACCTGGAACTGTTCTGGATGAAGCCGTGGGTAAGCATGGCTGGGCTGGAGGTAAAACCACTCCAATCCCAGCCGTGCCAAATCCCTGCGGCGCCCTGAGCTCCACTTGCAATCTCAGAGAACAGTCTGAAAAACACTGAACTTCTGAAATACACAACTTTATGCTCAAAATACAAAAGAGCTTTAATTAAAATTGCTGTATCAGTAGTTTCGCACTGAGCTTCCATCTTATTCCAAATGGTTGTGATTTGATTATGAGACCACTCAGTTGGGTGGCTGTGCTATGCTATTTTATAATTAGATAGAAGTTCTGAACACAAACAATATTTGTCTTAGCCATCGGTTCTGTGCAATCTTCCCAGGCAGCACCCTGGTAGTACTGAAGTACTGACACTCTTTTAACTTTTATGCAAATTGCATGTATAATAACCCACGATATACTTTAGCATTCATTTTTCTTCAATTTGAAGAAATGCTGATTTAAAACATAATTTAAGACTTCCAGAAAAATGGCGCTCTAGGCAGAAGCACCATGCCATCCCTCCACAGCAAAGATCCAAAAAACTAAGCCGAACAGAGAAAACAATTCTGAAAACCCTAAAACATCAAATGAAGAGATAAAGAACTCAGCCAAGCACCAAATGGAGTGAGAAAACCGACAGAGAACAGAGTCAGGAGAGATTCATGCAGAGGTCCCCTATCAGCTAATGCAGTGTGGATCCACCATCTTGGACTCCTATTGGAGACCAGCAAACAGGGGTATGAGAAAGCAGCTTCACAGAGCTTCCAACGGGAGACAAAACAACCGCTAATTTGCGATATACGCTTTCCTACCCTCCACCCTTCTTTACCCCCACTGGGCCTCCTCTGCTCCCCACGGCCACAATCTCTTGTCCAGGAAGCACCAGCTGCTTGGATTCTACCCACCCGAACGGGCCAGCTCTCTGAGTGCCATTTGTTGGCTGCTGGTGTTGCTTTTTTCTGCTTCTTTTGATTTCATCCTTACCTCTCACCACCTCCCCCTCCTTTCGCTCAAATACCTG
>NW_004443944.1:12067412-12099821 GCF_000243295.1 Trichechus manatus latirostris
GTAAGCCTTCACCTGAAGTACAATAAAAAAAATAAAATAAAATAAAACATAATATAATACAAATTATTCAGTCAAGCATAATAAGGACAAAATCCTTCCTTCCATAAAATTTTCAGAGACCTTTGGACAATGACAGTAATAGTTTAGTGAAATTTGCTGAAAAATCTCTAGCTAGCATTCTTTTTATTTCACAGAATATACTATTATGAAGTATAAATGCCCAAGCACACAGACTGTCCATTAAGAAGAATCTATCGAATGCAATCTTCAACAAACTTCTCTGGAGCTGGAATTATTTCCTCAAAACCCACAGCATGCATTTTTTAAAACAAGTTTGATGCTATTAGAAAGTGATGGACTGACAGTCCTGGAGACTGAAGTCTTCTATTGAACCGCAACCCGGGCACAGCACAGACGGGGTGAGAGAAACTTTCCACACCTCGCTACCACTGTTCTTCAAACCTGTGGAAGAGACCCTCCCTCTTAGGGAGAAATAGGGCACTGTGATTCCTGTCTGAGTTTAATCCATGGCCACTTCACAGGCTGCCTTTGCGGGGATGTAAGTTCTTATCCCAGGAGCCCTGGTGGCACAATGGTTAAGCCCTTGGCTGCTAACTGAAAGGTTGGTAGTTTGAACCCACTCAGCAGCTCTGTAGGAGAAAGGGCTGTCTATCTGCTCCCATAAAGACTATGGCCCAGAAAACCCCATGGAGCCGTTCTACTCTGTCACATGGGGTTGCTATGAGTCAGAATCGATACAATGGCACCCAACAACAAGAAGTTCTTATCCATATAAGGGAAAGGCCCATTTGTCATTCCTACCTTCCAGGACACAGAATAGTTTGCTAACACTAACGCCCTTTCATTTACTAGAACAGATTTAAACCAACAGACCAATTCAGTGGCTTCTCCAAGGAGAAAAGATGAGGATGCAATACGTTCACACTGGCTGCTTCACCTCCTGAGGAAGAAAATGCTAGAACCATGAACCTCCATGATATTGGGGCTGTAAGGCTTCTCATAGAAACACCTGCTTATAATCCCGAGGACTTTAGCTAAGTGACATGAATAAATCTCAGATTTACCAACAGTTAAAAGTTGCACCCTCTACACAGGGGTTTCTCAACCTCAGCACTATGGACACTTGGGGATGGGTGATTTTTTGTTGTGGGTGCTGTCGTAGACATTGTAGGATGTTGAGCAGCGTCCCTGGCCTCTACCCACTAGATGCCAGTAGCACCATGCCCAACTGTGACAAACAAAAATGTCTCCAGACATTGCACCATGTCCCCTAGGGGGCAAAATCACCCCCAGCTGAGAAGCACTGCCCTACACACTCTGGTACCAGTTCTAAGTTCTATCCTAGATCCTGTTTCATTTAGTCATTACCAGTTACCAGTTGCCATCAAATTGATTCCGACTCTTGGTGACCCCGTGTGTGCCAGAGTAGAACTGTCCTCCGTAGAGTTTTCAGTGGCTGATTTTTCAGAAGTAGATCACCAGGCCTTTCTTCCAAGGTACCTCTGGGTGGACTCAAACCACCAACTTTTCTGTTAGTACTGAGTGCATTAACTCAGGGACTCTAAGATGTCATAGTTGCAAATTTCTTATTTCCCTTTACATTCTTCTCCTCTTTTACGCACAGCCCTCGAAGGATAGTGCCAAATCCATCATCTTGCAGACATGTTGCTGTATACATACCTGGGCTGGGCAGAACTTCATGAACAGCCATGGCCCGTGTGCTGTGTTCTGCCCTCCGCCAGAGCGCCTTCCTGTTTTACAGTTGGCTGAATTATGCTCCGGCTCCCAGGCATAGCGGCTGGAGAAGATCTGATGAGAACCACACTGTTTGGTTCACGGAATGTGATTTACAACCCCCAGATACTGGATTTTAATTTGTTGTATATGTCTATTAAACTCCGTCTTCCTCCTCCCCTTTCTCTGGATGAAAAGCAAGTTATTTAGTGCACAATCTAAAAATCTGCCGGTTATTAAATTTTCCTTTTCGTTTACTTTGGAAGCTTTTATGCCTCTGAAACTTATTTACATGCTGTATATATTAAATAAACTGTAATCCACAGGACTCACCTGATTCAAAAAATGATGAGGTACTCTTTCCCTGGTCTCAGAACAAGAGTCTACTTGACGCCTCAAAAGAAGGAGGCATTTATAGCATCCATTAGTCTGCGACTCAAGGACAGGCATTTACAGAAGTGGCAATCCACACCTAAGCTAGAGAAGTACATAGATGCAGCAAACAGAAATTGTCCCAAATTGTCTGAGTCATCCATTGCCATATTAACATTGGATGCAATAAAATATAGTCCTATGAGATGCTAGTAAGAAAAATACAGTATATTGCTGTATATATTATATACTGACTATTTTATGTTCATCAACATGCTTAAGAAGCAAAGAAAGACAGGAAAATCACAATATTATGTTAGGTTATCAGTTATATTTCCTTGTAAAAATTAAGATTACCATTAAAATAAAAACTAAAAAAAAAGTAGTTATCGAGTCTATTCCAACTCATAGTGACCCCGGGTGTGTCAGATAGATTAGAACTGTGCTCTGTAGGGTTTTCAATGGCTGTGATCTTTTGGAAGTAGATAGCCAGGCCTTTCCTCCAAGGCAGCTCTGGGTGGATTTGAACTGCCAACCTTTCGGTTAGTAGCTGAGTGCTTAATCATTTGCGCCACCCAGGGACTCCAAGTCTACCATTAACATTCATAAAAATAAGACGCATTCATTTGCATAATCATTAATAAAATGCACAATTGCTTTCATAATTATGACTTTAATAATTTACTCAGTAATTACTACTATAGGAGATAATCGACATACTTCTTGTATTTAATGCTCACAAGAGCTTGGAATAGTAGGCATACTTAATCCCATTTTGCAGATGAGAAAAAAGTTTCAGAGAGGTTAAGTAATTTTCCCAAGGTCACATAGCTAGCAAGCAGGAGAGCTGGAATTTGCACCTAATCTAGATGACCCTATCATTCATGCTGGATCTACCTTATTACATGCTTCTATCATCAGCTCTATAAGGCCTGAAGTTGCTTGAAAGCAAGCCAGTATCTTAGGGAAAAATCGAGGTAAACTGCATCCTTGGGAGCTTGTTAAAATTTTATCTAAGCAGATCCTTTAGGATTTTTATTTTTGTTTTTTTTTTAACTTTTAGAAAGGTCCTATTTCCAGATTTATGGAGATCAATAGCTATATACCATTTTGGTTTACATAACAGCAGAATCCAAAACTTTCCGGGTAATCCTATCCTTCCCTTGCTCTCTGGTAACTCGCATTTCTACCTATCCCCTTCACCCCCACTGTAGTCCACAATCCTGACTTCTCCCACCTTATCTCTCACTGCTCCGGATTGCAAATCCCATTGTCCAGCCTCACTGAGATCCTTGCAGTTCCTATAAGCATCCTGGGCCTATCATTGCATATAATATCATACTTACACATTCCTTGTTCAACCACTTTATCAGGTACCTGCACTGTCGTAGGTGCTCGAAATATAGTATGTAGTGAGTAAGACAAAGTTCCTGCCCTCATGAACCTTATAGTCTGTTTGGGAACAGACAATGAATGAAAATAATAAACAAAATATTTACTATGTCAGGCAAAGGTAAATGCTTTGATAATAATAATAATAAAGCTGGGAGAGGGATTAGAGAGTGCTGGCAGGAAAGAAGTTCCTGTCATTTAAAAAAGGGTGGCCAGGGAAGGCCACACTGAAAAGGTGGCACTTGGGCAAAAACAGGAAGAGGTGAGAGAATGAGAAACATGGAGACCAGTAGCGAGGAGGTTCACGTGGATGGTATAGGGTTAGCGAAGCAAAAATCAGTAGAAGAGAAGGTAAAGCTCCACCACCCATCTGACAGTTTGTTGTACTGTGGTGGCTTGCATGTTGCTATGATGCTGAAAGCTATGCTGCTGGTATTTCAAATACAAGCAGGGTCACCCGTGGTGGACAGGTTGCAGCAGAGCTTCCAGACTAAGGTAGACTAGGATGAAAGGCTGGATGATCTACTTCCAAAAACTAACTGATGAAAACCCTATGGATCACAAGAGAATATTGTCCAGTATAGCGATGGGCATCACTGGGAAAGACTAATCTTCAGAGAAGGACACCATGTTTGGTAAAGCAGAGGTCCACTGAAAATGAGGGAAACCCTCCATGAGCGGGGTGACACAATGGCGGCAACAGTGAACTCACACATGCCAACAATCACAAACATGCAGCAGACCAGGCAATGTTTCCTTCTGTTGTACACGGGGTCACCATCAGTCGATGACTCGTCGGCAACTAACAACAAGGTAAGGGTTTGGGGAGGCGGGTATTGTATAGGGGCTTGAATGCCTTTATAAGGACTTTGATATTTACTTTGAGTGGCAAAATATGTCTCTCCATAACTTGCAGACTATGCCCTGACACACTATCTGACCTACAGAACACACTAGATGCCTCTGAATGCAGAGACTGGAACCATCTACAGGGGCCAAAAAGCTACCAGAAATATGAATGGGACTGGAGAGTGGATGCCTGGTCTAAATGAGGTGGCCCTGCTCAGCTCTAGCAACTGCTGCCATATGGAACACGATCCCTAGGACGAAACGACACACCTCGGGGCCACCAGTCTACAGCTTCTGTTGTCACTCAGTGTCTGTTTCACGACTTAACCATGAAGATAAAACACTGCAGTGTACCATTTTTAAGAAATAGTGCCAACAGCGATGGTGCTCTAAACAGCAGTAAGAACTTCAGTCTCAACCCTCATCAAGACTTCCATCTCATTGGTGAACCCGAAGTTTGATTGCATTCTCACTAATGGATTCTCATACTACCCATGTTTTGAAAAATGATGCTTCCTATGTTCTGGTACCCAGAGATTACTGCATCCTCCTAAGGTTAATGAGACACTTCTTGCATCCGTAACTCTTTCCATACTACTTATGTAAGAGCTGTTCATTTCACCAAGCAAGAGCAAACCTATACATTAAATTTCCTTAATTGTCACTGGAAAGGATTGCTATCCTTAAATGCAGATGTAAAAAAAAAAATAAAGGGACTTTGTTTAAAAATGAGTCAGAGTGAAGCACAAGTCGGGGGAGGATTTTCTGTTGGCTTTAACGGGGGAAATGCTGAATATGCAGTGATTTTTTTCACATTAATAATAATAGGAAACAGTAGATAGTGGCACCTCAGCACAATTCTAATTTAATGAGAAACAATAAACTAGTTTTCCAAAGGGGCCTATTTAGGCCCAAGAAAGGGGGATATTAAAGTTTCAAGATTTATTCTACTTTCATTAAGGTATGCTGATGCACATTTTCTAAGGCTATATTCTTCTCAGTGATTAGATCTCCCTCTTTATAATTCCCTTACTTGTAAGGGAATTAGATTGGTATTTTCCAGACCAAATATCTTTTAGACAAAGTATTTAAACTGAATCAATTCACTTCCAGCACAAGTAAGGTTGATCAAAACCCTATATCACTCAGACAACCCTATGAGGCATACTCTTAATATATTTAGTTATCGTTAACTACAAAACCGTGGAAATCAACTATTTAGAAATGGGTTTTAATGAAGAATTGAGTATACATAAAACTTCTGGTCAAGTACTGTTATTGAATTAACCCTCCTCTTTCTTGGTATTTTTACCAATTAATTGCACTAGTTATTCAGTATGTGTTAGTCATTGCAATGTTTAAGCAGTACGCTACGTGAGGTCAGATGATGATGACGATGACAATGACAATGACGGTGATGGTTGACATTTATTGAGTCCTTTCTATATGCTGGAGCCCTGATGGTGCACTAGTCAAGAGCTTGGCTGCTAACCAAAAGGTGAGCAGTTCAAATCCACCAGCCGCTCCTTGGAAACCCTATGGGGCAATTCTACTCTGTCCTATAGGGTCACTATGAGTCAGAATTGACTCTACAGCAGTGGGTTTAGTTTTGGGTTTGGTTTCTATCTGCTAGACACTGTGCTAAGCACGTTACATTCCTTGATTCATTTGCTCCTCACATTCATTATGTGCTCAGATCTGTGCTGAATGTGTGTTAAGAACCTTTCCCACATCTTGCAAGTCACACTGTACTCCCATTTTACAGATGAGGAAATTCTCACTGTGAGAGGCTGAGCAGCCAAGAGTCACTGGATGGTCCTGAGGGAGAGGTGGTCACAAAGCTGGCAGAGATGGAAAGGCCCTACCCTTAGAGAGTACTGGGGTTCCTGACACAGGGACTGCTCTCGTATATACCCTGCAGCATGTCTAGTTAGGGTTACACCTCTGAATGGGGAAAAAATATTGTTGTTGTTGGGTGCCATCAAGTTGATTCCGACTCATAGTGACCCCATGTTCCAGAGGGTTTTCTTGGCTGCAATCTTTATGGAAGGAGATTGCCAGATCTTTCTCCCACGGAGCTGCTGGTGGGTTCCTACCACCAACCTTTCAATTAGCAGCCAAATGTTTAACATTTGCACCACAAGGGGTCCTTAAAACAGCTCTCACTACCTGGTAGGCATTGTTCTAAATCCTTTATGTGTGTTATGCTCTTTAGTCGTCATAATAAGAACATGAGGAAACAGCATTGATAACCACACTTTACAGATGGGGAAAACTGAGGCAGAGGAGCTCTATGTCCATAAGCAAATGACCATAAACGGTGGAAGCTGGGTTTGACCTGGGAATTTTAAGTCCATGAATTTTAAGTCCAGAGTCCATGTTCTTAGCCAACATTGTATTATGACTGTCTATAAGCCAACGGAGTCTGAACTAAGCCCTTTGCCAAGTTCACCATAGAAGAAACTGTACCGCACCTCTTCAAATGACCATGTGTGCCATGGGCAACAAGCCCCAAAGGAGGGACTACGAACTGAAGTCTCCTTTTGGGGGCACTCATAAAACCTGTAGCTCTTTTCTGTCTTAGAGAGAGCTGGGGTTCTGAAATAAAAATGACAGAGTTAGAGTTCCCACCACCCTGGGAGTTGGCCTTGACACAGACTGGTTTGATTCAGAAGAAGGAATGTGACATTACATATAGTTGTGGTGCAAATCCATACTGTTTACACAAAGACACGTAGCACAGTCACTGCCTTCTAGGAGCACAGATCCCAATGCGGATGTTGGGAGGAGGGTGCGGCATGGAGCAAGTGGGCACAAAGTTGGGCACAGAAAGCAGCCACCATACCACAGCACAGTAAAATGTCTGTGCTCAGTCCTTGTTTGACGGAAGTACAGGCTCTTTTCTGGAGCTTAGTATGCCAGAGTGAGAGGACTGCTCTCCATTCAACACATGGCCACTGAGGTTTCTAATCTGAGGTGTGATCTGGCCAGAGCTGCCCTTTAAAGAGCTCCACTTACAGCTGTTCATAAGATGCCACTGACTGGAGAGACTGAAAGCACAGAAGCCCTTCAGAAGGTATCATGAAAAGCTTTGTGGTCTTGAATATAAGGGGTGGCAGCAAGAAGAGAAGACAGGCAATACAAAGAACAAAGTTCAGAGGACAGAGGTGAAAGTCTAAAATGTTGTGGATTTCCTATAAAGGGCTTTAAGGTTGGGCACAGAGGCTCTGGACAGACCACAGAAATGGGCATGAATCCCAACTCCACTACTGACTAGCCATGGGTCCTTGGTCAGGCAATTACTCAACATTTCTTAACACTAGTCAGTTCATCTGTAAAATAAACATAACAATGTCCCCATCTCACGGGGCTGTTAAGAAGCTTAACTAAAATTATGTATGTAAGGCATTTGGCACATTGCTCAAATACACTCAATAAATGCTACCTACTAGAAAAGGACATCACAGTTGAAAAAGCAGAGGGTCAGAGAAAAAGAGAGAAACCCTCAAGAGATGGACTGACGCAACAGTTGCAACAATGAGCTCAAACATACCAACAATTTTGAGGATGGGGCAGGACCTGGCAATGTTTGGTCTGTTATACATAAGACTGCCATGAGTAGGAGCCAAGTCAACGGCAAGTAACAACAACATCACCATCAATGCTTGTGTTTCTGTCTGTACAAATACTTACAATATTCCTCTATTCCCCTTTAAAGGATCCTCAATTACTAGGTGATGAAGGTTGGAGGGAGGGAGGGAAATAAATTAACAATAACCCATAAACCAAACCCGCCGCCATCGAGTGAATTCCGATTCAGAGCAACCTTATAGGACAGAGTAGAACTGCCCCATAGGGTTTCCAAGGAGCGCCTGGTGGATTCGAACTGCTGGCCCACTGTGCCACTAGGGCTCTAAATTAACAATAGCAACAGCAAAACACCAAAAGGAATCTTTCTTTCATACCCTTGCTCTTAAAATGAACTGCGTGAAGGTGCCAGATAGTGGTCCACTTTAGTGACTGAACGAGAATCCCTGATCAGAGGAAATGAATAAATTACTACAGTTTAAGATTTAAACAGAGGTTATAATCTAGCCAACTCTCAGCCCTGAGGGATAAGTGTCAATCTGATAGCTATATAATCTTAACTAAGTTTTAAAACCTAGAGACAGTGACCAGTTTCAACCCTATCTTCAGCAAAATGTTGAAGCTCCACTGCAACCCTTTCTCTGCAGCGTCCGAGCTCTGTGATTTAGCCAATGGCAGCAATCTGCAATGTCCTAGCTCTGTGATTTACCCAATGATGGCAATCCGCAGTGTCCTAGCTCTGTGATTTAGCCAATGATGGCAGTCTGCAGTGTCCCAGCTCTGTGATTTATCCAATGATAGCAATCTGCAGTGTCCTAGCTCTGTGATTTATCCAATAATAGCAATACATCACTAACCTTCCCTCAGACTCACCCCAAATATATGCAGTAGAGCACCAATAATAATTAACATTCCCAGAGGGCTTATTACATTGGGGCAGGCACCATGTTAACTGGTTCACACAGAGCTTTCTCTAGTCACACAGATTACAGAATCAACCATGAAAGTCCTCTGTTTCTCTCTCCATCTTCTCCTTCTGTGGGACAACCATATACTGAACATCTTCCATGAAGACTTAAATATAGCCTCTTGCTAAATAGGTATGATTGATCACCTGCTTAAAACAACTACTTCCCATTACATCTAGAATGGAGTCTGAACTTTAAATGGCCTTCAAAGCCCTACATTATTTAGCCCCTGCCTGTATCTCTGTTTTCAGTTGCTAAACTCTAGTCACTCAGCATCCTCTCTGGTCCTGAAGAACACACCAAGTTTGTCTCCACCTCATGGCCTTTACTCGCGCTGTCCTCTTTTTCTGGAAAGCTCTTCCCTTGGTTCTTCCTCCTCATGGCTATCTTCTTATCATTTACATCTTGACTCCAATGCTATGTTCTCAAAGAAGCCTTGCCTGACAAGCCATTCTTGAGGTAATGCAAAGCACTCCGAGAGGCATTCTGGAGCTGGCTCATACTATGAACATCTCTTCCCAACTTCTGGTCACGCTGGTAGCTTGAAGTCAGCTATGATTGGAGTATTTACACCATAGAAATTGGCAAACACTACAAATCAGGGCTTCCCCCTGACCCCAGAGAACCAGTTGTTAAATATTTACCAACATGCTACTGCCCACTCCTATCAACCATCTGTCACTGCCTAACACATTGCTTTCTAAATTTTCTTCATAGCATCTATCACTCTAGAATCATCTTTCTATATGTCATTTGTTAGCTCTCTCTTCCCACTAGATGTGAGCTAAAGAGAGCAAAGACATCCTCCAAATTGTTGACTGCTACATACCGAACTACTGCAAAAGACCTCTTCAAAGTCTTAAAAAGCAAGGATGTCACCTTGAACACTAAGGTGCACCTGACCCAAGCCATGGTGTTTTCAGTCGCCTCATATACATGCAAAAGCTAGACAATGAATAATGAAGACCGAAGAAGAACTGATGCCTTTGAATTATGTGCTGGCAAAGAATATTGAATATACCATGGACTGCCAAAGAATGAACAAATCTGTCTTGGAAGAAGTACAGCCAGAATGCTCCTTAGAAGCAAGGATGGCAAGACTACGTCTCACATACTTTGGACATGTTATCAGGAAGGATCAGTCCCTGGAGAAGGACATCATGCTTGGTCAAAAAAAAAAAAAAAAGAGGAAGTCTCTCAACAAGACTGATTGACACAGTGGCTGCAACAATGGCCTCAAGCATAACAACAATTGTGAGGATGGCACAGGACCGGGCAGTGTTCTATTGTACATAGGTCACTATGAGTCAGAACCACAGCACCTAACAACAACCGCAACATCCCGAACACTTAGAAGCATGTATATAATTAGAACTTTAAAAAACTCTTAGGGAAAGAATGAACTGATTCCATTTACTTTCTTTATACTATTTAACCCCGTTGTATTTAAGATTCTGAGTTTCCTAGTGGAAGTCCTTCATGGTTAAGACATTTTCAACATAGAATTTTCTAGTAGCTACAGCGTCAAGAACTATCAAAACTGGCAGTGTATGTATGCCTCACCAGCCATCAGTTAAGAACTGGAATCATGATTTAAGACATTATTTACTAGTTTCCCTACTCTATAATATCTGTTTGGAAATTGTGAAGAGCTTACCCTTGTCTCTTTTCATCCTTGAGTTCTATGCAGAAAAATGTCTCCCTTCTGAAGGGCGCTTACTGTATAATCCCTTTGTTAGGATAACAGGACCATCTGGCCCCATCCATCTTGCTGTAATTTGATCCTGGGTTAACTGCACCTAGTCACTAGCCATGATTGACACTGTATGTTTTCTCTCTTCACTAAGTGTAGTTCATTATGGAAGCAGCTTTTTGAAGACTCAAATTCTTGAAGAACTTTTCACAGCTGCTTAAGTGGAACCAAGGACTTTCACTTGGGTTTTCTGGCAGCCCACAGATCAGGACATCACCAAAAAGAAGATGGAAGAGGGGAGGCTGAAGAAGATATTAATGTGTTGGAAGGTTAACAAGTGGCATCTATACGGGCAAAAGGAGAGAAGAGCAATTAAACCATCACTCTGATTGATTATCCAAGTATGTTAGATGTTGTCAATGGTAAATGTCTCTTAACAAGAGTATGACACACCTAAAATGGGCAGATAGGGGATCCCAAACTCAAATGCCTTTCAGAGCTAAGCAGGCAGAGTAAATAATGAGGCAAATAGGGTTTAAAATAATATGGTGGAGGGTACTGTGGCAAATTGAAGACCCCTTGCTACCCTCTATACTAAGCAACATATATTCAGTTTCAGCCAACTTTTGTGAAAGGGAATGTAGAACCAGTAATGTCAGATTATAATGGATATTGTTGGTCATCTCCCAATATTCATTCCCCTGTCTTTTGTTCCTGTAACCTCCCTCCCCTACATAATTCAGGGAAAGTTGATCTTATCCCCGTTCGATTCTCCAGGCTAGATCCACATTGGTCTAAGCCAATTAGGAGAATTCTACTGTTCTTGCTAGTGATTAGTGTTAAGAATGGGTGTGTGATCCAATTCTAGCCATGGAAAATGAAAGAAGATCACCTGGACATCTGGACTTCAAAGAAAGAAAGAAAGAAGGGACAGTGTTTCTTCCTCTGGACAGAGTTGTGTCTAGTTGTGAGGCCAGACACTGCTGCTGCCATCTTGCTACCAGCCAAAGAGGAAAGCAGAGCTCAGGGCATCTCGGAGAATCTGCAGCAAATCTTATAACACCAAACCTAGAACCAACCTTTGGACATTGTGTTACATGAGATGATAAATCTTCTCATAGCTTAAGCCAGTCTGAGTAAGGTTTCATTTGTTCTTTGCAGACAAAAGTACCCCAAGTAATACATCAATCTTTCAACTTCTCAAGAGAAGTGGGAAATTCCATTTTTAAATCGTGCCTACTAATTTTTAACATCAGACAGAAAAGCTTCCTCTGATTTTAAAAAAGAAAACAAACAAAACACTTCATGGGGTGAGGGTGGGACATTCATTTTCAACTCATGATCTAGCTTGCCACCTTAACTACCAGTTCTCAGTGGAAACTACATTTCAAATGGCACATGGAAGTTCCTGAAACTTTAAATGTTGCTTCACCATTGATCAAGAGCCCACTCATCTCTGCCTGACTTCCAGAGCTTCACTTTCTGCATAATTTAGATTGGAATATCAATATCCAGATGCACCATATTATGACGCTGAGCAAAAGGGCGACTGGAGAGAAGACCTTCAAGACATGAACAGGTTTGTTAATTAAGTTTCTTTGCAGGAAAAAGGTCAGGAAAATGAGAAAATACTTACCTTATTAAAGTCCAGCAAAACCAATAAACTTGAATTATTATCTATATTAACACGGTTATTTCTGCAAATATGATCCATTCTTGTCTTCACAGCTATGCACATAGCTTGTCCCTTCCTACAAAATACCCTCTCTTGTCCCCTTTGCCCATTCATATTTTACCTGGATTTTAAGATTCTATTCAAAGCCTGTCTCTTCCAAGAAGCAGCTTCTGACTGAGGTTTCTCAGCTGTTTCTGTACGTGTGGTCGACACACCACCTGTGCAGAATCACCAGGAACCATCTGACAGTTAAACGGTCGGTTTCTGACTCCAGGGCCAGAATTACTGGGTCTGAGGTTTGGGATTCTGTAAATTATATGCTCCACAAGTGTTTCTTCTACACATTACAGTTGGGAGACACTGTTCTAATGTACTCACAATTATATCATTATATTATTATCTATCACTTTTTTTATATCATTATAATGGAGTACTGAATCATTACCTGGGTTTATTTTTATATAATTCTTTCCAAGCTGGTCATATCTTCTCAACCATATCATAAACTACTGGAGGGCAAGGATCTTATTTTATACTTCCATATTCTTGTTTATCCTCTCTGACCTCTGGGCTCCTCATCAGAAAAATACAGATTTATAGTTATGGCTTCATAGGGTTGTTTTGAGAACAAAATGAGACAAAAAATTAAATGTATTGTATCCTAACTATGAGTGGAGGCTTGCATGTTGCTATGATGCTGAACGAGTTTCAGTGGTGCTTCCAGACTAAGACAGACTAGGAAGAAAGGCCTAGTGATCTAAAAGTCAGCCAATGAAAGTCCTATGGATCATGATGGTCCAATCCTCAACCCATCATGGGGATGGCATGGGACTAGACAGCATTTCATTCCATCGTGCATGGGCTCATCATGACTCAGGGGTTGACTCAACAGCAGCTTACAACAACCAAAATGCAGTTCTAAGCCTTGGACACTTCATTATATTTAATCTTCAAAATAACCCATGTGGCATTATCCTCTTCTTGCCAAGAAGGAGACTGAGCCTCACAGAAGTTACGAAGTCTTGAAAAGTTCACTCAGCTACTAAGCATGCAGCCAGATTTGAAGTCATGTTCTCCTGATCCTAAAGTCCATGCTTTTAACCCTTATCCCGCTGTCTACACAAATATAAATTACTGGAGATAATCACATTTCTGTATGTAGTTCCCAGAGACCCAAAATGTACTAGTGCCCAGGAGGAAGGCATGTTAAAACATCCAACCTAGACCTCGGGGCTGGAGAAAAATTGCTTCATCTTTCTTTTATGGGAATAATCAATCTCATGTTAGTGTCAGATCCTATGCCAGGAGTACAGGCCCAAGTCCTGCCTCAGAGGATACTGGGCCCTCTGTAGAAGAAAACTGAAGAAAGCAGCAGTTAGATTTGGAAAACCAATCAGAATGGAAGCAACATTTGGAGTCACAGCAACAGCCTAAACTGAGGAATACCTGGCACATTTATTCACCCACGGCAGTGTTCTCAACCCTGGCTGCTGGTAAGAGTCACCTGGGAAAGTGTGTGTAAAATAATACAAATGCCTGGGCCCCATCGCCAGAGATTCTGATGTAATTATTCTGGGTCTCCTCAGGCAATGAAAAGTTCTGAGGGCTGCCCTGGTGGTTCTGTATGCACCCAGGGCTGAGAAACACTTTTCCATGGCCTGACCACAGAGTGGCCTCAGTCAGCTCTGACCACTTTGGAAGCTGCACTGCTGCCCTTTGCCCATCCCTCCTGTCACCCTTGATCACCACTGGGCCCCCAGCTTAGTGCCTGGCATGTAGTAGGCACTGCAGAAATATTTGTTGGAAAAAATGTTTAAGTGAATTTTGAAACTGGCTACCCTGAAGTGCCTCATTTAGCCAATTTCCTATCCCAGAATAACCCTCTCACTCACCCTTGATTAGCAACTGTTTACTTGCCTCACTCTAGAAGTCTAAATAGCTGGGAAAACTGGAAATTCATTACCCAACTTGGTCCAGAACAATGTCAACCCATCAAAGCGTTAACACTAACCACTAACTCAGCCCTTAGTAACTGTACTCTGCTGGGAGACAATTCTCCATGGGTCTCTAGGGTTTCTGCATGCCCTGTGAGCAGATGCACTGACTGCTTTTGTTCTGGGCTATCTTTTCAAGGATGTTTGTATAGCAAACAGCCTTGGAAGACAGATAGTATCTCCCTCCAGTGCAGAGCACAGAACTGTTGCCCGACCACCAGGACAAAAGCTGGACAGGTTTGCTTGCAGCCCCCTTATAAAAGATTGGTGTTTCCTAATCTTGGGATTCCTCAGCTGTGATGAAAACCCTCTGGGTGCAAAGCATCCACCTGGGACACCCTGCTTTGCCCCCGTAGGCTTTGAGGAGTAAGGGGAACCTATGCAAACACAAAGCTCATGCTGCCTGTTGTACCCTGGGTAAAAAAGTCCTTTGTCTCTGAACCAGGAGTCTCGTGCCTTCTGTCAGCATCCATGGAAATGTGACAGGATAACATGTTAGTCTGCAAGTAAGGTAAAATCTTCCTTGATAAATGCCTAGGCGTCCTTCAAGATTCCCCTCTATGGGGCTTCCTTGACCCCTACAACTGAACTACCATGCCCTTCCTATGTTCACCAGAGTTGGAACAGCTTTATCATTTAGCACACTGAGTTACTGTTAACACTTTCATGGGTTGACATTGTTCTGGATCAGGCTGGAAAAAAACAACTGATACCTTGGCACATTTGCCCTCCTCACTAGACTCAAATTACTTAAAAATAGGAACCAAGTGATATTTATGATTAGAGTTGCTGCCAGTAAAATAGAAAATCCTTACTGCATGATCTGCATGATCCTCTTCTTCCTACTCCATCGCACTAATCTTGTCTATTGCTCTCCACCCAGCTCACTCTCTGCAGCCACAATGGTCTAGCCAAGCTCTTGCCTCAGAGCTTCGCTCTTGCTGTTCCCTCAGAGTGAAATGATCTTCCTTCTGAGTATCACATGGCTCTTTCTCACACTTCACTCAGGTGTCTGCTTCCCACCATAATTTAAGCTCCATGAGAGGCATTGGTTTGGGGTTTTGTTTTGTTTTGTTTTTTGGTATCCTGAATGTCTGACACAAACTAGGTGCTCAATAAGTATTTGCAGAATGAATCAAAGAATAAAAACAACGAGCACAGTGCCTTGCCCACAGTAGGTAGCTTACAAAAGTAGCTATCGTGAAACAACCCAGATGCCTATCAACAGATGAATGGATAAAAAAACCATGGTACATACACACAATGGAGTATTATGCAACGATAAAGAGCAATGATGAACCTGTGAAGCATCTCATAACATGGATGAAACTGGAGGACATTACGCTGAGTGAAGTAAGTCAATCACAAAAGGACAACCATTGTATGAGACCACTGCTGTAAAAACTCATGAAAAGGTTTACACACAAAAAGAAACAATCTTTGATCGTTACAAAGGATGGGGAGCGGGTAAATACTTAATAGACAATAGATAAGTGGTAACTTTGGTGAAGGGTAAGACAATACACAATACTGGGGAAGCCAGCACAACTTGTCAAAGGCAAGGTCATAGAAGCTCTATAGATACATCCAAACTTCCTGAGGGACCATATTGCTGGGCAGAAGGCCGTGGGGACCATGGTCTCTGGGAACATCTAGCTCAACTGGCATAACATAGTTTGTAAAGACAATGTTCTACATTCTACCTTGGTGAGCAGCATCTGGGGTCTTAAAAGCCTGTGAGCAGCCATCTAAGATACTCCACTGGTCTTACCATTCAGGAGCAAAAGAGAATGAAGAAAATATGATACAAGGAAAAGATTACTCCAAAGGACTAATGCACCACAACTACCACAGCCTCCAGCAGACGGAGTCCAGTACAACTAGATGGTGCCCGGCTACCACCACTGACTGTGCTGACAGGGATCACAACAGAGGGTCCCGGACAGAGCTGGAGAAAAATGTAGAATAAAATTCTAACTCACAAAAAACGACCAGACTTACTGGCCTGACAGAGACTGGAGAAACCCCGAGGGTATGCCCCCCGCCCGGAACACCCTTACCTCAGTAATGATGTCACTCCCGAGGTTCACCCTTCAGCCAAAGATTAGACAGCCCCATAAAACAAAATGAGACAAATGGGGCACAACAGCCCAGGTACAAGGACTAGAAAGCAGGAGGGGACAGGAAAGCTGGTAATAGGGAACCCAAGGTCAAGAAGGGAGTGTGTTGACATGTCATGGGGTTGTTAACCAATGTCATAAAACAATATGTGTACTGTTTAATGTGAAACTATTTGTTCTGTAAACCTTCATCTAAAATACAATTAAAAAAAAAAGTAGCTATCATTAATGTGTTGTTGTTGGATGCTGTCGAGTCGATTCCAACTCAAAGTGATCCCATGTTACAGAGTAGAACCGCCCCATAGGGTTTTCTAGGCTGTAATCTTTATAGGAGCAGACTACCTGGTCTTTCTTCTATGGAGCTGCTGGGTGGGTTTGAAGCATGAACTTTTTGGTGAGCAGCCAAGCACTTAACGGCTGCGCCATCAAGGCTCCTTATCATTAATGTAATGTGGTAGATATAAAATTTTTAGTCGGCAACACCCAGGATTCCAAGCCGTCTCTAAAAAGCCCTGGTGGCACAGTGGTTTAAGCGCTCAGCTGCTAACCAAAAGGACAGCAGTTCAAACTCACCAGCTGCTCTGCAGGAGAAAGATGTGGCAGCCTGCTTCCGTAAAGATTACAGATTGGAAACCCTACGAGGCAGTTCTACCCTGTCCTATAGGGTCGCTATGAGTCAGAAGCAACTCGATGGGCAATAGGTTTGGTTTGGGTGATTTAAGCCCTCTCTGCTGGGCTTGGGAGACATTCAATCCCTGTCACTGGGAGGGGGTTCTACTGCCCTCTCTAAACTCATGCAAAAATCCCAGAGTGGATACATCTCAGAACATGCAGAAAAGGGACCTTGGTTTGTAGACCATAGCCACTGCTAGTACATACTGTGCCCCCCACCAAAACATGCACACCCTCACAATCCTAAACCAAGTCTCTGTAAAGCACCATACACCCACTGTCTTTAAGGTTCACCTCCCTCCTGAGGCACGGAAAAAGAGAAATCTGATCCATTCTACCAACAAAAATGCAAACACAAATCCCCTCCAGGGCTCCGAGGTTGCTCCCAGCCTTTCTGTGTTCCATCTGCTTCCACCTTCACCTCCCAGAAGTGTTTCCTTCCACCCCCTTCAATACCCTTCAAACAACTTCAGGTTTTCCAAATTTTAAGCTTGGAAATTTTTGCCTTTGGCCCTACTACACACAAGCTGCTGTAAAATGCTAAATGAGGCATTTAAACAGACTTGCTGAAATTCAACCAGGCAAATTCAAAGTCTCAGTTCCCTTTGCAAGACAGAGAGATACCGACACCAGGGAGAATGAAATGCAAGGTGATTCACAATAAATTTCCTGCCACATTAGAATTAGTTTTTGTGTGTGTCCCAGCATTGGCACAGTGCCTGGCACACTGGTATTGAACAAACATTGGTGAAATTTATAACTTAATACATCAAATTTACCTAAGCAAACAAATGGCCTCTAGGATGGCCACCTTAGGTCTGCTCCTCTCTGGGTTCCAGGAGGTGGACCTTCTGCCTTCTGATTGGGTATACTTAATGGGAGGTACCAAAAGGGTATCACAGGCAAGGAGGAGAACAGGGTCAAGGAGCCCTGGTGATGCAGTGGTTATGAGTTTGGCTGCTAACGAAAAGGCTGGCAGTTCGAATCCACCAGCCGGCTCTACGGGAGAAAGATGTGGCATGCTTCTCTAAAGATTTCAGCCTAGGAAACACTATGGGGCAGTTGTACTCTGTCCTACGAGGTCACTATGAGTCAGTCACTATGAGTTGCCTTGAGTCCCTCAAGGGTTCAAACACAGAAGCAGAACCACTAGGAGATATACAAATACCCATTTGAACATGCACACATACACACACCCATGAGCACATGCGTGTGTGTATATATGCGTATTTGTATACCAACTGGAATCAAGTTCACAGCGACTTATGGTGACCTCATGTGTGTCAGAGTAGAATTGTGCCCCAGTGGCTGATTTTTCGGAAGCAGATTGCCAGGCCTTTCTTCTGGGGCACCTTAGTCTCCAACCTTTCAGTTAGCAACTGAGCATGTTAACTGCACCACCCAGGAACTCTATTATATACATATATATGAATGTATGTCTGTGAATGTGTATATACATGTGGATACATATACATATATACATATATGTATATATATACATATGCATATATATATCTATATATATATACATGGAGCCCTGGTGCTGTAGTGGTTAAGAGTTACGGCTGATAACCAAAAGGTTGGCAGTTTGAATCTGCCAGCTGCTCCTTGGAAACCCTATGAGGCAGTCTACTGTCCTATAGGGTCGCTATGAGTCGGAATGGACTGGACTGTAACGGGTTGTATAAATATACATATACCTACGTTTCAGGGATTTTTACCAGGAGCACTGGAGGAGCTGGATACGTCGTCTCTGTAAGGCTGCTGTGCCCAATCTGATGCTGGAGTTTAAAGCTGCTGAACAGGAAGTTGGGATGGGAAGCTGGACGGGAAGTGGGGGACAAGCTGGAACCCAGAAGCTCTAGCTGGCGCCCACGAGGACAGGCGGAAACTGGTGTCTCCTTGTTCCTCTGACCATGGTGACGAGGGTATCCTGCAGAAGCTGGGGGCCCTTCATCACGGAGCTGAGCACACACAACGGGCCCTGGGGTCAGAAAACCTGAAGAAGGGTCCGGAGGAAGTTTGATCAAGACCAGGCCCGGCCACGGCCTCAGGCTTAGGTAAGACAGCAGGTAAGCAACACTGTGTGCACTACAAAAATGGCCGCGGAGGCCGCACTTCGCCCTCCAACTCTCACACAAGAGCCTCTCTGGTGACCCTGGAACGACAGACTCACAGAGAGGGGGATTCTGGGAAATGCAGTTCAGCGGCCGCAGACACATACAAGTCAGTGCCTCCCTCAACGAAAGGTCGCAGCTCTGCCATGGAGGCGTCTCCTCACAGCTGGCGCTCTCTCCTGCGGGATCTCTCTCCGTCCAGTAAACTGGCACCAGGGCTCTGGGCTATCCTGTGGCTTCCCTGCCCAAGGCCCACGCTTTTGTCAACAGCCTCATTTGTGTTCTCTCTTCAAATTAGCCAATCCCAGTGTGCCATCTATTTCCTGCTGGGATCCTGGTGAGGGCTGCAACTACCCTGGGTGCAGAGAAACAAACAGAACTTGAATTGATGGATTTATTTATTGATTTTCCCTGCTGGAAATACATTTGTTAAAAATATTAATTGAGCATATATTGAGCACATAAAGGGGTACAGAGGTGAACAAACAAATTCCCTGATCCAACAGAGCTTACAGTCTAGTGGAAGAGACAGATAACCATATCTGCTTCCTACAGTCCAATGGGGTAGACACAGAAACTTGTGACATTCATCAAGTTTCTAGAACCTTTTGAAGAAATGTTAATGATGATTTATTATTATGTTGTATCACCTAAGTTATAGCTTATTTTGTCCCACTTTTATGAATATGCACTTGAAAAAAAGAAAAGTAAGCTTACGATGGACAGGTGGCTAACTCTACACTAGGCTCTTTATATAACGAAACCAAACCAAACCTGTTGCCGTCAAGTTGATTCTGACTCATAAAGACCCTCTAGGACAGAGCAGAACTTCCCCCCATAGGGTTTTCTAGGCTGTAATCTTCATGGGGAGCCCTGGTAGTATAGTGGTTAAGAGCTCAGCTGCCAACCAAAAGATCAGCAGTTCAAATCCACCAGCTGCCCCTCGGAAACCCTATGGGGCAGTTCTACTCTGTCCTGTAGAGTTGCTATCAGTCGGAATCCACTTGATGGCAATTTTTTTTTTTTTTTTAATCTTTATGGAAGCAGACTGCCGCATCTTTCTTCCATGAAGCGGCTGGTGGGTTTGAACTGGCAACATTTTGGTTCGCAGCTGAGCACTTAACCATTGCACCACCAGAGCTTCTTGGGTTCTTTGTATAGAATATCTCATTTAGTCCTCAAACGATGCCACAAGATGTGTGAGAAGGAATTATTGTCACCAGTAGGTAAATGAGGAAACTGAGGCTCAAAGAGGCAAAGTGACCAGCCCAAGCTTCTGCAGCTAATAAGTGAAGAAGTGGAATTTTTACTTTTGATCTTGGTTCTATATGTGCTAGGAATTGTGCCAAATGCTGAGTGTCTGAAATCCTGACAAGACTGTTATGATATGACCCTGTTTGGAAATAGGGGTTTTCTTTTGTTATGTGAATGGGATCTTACCAGAGCAGGGTGGGTCCTAAACCTAATCACTTCTACGTGGTGTCTTATGGGAAAAAAACAAAAACAGCAGAATAGACACAGAGACACACATATCAGGTAGGGAGGGGGACAGATGCCAAGGAATGTCAAGGAACGCCCAGGGCTACCGAAAACCAAGGACCCTCCTTTAAATCAATGCCCTGATTTAGACTTCTAGCCTCCAAACTGTGAGAAAATAAATTTCTGTACTTTAAAGCCACTCATTTGTGGTATATTTTGTTATGGCAGCACTAGGTAACTGAGACAAAGACCATAAGAGAGGTTTTATTACTATCCCTCCTTTTACACAAGAGAGAGTGTCACTGTAGAAAGGACACATAGCTGTTAATCTGAGGAGCCAGGATCTGAGCCCAGCTCTGCCCGACTCCTGAGCCCACAGTCTTTCTGCTCTGCAACAGGGCCCACAAAACACACTTGACAGGGCATTTGTTAAAGCTATGTTTCAATCCCAAATATCTTTCTCCATAAATACATGCAGAGATCTACATATCTGTAGAGATATGGCCTCACATATCCATTATATTCTATTCAACACATAATACAGATATTCCATCTAACACTTCAAGCTGTTCTACTTCCTGGCATTGAATTATTTGCCTCTCCCAACCTCCATTAAGCAAGTTTGGGGAGAAAAGCTAGCTGCCGCATAAGTCTTGATGAGAATAAAGTCTCTTTATTACTATTATTATTCCCCTAATGGTCTGTGCAGTATCGTACATAACTTTTTAGTCCTTCATAAAATCCCGTTGATAAACATTTGACAACTTGTTACAATTTTAAAACTTTCATTGCCGGATCTGTGCCGGCAAGGCTGGAATCTAACAGCGTGCTATGAAGGCAGCCACAGTAGCCTTCTGTGATGCCATAAAGAATTTTGCAGCCTCTCTCAGCACCTAATTTATGACATGTGTGCTGATGAATGATCAAGATTCACTATTTGCCATTATAAGAAACAGGCCAACCAATTCATAATTTTCAGGAAAGCTGGTTTTAACAGCCCTATTAGTTTTACAATTCCAACTTTTGTAAGCTTCAATTTGTTATGTTTAAGTTATTTGCTCTGAGGAGTTGGAGTGCTCTTACTGGGGTGTTAAGGTGTATTTCTTCCAAACAAAGTTTCCAGGGAAAGATGATGCCGGTGCTCAAAGTCCAATTAAGATAAACTCTGAAAGCCAAAGGGAAAAGCTGGGGATGTCCATTTGAGTTGAAAATACACAGACCCTTCCCACCCTCCTTCTGTTGATTGAAAAATATACGTAATAAATTAGCAATGCCTTGCATTGCGGCCTATAGGTTCCACTAGGGTTTTTAGACATTTGCTAAACCAGATTCTGTGTTTGAACTTCACACAATATTAATCCCTTTGTCTGTTGAAGGACAGGGAGAATGTTAAAATGAGTAAGACACATATATTCAAAAGGCACAGTGGATTCTGAGCTTGATCTCTGTGCACATGCGAAGCATTAGAAATTGTTTCTGATACGTGCCTGAAATATTTATTCATATAGTTGTAGCCCTTATATAGTCATTCATTCATTCACGAAACAAATGAATTTTAAGCATCTGATAGGGATTGGCAAAGTATAATCTGCGGATCAAATTCAGTCCCCTGCCTGTTTTGTATGTTCCACAAGCTAAGGATGGTTTTTACGTTTTTAGATCAAAATAAAAATATTTCCTCACACGTGAAAACTATAAGAAATTCCAATTTCAGGATCCATAAATAAAGTTTTATTGGAACACGGCTAGACTCATTGGTTTGTATATTGTCTACAGCTGATTTCATGCTACAGCATCAGAGTTCAGTAGGGTCCACAGAGACCATACGGTCCTCAAAGCCTAAAATGGCCCTGAGCGAGTATGTGCCAGGCCCTGGAGATGAGAACAGACAGTAGTGAGGAAAACAGAGCAAGCCTCACCTTCCTTAGGACAGCAGTAAACGTGCTGTATGGTTATAACTGCTCTGAAGAAAAGTAAGTCTGGGGGAGAGGGAGGAAATACGATTTTTATAAGGTGGCTGAAAGGTCTCCTTTGATACGGTGCAGAGGGCTGACAGAACAAGCCCTATGGGTAACTAGGGGTGGGGAAGACCAGGAAGAATGCAAGTACAAAGGCCCCGAGGGGACAAGTGTGAATAGCATGGGCCTGAGAAGGGGTTAGAGGGAGACGTGCCTGCAGAGGTAGCTGGTGGCCAGATCCTGTAGGAGTGATAGGTTCGGGCTTTCACTCTGGGTGAGGTGGGAAGCCATGCAAAGGTTGAGGAGGGCCATGGGTTGAGAATAGACCGTAAGAGGACAGGGGCAGAAGGGAGACCGTGAAGAAGCTACTGCCATAATTCAGGTGGCTTGGACAAGGATGGGGCAGTGGCCTGCAGAAAAGGGAAAAACGGAAGCTAGAAAGCCAGGCAGGATTCAGGACGTGCAGGAATACCTTGATATACATTTCACTTGCTTCACTAAGTGAAATCCATATTTTTCTTTTCATGGAGTTTTACTGGCCAGAATGCAGGAAGGCTAATTGGGTAATAGTATCAAACTCCTCTAAAACAATCATCCAATTCCTTTCCTGGGAAGTTACCCTAAGGTTATTGTTAAGGATGTGCATCATGTAATTTATCACACAATTTAACCCCAATCCATTGCCCATTTGGACTCATAGAGACCTTATAGGACAGAGTAGAATGGCCCCACAGAGTCTCCAGGACTGTAATCTTTATGGAAGCAAACTGCCACATCTTTCTCCCACAGAGCAGCTGGTAGGTTCAAACTGCTGACCTTTCGGTTATCGGCCAAGTGCTTAACCACTGCGCCACAGGGCTCCTTTCACACTATTTAGAACATCAAAAACTTGGAAACAACCTAAATGTCCAGCCATAGGGGATGGGTTCATGACATACTATGCAGCCATCAGTAAGAAGACAGAAAGGAGAAACTAGAAGGGTCTTGATTCTAGAAGTTTCTCTGGGGCAAAAGGCAGGTGTAATGGGTAAGAGGAGAGGGCTGGAAAGGTTAGAGGTAGCTTCTGAAAGGTACTTCTGAAGATGCCAGAGGAAGGGTAGCCGTGATGAAAATGTCCAGAGTGGGTGCCTGGAAATGAAATGGAGTGAAAACAAACACCAACAAAAGTGGGGAAATCAAAGCTGCTTGAGCCAAATACAGCAAGTCCCAACCCTATCCGATCCAGCAGCCCCGTTTATAATAGAACGCCCATTTTACTACCCTGAAATGTAATAATACCAACTTTCTACTTGTATATATAAACCCTAAATGTAATATAAACAGGATAATTTAAAAGATGTAATTTGTAATAAAATAACATATTTTAGTGTGTAAATGCTTGTGCATAACTACATTAGAAGATCAATGAAGTAGTCCAATGCTCACACTTACATGTAGAATCCCCAGCTGATACAGGTGTGTTGAACAGGTGACTCAAATATCAGAGTGGCACTGCCGCCGAGGATATGATTTTTGAAATAGTGAATAAGTCCTGGTAAATTCCCAAACAAAATAGAATATAATCTTCCTTCACTTTATACAGTGTATATTAAAACTGAAAAAGGAATACTTCATGTTATATACAAAATGGAATTTGATTTTAGGGCCAGATAATTATAATCAGCTTTTTCAACTACCTGACCTTCTGACAAGATGCTAGAAAGTCATGCAGGGTATGGAATAATGCTTCATTGTGCTAGACTGTCCCTCACATGTGAGAATCTTGACAAACCCTAGCCCTCACCCACTAACTTCAATATTGATATTGAAATCTCTGAGAGTGTTTTCAGAACCTGGTGGGAAAAAGAAGGTTGTGAGTCAGGAGCCAAGGTCTTCAGCAAATGAGGAGGGTGACCGGAAGGAAGATGGATAACCCCAGAAGAAGGATCAGTGGTGTGATGGTAATGCTTAATAACTGGCTCTGATTGTAGCATTTGCCAACTTCCGTAGTGTAAATACTTCCACCGTGACCAATTTCAAGCTACCAACATGGCATCATTGAATGAGGAAGTTGGGAAAATGTGCTCCATCAGCTCTCCAGAGCTGGTCCAGGAGAGGTCCAGCAAACCACTAGGATGGATAGAGGTTGGCACAGGCAAATAACATGAACCTCAAATGAACGGGAAGTTTTTCAAACAAGAATGTAGGAGCAATATTCTGACAGACGCATCAGTGAGTGAGATAAAACCAATCCAACTTCCCAAGCCCGAAGGACAGAAGGTATGCAGGGATAATCACCTTCCCATGACTAAATAGTGGCCTTGGGGGTTCAATAGAGGGTTCAAGAAGGGAAGAAAGCATTTTTTTTTAAAGCAGATAAAGATTTAGCAGAGTTTGTTTTCTGCTCCTGTAAAGATTTCAGCCTTGGAAACCCTATGGGGCAGTTGTACTCTGTCCTATGGGCTCGCTGTAAGTCGGAATCGACTTGACGACACAACAAAAAACAACAACAGAGTTTGTTTACCAGGAAACAGAATTCTGGAAGACAAATGGGTATGTTCTGGAGAGAAGGTAGCAGAGAAAGACTGGGTAAGGAAATCTCCAGCACAGAACATTCCAGGGGTGACCAAGGGTGATGAAGAGCCTCTTCCTATTCCAAACCAAATCTGACAACCATCCAGGCCACAGCGTTTCAGGGAATTCATCTTTCACATAGTCATCAAATTATTATAATTTAGTTTCAGCAACTACAGTAGCTGCTCAAAAAACACATTACTACAGTAGTGCTCTGCGAAATATTTGCACATACAGCAAACGTAGCAAATTTTGCCACTTCATTGACTTTGTAAAACTGAAAGATCTCCCCCTTTGTCTTGTGTAGTTTCACTAATTGCATCATTAGCAGAAGGCCATTTGACCAACATAGAGGAGAGAAAAAAGTACTCTGCCTACATTTTAAGGGGAAATGCAAGTAAAAATATTAAAATTTTCATGCCTCTGTGATGTAGAACCCAAAAGGAGATAAGACAGTCAAGTGATTATAGAGACGTCATCTTCAAAAAATCAAAAGAATTAACTTCTTGCGTGTACAATTGGCGTGGCCATACAACCAATCTCAGTTTCTCAATTTTCATAATATGGACACTCTTAGTCGAAAACAGAGAGGCAGGGTGATTGCAAAAGTCTCAGCTCACGGAGACAAGGAGCCTGAAGAGAAAGGAAAGGATGTGAGATCACAAATAAAGGAGGAGTCTCAAGATCAGATGTCAGGAGCTGCTCTGAGATGAGTCTAGAGGACGGTGCCTCAGCCTCAGCACTACTGACATTTGAGGCTGGATTTTCTCTGCTGGAGTTGGGGGGCAGGGGGGTACTGTCCTGTGCATTGTAGGATGGTTAGCAGCATCCCTAGCCTCTATCCATAAGATGCCAGTAATACCCTCTTCCCAGCTGTGACAACCAAGTATGTCTCCAGACATGACTAGATGTACCCTGGGGAACAAAATCACTCCAGATGAAACTCATGGGTCTAGAAGGTCGGTAGGGTTATTAGAGGAAAACAAGAGATTTCCAGAATTTCAAACAGAGACATTTGGGATGGGGAAAAAAAAAGAAAAAGAATAGCGATACAATGGGCATTACTGGGCTCATCTGGATGCAGCTGCTTAATAATTCCAAGAAAAGCTTTATTCCAAACCCCTGCCCCCCAAAAAAACAAACCCATTGCCATCAAGTCAATTCCAATTCATAGTGACCCTATAGAGAGGTGCACATTATTTAGGGATCATTTTCACAGCAAATGACAGAAATCCAAGTCCAAAATGGCCTAAGTAAAGAAGAAATGGTAGGCTTACATATATCTTGGCATAGGCCTGGCTTCGGGCACATTGCAATCTAGGTGCTCTGATGATGTCATCAAGAAGCCGTTTCTTTCATTCTCTTCCACTCTGCCTGCCTCTGTATTGGCTTCATTCTCAAAAAGGCTTCTCCCAAAAGGAGGCAAAACTACCAGGAACAGCTCCAGGATTACTCTCAACCAGCAAAGCAGCCCCAGAAGGAAGAGGAGGCTCTTAACCACTAGCTGTATCTAAGGACTCTGGATCAAGTCTCTTTGGCCCAGCTTGGGTGGCACGGGCATATGTACCCAACCACTGTAGCCATGGTGATATGGTGCATTGATGAGCTAGGTCTGGTTTACACGTTCATTCCTGGAGCCAGAGGTGGGAACAGCCATCAGTCACATATTCTGAGAGAAGATGGCAATAAGCTCCCCCAAAGGGAGGCTAGTAGAGATTGTACAGGAGAATATCCACTCTTCTTTACGTAGTTAACAGAATTTCTAGTCGATCACATGGCCACCTAAAGTCCATACTTGCCAATCTCCCTTGCAGTTGGGTGTGGCTGAATGACTAAATGACGTATGAACAGAAGTGATATGGATAACTTGTATAGTTTGTCCTTAAAAGGAAAGAGATACCATCTCCTTTCCCCCTTCCTCTGGCTGAAATGTGAACCCAGTGGTGACAATCCTGCATCATGAAGACACAGCATCAGAGTAACAGAAAGCAATGGGACAGAAGGACCAAGTGTTCCTAACAGGTTTTCAGAGCAGGGTCATCTTATCGGTCTAGACCTTAATTTCTGAGAGACCAAAATATAATTCTGTTGTTTTTAAACTGCCATTTTTGGGGGTCTGTGCAGACCTGACAACAATCCTAATTCATACAGGAGTTTGAGGTATATTATCAAAAAAGGGAATGTGAGGATGGGAAGAAAATCCAGAGATGACCACGACAGTCGGCATAAAATGGGATTTCTAATCCTCGTATTTTAACAGCCATTGGTGTCGAGTTTCTCATGGAAACTCTGTAGTTCTGCCAGAGTTCTCTATACCTAAGCTCTATTGCACTGATTTGTTCAAACAAAGCTTTGAGTCTTCTCCATTTACAAATATAACCAACCTTGATTAATTTCGGCATTACGTCTTCACTACTGAACTCGCCGGTGGCATTCCTAGTACCCTTCTGCGAGCTGAAAGAAGTTACCAAATCACTGAGTTGATTCAGCTGCAGTGGGACCCAGGATCCCACACCAACAGAGGGGGGCCAAACTATAAATTTCACCATCATCTCAGCTCCCGAAAGACTTCACTTAGAGGTGAGAGTCAAGATTCTTGCTGCTCTGGCAAGGGAGAAAAATGCACGTAGATCACAAACAAATGTATTTTGTCTAGAGTGCAAGGAGGCAGAGAGGATCCTCAAACCCAGAGGAATAAAATTTTTATCTATACTATGTCTTTACTGCGGATAAAATAGCCCTTTCTCTCGCTAACCTAGTATGGTCCCAGTGTGTTCTTTTATATAAGCAAGATGACTCAATTTATTTTTATAATATTATTTAATATTAGCTAGCCAAAACCCATTGCCATTGAGTTGATTCCAACTCATAGCTACCCTATAGGACAGAGCAGAACTGCCCCATAGTGTTTCCAAAGAGCAAGTGATGGATTTGAACTCCCGACCTTTTGGTTAGCAGCCAAGCTCTTAACCACTAAGCCACTAGGTTCCATTTAATGTTATAAGATATAATCATATATTATATAAAATATTATAATATTTTATAATAATATGAATAACAATAACTGAGCTTGGAATCGACTCCGTGGTAGCAGGTTTGGTTTTGGTTTGGTTTATATGCCTTAAAAGGAGCCCTGGTGATGCAATGGTTAAACACTTAGCTACTAACTGAAAGGCTGGCCGTTCGAACTCACCCAGCAGCTCCACAGGAGAAAGATCTGGCTATCTGTTTACAGCCTAGAAAACCCTATAGGGCACTACTCTGTCTACTTGGGGTCGCTAGGAGTCCAAATCAACTCGACGGGCATCTAACAACAACATGTGCCTTCAATGTATTTTCTCACCATATTCTCTCGTCAGGTTGGTATAATTTATATCATATCATGAGTAAGAAGACTGGCATACAAAGAAGACAAATAACTGGCCAGGGTCACTCAGCCAGAGGGTGGGCTAGCTAGAAATGAAAGTGAGGATTTCTATTGCACATTGTATATGGCATAGCTCTTTACTGAGGTAAGACAGCACCGTTATCAAGTGGCGAGATGGTTGTTTGTTTGCCCTTCAAAGAACATTTAAGCAATAATGGATTCACTCATCTTTATAACTCAAACTCCTGCCTCACTGCCTTCATTTTAGCTGCTCAGGAGAGGCCCATAATGAGTGCATGAATACCGAGTACCTGAATACACAGTGAATAAATTATTTAAGTCTTCAGTTTTGTATAAAATCCATTCAACAAGTAGATGCATTCCGACTGTGTTTCAGGCACCTTTCCAGGCAAGAACAAAACAGACAAGGTCCCTATCCTTGAGGTGCTGATCAGTTTACTGAGCTAAGGTCAGTGGTTCTTAATCTTGATTGCTCATTAAAATCACCCAGGAGTTTCTTGGGCCCTACTGGAATTCAAGTGAATAAGAATCAAGTGAAGGCTGAGAACCACAGGGCTAGGTATCTTAGGAGGCATCTCGGAAGAAAGGCCTGGCAATCTACTTCCAAAAACTCAGCCATGGAAAACCCTATGGAGCACAGTTCTACTCTGACACATATGCGGTCACTGTGAGTCTGAATCAACTCAACAGCAACTGGTTGGTTGCTTAGGTATCTTAGGCCAAAAGCCCATTGCTGTTAAGTCGATTGCAACTCCTGGCGACCCCATGTGTTACAGAGTAGAACTGCTCCATAGGGTTGTCTTGGCTGTAATCTTTTCAGAATCCTATCACTAGACCTTTCTTCTGTGGAGCCACTGGGTAGATTCAAACTGCTAACCTTTAGGTTAGCAGCTGATCGCAAATTGCTTGCACCACCCAGGGACAAAACCAAACCCATTGTCGTTCAGTCCATTTTCGACTTGTGGCGCTTCTCAAACTTTTCCATGTATATGAATCGCCTGGGGATCTTGTTAAAATGCAGATTCTGATTCAGTAGTTCTGGGGTGCTGCTGCTCTTCCTGGTCCCAGACGACACTGGATTTACAAGATGGCAGATAAGCATAAATATGAAAGCATAGCGCCCCCACCACAGGACCTGCAGTTATTTGATGATTTTACATCACAGACATGGACGCTGCACGTAGGATCATCTCAGTTTTTTGTTTGTTTTTTTTAATTGTACTTTAGATGAATAAGTTTCTCATTAAACAATTCATACACATGCTGTTTTGTGACATTGGTTGCCAACCCCACAACGTGTCAACACTCTTCTCTTCTTGCCCTTAGGTTCCCCGTTACCAGCTTTCACGTCCCCTCCTGCCTTCTCGTCCCTGCCCCTGAGCTGGCGTGTCCATTTAGTCTCGTTTTGTTTTATGGCCTGTCTAATCTTTGGCTGACGGGTGAACCTCAGGAGCGAGTTAAAAGGATGTCCGGGGGCCATACTCTCGGGGCGGATCTTCTCAGTTTTAAGGAAACATATCCTTCCATCACTCTTGTTCCTTAAAGGAGAAGACCCAGGCTCAACTGCAATGATTCTGACCTACAAGTGTGAACGTTGTAGAAGAAAAGAACAATATGGAAAACCAAACCATTTCTCCTTATACTACTCCTTATACCACTTACATATTCATATTCAAATAAAGCTTACATCCAGGGGCAGATTACCTAACAAGCAAGGCACCCACCGGCTTAATTGTATTTACTTGCTAATCTGTAGCGCAGAGTTTCACCTGGGTTTCATGATATGGTGAAACCCAAGTAAAATTGTGTCCTACAGATTAGTAAGTAAAAACACTTAAGCCCGTGTGTACCTTGCTTACTCTAAACCAGTGCGTACTGTGCTTACTGCTTAATCCACCCCTGTATCCACCCGTTTGCAGCCTTTGCTTTTTGCATTTAGATGCTAAGAATAAAGACGTGTGTGTGTGTGTGTGTGTGTGTGTGTGTGTGTGTGGTGTGTGGCAATTCCGAATGTCTCAAGACTTTTCTTCTTCTCTAAACACGGTCGTCTTCACAAGCAACTCTGACAATGCACTTTCATTTTGTCAGAGTTGCTTGGGATGAAATTTGCTCAGCCATTAAAAGGTGGGAAAGTGTCCTGCTGCTGTGTATATGAGAGAAGGCCACTGTTTTGTCATATGTCAGCTACCCATCAGTCGAAGCGGAGGAAGCGATTGGTACATGATGGGGTTGGCAAGAAGCCCTCCAAACCTTAATTATCAGAGTGCCCCCAGTTTTGCCCAGCTTGTCATTGGCTCCTGACAAGCTCAGAGTCAAACAAGAAGACAAACAGCACATCGCCCACTGGTTAATTAGCAGCAGGCAGAAAGCAACCGAAATTACAAGCCCAAGAAAATATGCCACAAAGTTGCTTTTCATACGTTGGTTTCAGCAACATATGCAAGGGAAATGGTGAATTTTTCATGTTCCAAGAAGTATCTCAACTGCCCTCTTTGGTCTGCTTCAGACATCAGGAAGTGAAGTAGTTATTTTACCACTCAAAGAGCTACTGAAGACCTATTGTGTGCCTGGTCCTGAAGGTGTGAACAGAATACGATGTGGTTGATTGATATACTCATTCTTTCATTTATTCTGTCTACTATATTTATTCTTCCTACTACCTTCTACTACATCGAGGCACTGAGCTAGATTCCAGGTATATATTAAAAAAAAAAAAAAAAAGGAGTCCCTGGATGGTGCAAACGGTTAATGCACTCAGCTGCTAACCGAAAGGTTAGAGGTTCAAGTCCACCCAGAAGCACTACAGAAGAAAAGCCTGGCAATCTACTTCCAGAAAATACCCTTTAAAAACCCTGTGGAGCACAGTTCTACTCTGACACACATGAGGTCAACTCAGCAGCTACTGGTTTTTATTTAAAAACACAAGGCATGATTCCTGCCCTCGCAGAAATTATAGTCTAGTGGGGAGAGAGACAAGAAATAAACCCAGAAATTAATTATAATCATACATAATGAAATTGCTATAAAGGAGAAAGGCAAGGTCCCTCCTATCAGGGACCTTGTGCCTAATCCAGTAAAGGCAACCACCACGACTCAGGGCTGGATTGCCCAATAACAAAGATGTGGTGAAACCCACGTGAAATTGTACACTACAGATGAGCAGGTAAACACAGGTAAGCCCATGCAGACCTTGTTTAACGTAAGCCAGTGCGTATTATGCTTATTGTTAACCCACCCCTGTGAACCACTGCATCATTTGCTTTATAGAAGCATTCTTCACGTCACAGACGGATCCCTTTAAGTATTGAACTCTCGAGTATGCTAACGGATTATAGATAAATCATTCATACATAACTAAGAGGCTAAAGGCAGAGAATTTTAACGTGTTATGAGGCAGCACCCACTGAAGATCAATCAGAAATTACAGTAAGCATCTTGGTGATCACAACAAAAACTAATGGAAAAAATGATTTAACTCATAAAAGGTTACTAGATACCCAGTTTTACCCACACATATACCTATAAAATGATTCAATGAAAAAAAATCCATATGATACTGCACAGTTGGCATATTTAATAGACAGGCATTGCTACTGAACATAATATTCCATATTTACTTGCCCAATATTCTAGCTCCTGCTGATTATTCGAGCATTGGTGGTTTTCAAAAAATAAAACCTGCATGTCACTTCAATACTCGCTGCTATTGTGCAAAGTGTTTAAACTTATGTGCCTTTGTTTAAAAAAAAAAAAAATCCTTACAGAAAGCTTCTCATTAAAATGTAGAGAAGATAATCATCCAAAATTTTAACTTGGAACTTGAGTTGAAAAAAAAA
>NW_004443944.1:12099921-12102127 GCF_000243295.1 Trichechus manatus latirostris
AAAAAAAAAAAAGGAGTCCCTGGATGGTGCAAGAGGTTAATGCACTCAGCTGCTAACCGAAAGGTTAGAGGTTCAAGTCCACCCAGAAGCACTACAGAAGAAAAGCCTGGCAATCTACTTCCAGAAAATACCCTTTAAAAACCCTGTGGAGCACAGTTCTACTCTGACACACATGAGGTCAACTCAGCAGCTACTGGTTTTTATTTAAAAACACAAGGCATGATTCCTGCCCTCGCAGAAATTATAGTCTAGTGGGGAGAGAGACAAGAAATAAACCCAGAAATTAATTATAATCATACATAATGAAATTGCTATAAAGGAGAAAGGCAAGGTCCCTCCTATCAGGGACCTTGTGCCTAATCCAGTAAAGGCAACCACCACGACTCAGGGCTGGATTGCCCAATAACAAAGATGTGGTGAAACCCACGTGAAATTGTACACTACAGATGAGCAGGTAAACACAGGTAAGCCCATGCAGACCTTGTTTAACGTAAGCCAGTGCGTATTATGCTTATTGTTAACCCACCCCTGTGAACCACTGCATCATTTGCTTTATAGAAGCATTCTTCACGTCACAGACGGATCCCTTTAAGTATTGAACTCTCGAGTATGCTAACGGATTATAGATAAATCATTCATACATAACTAAGAGGCTAAAGGCAGAGAATTTTAACGTGTTATGAGGCAGCACCCACTGAAGATCAATCAGAAATTACAGTAAGCATCTTGGTGATCACAACAAAAACTAATGGAAAAAATGATTTAACTCATAAAAGGTTACTAGATACCCAGTTTTACCCACACATATACCTATAAAATGATTCAATGAAAAAAAATCCATATGATACTGCACAGTTGGCATATTTAATAGACAGGCATTGCTACTGAACATAATATTCCATATTTACTTGCCCAATATTCTAGCTCCTGCTGATTATTCGAGCATTGGTGGTTTTCAAAAAATAAAACCTGCATGTCACTTCAATACTCGCTGCTATTGTGCAAAGTGTTTAAACTTATGTGCCTTTGTTTAAAAAAAAAAAAAATCCTTACAGAAAGCTTCTCATTAAAATGTAGAGAAGATAATCATCCAAAATTTTAACTTGGAACTTGAGTTGAAAAAAAAACTACACAAAGCCTTTGGATTGAACGGTGAGCTTTTATCCTCTGCCAATGTGGCAAACTTTCAGCATTTCCTGGAATATTTTCCAACCACTTTAAACACCTGAAGGGTTTCTTACATGTTGGATTGGTTGGCAGGGAGGGTGCGAGCAAACGGAGAATAGCAGAAGGGAAAAAGAGAGGAAGGATACCTTTTAGATTAACCCAACAAATAGTCACATTTTTAACATTGACTTTATCAGGTCTATAGCAAAGAAAATACTGCCTGTATAATTAACAATTCTGGTTTTAAAGAACTGAAGTGGATTATCAAAAGGGCAGGCTGCACTTTAAATTAAAGATGATATCTGAGGCATTTACAGCAATGTTATGTTATAGCCACTGATATTATACATAAATGTGTAGGTCAGGAGTCCACTCTCAACCATACAGAAGGACCAGACAGGTGAAATAGCTGAGTGGAGAGGGCTGGATAGGAACGGAAGCGAACTGGAGAGAATATTCTCTAAATAAAGCAAGCAGATGTTTCTCAGCCAACCGTCGCCAACCAGATGCCACCCATATGAACAGAGCTTCCAAATTTCAGAAAAAACCAGAGAGTCTGATTTTTGTGTAAAATCTCCTGATTTTTAGAAAAGTATTGGCCTGCATATAATCCATTTTTTAAATTGCTGTGCAAGCCAAGTAATTCCTGGGTGGTGCAAACAGTTAACACACTTGGCTGCTAACTAAAACATGGGAGGTTCAAGTCTACCCAGAGGTGCCTTGGAAGAAAGTCCTGGAGATCTGCTTCTGAAAAAATCAGCCACTGAAAACCCTAAGGGGCACAGTTCTACTCTGACACACACGGGGGCTCCCTGAGTCAAAGTCAACTCCATGGCAACTGGTTAACTGGTTGGTGCAGGCCAAACAAAATATATCCACAGGCTGAATTCACTGGGCTCCACTAATTTTTTTTAATTTTTTTTTATTGTCCTTCAGGTGAGGGTTTACAGAACAAATAGTTTCTCATGAAACAGTAGTACACATATTGTTTTATGACATTGGTTAACAACCACACAACATGTCAACCCTCTCCCTTCTC
>NW_004443944.1:12102640-12107474 GCF_000243295.1 Trichechus manatus latirostris
CCTTGCTCCCGAAGGGATGAGACCAGTGGAGTATCTTAGATGGCTGCTCACAGGCTTTTAAGACCCCAGACGCTACTCACCAAGTAGAATGTAGAACATTGTCTTTATAAACTGTGTTATGCCAATTGGGGGGCTCCACTAATTTTGACCTACATCCTAGCTGATCCCAGTTCCCAAATGTTGTAGCAGAACATTCTGACTGTTCCAGCCTTGCCCGAAGCCCAGGGAGACGGGTCCCATTTACAGAGCAGGAGCAGTCAGCTCACTACTGCAAGACC
Organism: Trichechus manatus latirostris; assembly: GCF_000243295.1. NCBI lineage: Eukaryota > Metazoa > Chordata > Mammalia > Sirenia > Trichechidae > Trichechus > Trichechus manatus. The sequence goes on from NW_004443944.1 coordinate 12,102,919, forward strand.
TTCGGAAATCCTATTCTCTACTGGACATAGGATTCCATAAACCGGGACTTGGACACCCTCAGTGAAGTCAAGCAGCAACCCCCAGCAGGGACAAGAGTGGGCAATCTGACTGGTCTTGGAAACAGCCCCCGAGCCCTCCCTCCGCACCTCAGGTAGAGCAGCAGAGTACTCACAGAGTTTTGCAGAAGTCTCTCTCCCTTTTCTCCTTTCTCTCCACCCCACAACACAAATCAAACTATATGAAGGCTATGCCCAGTCTGTTTTCCAGAAGTTATGGATGTTTTCTGTATGAAGTCTTGGGTTCATGAAGCTGTTTTTACTGTTGATAGGTATAATCGAGTCAATTCCAATTCATAGTGACCCCATGTGACAGGACAGAACTGCCCCATGGAGTTTTCTAGGCTGTAATCTTATGGGAACAGATCACCAGGTCTTTCTCCCATGGAGCTGCTGCGCGGGTTCGAACTGCCAACCTTTCAGTTAGCAGTCGACCACTTAACAATTGTGCAACCAGGGCTCCTTACATGAAGATAGGAGAGGATTATAATCAAAATCTTGAGAGTTATCTTTGGCAAAAGAAATAAAGGTCTTCCCTTTAGCTAGTTCTTGCCCCAGTTTCAAATGGACAGATTCATTTTTTCACCAAAGAACTATCTAGTGAAGAGGATGGGAAGGAGAAGGGTAGTATCCACCACACAACAGATAAGTCCTTTGAAAAAAAAAAAACTTTCCTTTGGCGTGCCCAAATCTTCCAAGCTCTGTTCCTAGATTCTTAAACTGGCAGGTCTTAGGCAGAATCCACTCCTCAAATGATTTTATTTGGTTAACACTTAAAAAAAAAAAAAAATTGACTTTACCTTTTGGGGCCATCGTCTTTGTTAGGTTTCTCTAGAGAAATGAACCAGAAAGACGTGTACGCACGCGTGTGTATGTGCGTCCCCGGGTGGCGCAAACAGTTATGCACTCAACTAGTAGCCAAAAAGTTGGCAGTTGGAACCCACCCAGAGGCACCTTGGGAAAAAGGCCTAGAGATCTCTGCTGCCACCACCCTGATCCCAGCCACCATGATATCTGACCTGAGTCATTGCAGCAACCTCCAGATGTCTTCGCTTCTGTCCTACCCTCTCAGACGTCTTTTTTTTTTAACCCAGCATCCAGATTAATCATGATAAAACGTAAGTGACAGCATGTTCACCTTCTCTCCAAAACACTCTGTCTCGGTCCTCTAGTGCTGCTGTAACAGAAATACCACAAATGGACGGCTTCAACAAACAGAAGTTTATTCTCTCACAGTCCAGTAGGCTAGATTCAGGGTGCCGGCTCCAGGGGAAGGCTTTCTCTCTCTGTCAGCTCTGGAGGAAGGTCCTTGTCATCAGTCTTCCCTTGGTCTGGGAGCATCTCAGTGCAGGAACTTCAGGTCCAAAGGACGCGCTCTGCTCCCGGAGCTGCTTTCTTGGTGGTATGAGGTGCCCCACTCTCTGCTCACTTCCTTTCCTTTTATCTCTTGTAAGATAAAAGGTGGTACAGGCCACACCCCAGGGAAACTCCCTTTACATTGGGTCGGGGTGTGACCTCAGTAATGGTGTTGTAATCCCATCCTAATCCTCTTTAACATAATATAATCTTGCCTCATTAACCACAGGAAGAGATTAGGATTTACAACACATAGGAAAATTACAATCACAAAATGGAGGACAATCACACAATACTGGAAATCATGGCCTAACCAAGTTGATGTATTTTTGGGGGACACAATTCAATCCACGACACCTTCCATTGCCTCCCCATCTCACTCAGAGTAAAAGCCAAAGTTTTTTCGCAGCCCCCAAGGTCTCATATTCTCTCCCTTGCTCACTTGAATGGAGCCCCCCAAAAAAACCAAACCCTTTGCCTTCGAATCGAATCCCACTCATAGAGACCCTATAGGACATAGTAGGGTTTCCAAGGAGCAGCTGGTAGATTCGAACCGCCAACCTTTTTCGGTTAGCAGCCGTAGCTCTTAACCACTGCACCACCAGGGCCAGGCCCATATTGTTGCTGTTTCTCCAACCAACATGTCACACACATCCCCTCTCCCGATTTTTCCACCTACTACTTGTTCTGCCTGGACCACTCTTCCCAAGAGAGCCCGCTGGCTGTTCTTACCTCCTTCAGGTCATGGCTCCAATATCCCATTTTCAGTGAAGTCTTGTCCGAAAATGCTACATAAGAGAGCCACCCCATCCCTACACCCCTCTCTCCCATCATTTTCCCCTGGTGCATCTTCTCCATAGCACTGCCCACCATCTGGCAAACTCTAATTCTTTCTTTTCTGATTCCTTCTACTAGAAGGTAAGCTCCAGGAGGATATGAATTTTATTTTATTCATAACTTTATTCTCAGCTCCTACCAAAGTGCCAGACACCTAGTAGGTACTCAATATACATCTGTTGAAGGAACAAATAGAGGAAAGGAGGTGGACTTTGGAATGGGACAGGTCTACATTTGAATTCCAGGTCTGACACTAACTAGCTGTGTGACCTCGGATAGGTCACGTTACCTTTCTGAACTTCTATTTAATCTGTTGCTAGGTGGTGATAATAATCCTCTCCCTTCGAAGTTTTTGCAAGGTATAGAAGTAATGTATCTTAAGAGCTTACATCAATAAATGGCAGCTGTTATCACCATGTTAGTTGCTGTTGAATCAGCTCCAAATCACGGCGACCCCATGTACAACAGAATGGAATGGTGCCTGGTCCTGCACCATTTTCATGATCCTCGGTATGCTCAAGTCCATCGCTGAGAATTTTTGAGTGCCTTCCCTGTGTTTTGAGCCACTGTGTGTTTTGAGTACCTTCCAATCTAGGGGGCTCATCTTCCAGCCCTATATCGGATAATATTCTGTTGTAAAACACAGAGTTGACACTGGCTAGTTTTCAGAAGTAGGTCGCCAGGCCTTTCTTCCTAGTCTGTCTTAGTCTAGAAGCTCTGCTGAAACCTGTCCACCATGAGTGACATGCAAGCCACCACAGTACCACACACTGACAGATGGGTGGTGGGTTATCATCATAGATTCTGTTTATTTGCCACCTCCCTGACATCCTGTTTGCCCTGCACCAGCCACACTGGCCTAACTCCTCTTGCTAAAACACACCAGGCTCATTTCCACAAGACCTCTTTGTACCTGCTGTTCTCAGCCTGGCCCCTGGTGCTCTGCATCATGGGCTTCCAGCTAGGACATCACCTCCTCTCAGAAGACATCCCTGACCCCCCTGCCAGTCACACTCGCTTACACCATGGGTTTATGTCCTCCATAGACTGAGCGCTTGTAATTTGTGTGTTTACTTGCCCACTGCATGGCTGTCCCTACCAGAAGGCAAACTCCAGGAGGAGAAAGCTCATCTGCCATCTCCCAGCCCTTCTGCAATTCCTGTCACATAATAGACCAGGATCAGCAACTCCTGGCAACTCAGGAGGAGTCCAGGCTCCTCCTAACTTCAGGGCCCCACGGCCTTTTCACAGTTTGGCAGCTGTCTGGTTTAATTCTCACAATAAAAAACAAAAATAGTTGCCGTGGACTCAGTTCTGACCCATGGCAACCCACTATGTGTCAGAGAACTGTGCTCCATAGGGTTTTCAATGGCTGAGTTTTCCATAGATTGCCAGGCCTTTCTTCCAAGGTGCCTCTAGATGGACTCAAAGCACCAACCTTCTGGTTAGCAGCCGAGTGTGTTAACCATTTGCACCACCCAGGGACCCTGCCATATAATACACACTTAATAAATATTTATTGAATGGATAAGACTTTGTGGAAGAAATGTATATGGGGGATAAAGTCTATGCAAAATACTCTGTTAGGAACCCTGGTGGTGTAGTGGTTAAGCACTCAGCTGCTAGCCCAAATGTTGGTGGTTGGAAGCTACCAGCCACTCTGGGGGAGAAAGATGTGACCGTCTGCTTCCATAAAGACTGCAGCCTAGGAAACCTATGGGGCAGTTCTGCTTTATAGCATGGGGTCATTATGAGTCGGATTGACTCGACAGCAGTGGGTTTTTTTTGGGGGGGTGTGGTTTTATAATACTTTGTGTTTATGATTGTCATGGTGGAGTTTTAGCACCATGTGGACTGAGAATCAGGTGATGCTGCGGGCAGGAGGAAAAGCAGTATGCCGAGAAACTTGTAAAGGATTCTGCCTCCAAGGGGAAGAGACCTGGGGAATAGTCTATTTTGAAAAGAGACAGAGAGTAAAGTACGAGTATGGTTGAAAATACATATTAAAATAGAAAATTGTGAGTCTTGCCCAGATGATACCAGAGATCTAGGAAAGCAAAGGGCCTTTGGCCATGTCATGGATTGAGTTGTGTCCCCCAAAAATACCTCTCAGCTTGGCTGGGTCGTGATTCCCAGTATTGTACGATTGTGTTATCTGATGTGATGTCCTTATGTGTTGTAAACTCTACCACTATGATAAAATTATATGTGATCTCCTCATGTGTTGTAAATTCTATCACTGTGATGAGGTTATACTGATGAGGTTGACAAGATCAGTGTCTTAATGCAATCTCTTTTGAGATATA
>NW_004443944.1:12107574-12146414 GCF_000243295.1 Trichechus manatus latirostris
CCTTCCTCCAGAGCCGATGGAGAAAGCGTTCCCCTGGAGCTGATGCCCTGAATTTGGACTTGTAGCCTACTGGACTGTGAGAGAATAAATTTCTCTTTGTAAAGCCATCCACTTGTGGTATTTCTGTTGGAGCAGCACTAGATGACTAAGACAGGCCAGAATTACACTCTAGTGTTTACACACAGAAGACAATACTTCAGGCAGAGAGGGGGCAAAGAAACCCTGCTTGATTCACGCGAGAGCAGATGCACTGAAATACGGAGAGTTGCAAAATAATTGTTGTTAGGTGCCATCGAGTTGGTTCTGACTCACAGTGACCCTATGTACAACAAAATGAAACACTGCCTGGTCTTGCCCTGGTGGCAATATGTTAAAACGCTCGGCCGCTAACCAAAAGGTCGAGGGTTCAAACCCAACAGTCACTTTGCAGGAGAAAAATGTGGCATTCTGCTTCCATAAAGATTACAGCCTTGGAAACCCTATGGGAAGTTCTGCTCTATCCTATAGGGTTACTATGAGTAAGTATCAACTTGACAGCAACACGTTTGGTTATGGGAAATAATTATGGGTGGCAAATTCAGGGCCAGCTCGCCTTCATTTCGTTTCTGAATGGAGACACTTTTGCCCTTTGGGCACTGAGACTGAAATGCTTTCCCTCTTTGTGATTCAAAGGAGAAACGGACAACAGCTCTGTAAAACAAGGTCAAGATTTGGGTTCGGGAGGTTTGCCAATGCAACCAGGAAGCGGACATCAAAAAAATAAAAACATAGCTTCAATTTCTGTCACCACTTACCCCATCTATGAATGTCAAAATGTGGTCTGCAGTATGGCGGAACTCAGGGGTGGGACTGTGAAGTTTTGTGAATGGACACAGCCAAACTCCACCTCCTAGGAGTCAAGGAAAGCCCTTTGGTTTTCTAGAGTTTCTGCCAAAAAGTTACTTACCAGCATTTGGGAAGGTGAATATTAAAGCACTGGCATTTTGCTTTTGGTCAGTTACATGAGCTTACAAGGAAGCTGTGAGGCAAACTGGCAAACATCTTGTCTTACAACTTGTTCACATTAAAGACAGATATTGAGGTGAATTTCCCATCCAGAATAATCAGTGGAAATTCATTTCTTTCTACTCCTTTAGTGTTTCCTATAATTCACCCTGACCTCGGTGGATAGGCAGCAAGAGATGCCTGTAAAAAGGGCTTTTAAACTCATAGTTGTTTGCAGAATATTAGTAACACTATAAAAAGTTTATGTTAATTAATGCTGTATTTTAATAGATTTCCTGGAAGTTTGTAACTGCATACTATAAAGGCTTTCAAGATAATGTATTATACAGTGGTTATCATAAACTCCAAAGCAGTTCAAATATTCTTTTTATGTCTCAATAACTTTTCTCCAAAAGTTACAGTACTTAAAAGATTCAAATGCAGAAATAAAAAGAAAAAATTCTCCCCACCAGGGGATATTTTAAAATCTTATATCTCATCATGACCCATCTAATTCCTTGGCAACACTCTACTTAAGCTGGCTTATAAGCTATCTGCATGTCTGCTGTCATAGACTGTCCTCAGTCAAGTGCCAGGGCAGGTTTTGTAGGTCAGGCAGCTCAGATAACTCACAACTTCCATATTCCTCTGGACCAAGCCTCTGTCTAAATATGAGCATCCCTTATCATTGTTTGGTTAAGTTTAGGCATAAAGAGACATTTGAAGTTCAAAGCAGCCCCATTTTGCATGTTCAGCAGACAGGCTACAGGGAGACTTTGAGTGTAAAAGTTCCAAGAGAGATCAAATCCAAAGTAAACTTCAACATTTGGGTGTGGGATATTAAACTGAAACCCCCAAAGGCAAAACCTCTGTGGATTTTTTCAAGCAAAAGAAATGCCCTCCTGAAGGCTTCGAACATCCCATTCTAGTACTTTTAAGATGGTAGACAATACAGCTTTTCTTGTAATATTCGAGAAGAATAAATATCACCAAAAAATAGAATTTTTAAAAATGTAAATGGCCTGAATAATGACTGCAAATGAGAAAACCTTAAGACCAGAAAAACGAAATGAATTACACAAACGAGCTTCCATTTCACTCTTTTAATATGGCCACTGAATCACAAACATGGCTGCCCATAAATCCAGCTGGACCTTCTAAAAAATATACAACGCTAACACACACACAAATACCTCACCTTTCTCCTGCCAAATTATACAGACAGTATCATGAGTACTTTGTGGCTCCCAACTAAGGCCTTAGAAGCTATGAATCTCTTCCTTTTCTCCATTCCCTAAGTCCCAGTTATAAAACACTTGTCATCTGGACTCAGTATCCAACAGCATCTGCATCATATTACATTTATTCTCAACTCCAGCAAAGAATATGTTTCCTGAGCTTCTGAGCACTATTTTGATTTTTCCATTGAAATTCTAAGCCCTCGCAGTGACCTTCATTGAAGACTCCTACTATAATCACAAAATGATCAAAATAAGTACATGTATATGTAAGTGCTTGTATATACACATCGACTTTGCTAGTTAACAGAACCAAAAAGTGAACAAGTCAAGGTTGTAAATACCTAAGAGAGTTAACAACCACCCAAAACTCAAGTACCTCATCTGGAAATTACAATAATCAGTTGTAGGTTGACCAACCACCCCAGCTTGCCCAGACTGAGCCATTCCTGGGACAGAGGATTTTCTAGTCCCAGGAGAACTGGAATGGCTGGTCACTCTAAAAGCTTCACAATGAACTTAACAATGGAGATTTTTTTTAAAGAGGAAAAACTCCAAGTTCCTCTTAGACTCTATGAGGGAAAAAATGTATACTTTGCTATTATTAATCCATTATTGTTATCAGCCCGAAATGCATAAATACATCTCTCCATCAGAAGCTCTCTTAGATTCCACTCTCTCCATCTCCCTCTCTCTCTCCATTGATTTGACAAAGTCCAATTATACAAATACCATGTGGAATCCATACCATAGAAGTTGCATAGAAATGTTTGCCAATAAGAACCTTCTCTTCGTATCCCTAGTCCCACCTCCCACCCCCTAATAATGTAAATACAATTAGTTGATTGAAAGCACATTTTGTGTTCTGCCTCTCTCCTAAGAGTCTCGGTTATGGGGTTCACACCGCCTGAGTCACTCATGCATGGTCCTCAAGGAAGAGCCAAGAGATGGAAGGGAAATACAGCCTGAGGAAAAAGTCTATAAAGATTTCTCGCTTTCCTAATCCCTTCTCTCTAATGTTTCTTTGTAAATTTGTCAGATGGGGATGAAATTGCCTCATAACTCTCCAGACATGAAGAGCATCTCTGAAGAAAATTACGTACTTGTCAAAGCAAGGGGGAATTTATGTTGCTGTTCCTGAGATGTGATTTTATTCCGTCTATTTCCTTTGTGCACATCAGAGCAACTAGAGAGACAAAAACAACTAGTTTATGGGTATTTTTTTTTCACTCTGGTGCATTTTTTGCTTCTATTTTTCCCTTTTGTTTTCTTATTCCCCCCTCCTTTCATCTATGTTTATTGCCAGTGACAGTAAACTTCCATACAACAATGCTGTGATGATAGCAGCGCTGATTTCTACCAGTATACGGCAGTTCAAACAAGCACAAAGATGATTTCCCCGTGGACAGTTCTGGAAGGTGTGGGTTACATCTTTGAGTCCTACTCGATACCGGCCAGGGACGATTTGGGTACAAAAGTCTTTTTAATGTTCCTTGCAGGCAGTGGCAGGTTTCCTGAAATTAAATTCTTCTCTCTGGATTGCACATTACAGCTTGCACTTCCTGCTTTTTGTTTTCTGAATTTAGAAGCTGCGGAACCTTGCTTGCCTGGTAGGTCCACTGCAGAAGACTCGATGATATGGTAAAACTCGCAGAGAATCTGGAGGCAGGCATGCCTGGGTTCAAATTCCAGCTCCTCAACTGTCTGGGCAAAGTGTGTGACTTTTCTGAGCTTCAACAGGAATGCCTATTTTATGGGACTATTGTGAGGATAAGGAGTGCCCGGGTGGCATAAATGGTTAAGCACTTGGTTACTAACCTAAAGGTCGGAGGTTCAAATCTACCCAGAAGTGCCTTGGAAGAAAGGCCTGGCAATCTACTTCCAAAAGATCAGAGCCATTGAAAACCCTATGGAGCACATTCTACCTGACACATGTGGGGTTGGAACCGAGTCTGTGGCAACTGGTTTTATTTTTTATTGTGAGAATGAAACAAGATAGCTGCCAAACTGTGAGAAGGCCGTGGGGCCCTGAAGTTAGGAGGCGCCTGGACTCCTGAGTCAAACAGCCTAGGTCATATACTGTATCTTCTCCTTCCCAGCCAGGTGACTTGGGCAAGTTACTCAACCTCTCTTTTACCTCAGTTTCCTCATCTGTAGAGTGGGGATAGTAATAACACAACCTCAGAGTTGTTATGAAGATCACACAAGTCAATATAGCACTTACACGTATACCTAGCATTTTGTGTTTGCTATTTCATTATAACACATGCCGAGTGCCTGGCACAGAGTATGTGCCCAGTAAATACTTCTCCATGTCCTCCTGGCCATAAGCTCCTTCCTCAAAAGCCTGTTCCACTCACTGTGTTTCTTTAAGACCCTACACGACGAGGTCCATCTCACCGCAGCTGTTCAAGAAATGGAGAATTAATTAATCTCAAGATGACTACTTGTTGATGATAGTCTATATATTTTGTCCATTTCTAAGGAAAATATTCTTCTTGTAATGTTTACACTCATCAAAAATGGCTCAATGAAAGTTTAAATAAAATAGAGTGGGCAAAGGAGAACACAAAAGAAAAAACGGTGCAGTGTCTTTTCAAACAAGCAGAGGTTCCAGGAGGCAACCATAAGTGGTATTTTTAATCCTTCTGGAAGCTGATTCTCATAAATGAAAAATGAGACAAATACTGCATGGCATTGGTCTAGACATGCATGGTGAGATTTTTCCAAAGAGGTTCCAAAAGGAAACATTAGTTGGAAATTGTGGCAGTTTCTAACTCTATGTAAATAATGGCTATGGAATTCCAGAGCTAGGATGGCTGGTGGATAGAGCGTTTCCCAGAATGAACCATTCCACAGCAGACGAGGTATGAACATTCTCCTCCACCTCCCAAGTTCAAGTCTACAGTTCAACTGGAGCACCTACCACTGGCATCGAGTCTATTCTGACTCATAGCAACCCTACAGGACAGAATAGAACTGCCCCATGGGGTTTCCAAGGGCTCAGACTTTGGAATTAAAAGTTCTCACTGGAGCCCAGTCCTCTACAACCATCGTATCTTACAAATAAGTTATCATTTTCCGACACATGTTGATTAAGCTGGCACAACAAACCTCAGTAATTTAGGAAAGCAGTGAGCACTGTTAAGTGTTTTAGAAACTAGTTCAAGGCCTTCTGTATGCCACCATACAAGGACGCAGGTCTACCAAAGATCAGGACACAAAGGCAGTTTTGTTCAGGGCTTCAAACTAGTACGTTCTGGTTCGAACCCCTGCCGAGAATTTGCATTTCCACCCCAGATATACTGAATCAGAATCTGCATTTTAACAAGATCCGTGGGTGACTCTTATGTATAATAAATTCTAAGACCCACTGTTCTAGCAGTCGTTCTCAGAATTGGTCCCTAACCAGTAACATTAGTATCACCTGGGAACTTGTTAGAGATGCAAAATTCTCAGCAAGGGTTCAAACCTGGTTCTGATTCTGTTTTCCTTCTGTTAGATAATGTTCAACCATTAAAGTAATCACAAGGCTTCAGTCCCTCTGCCGTTTTGATCAGAACCTACATTTTTTATTACCCCCTAGTTTACCGGCCCCCAAATATCATTACAATGTCTGTGCCGTGATATATGTGTGGTTGTTACCCTTTTAATGGATAAAAAAAGATTTAAGTACTTCATTCTGTTGCATTTTGACAGCTGTTAGCCATCATTTTTCTATTCACCTGCATTTAGCAATCCCATAAAGGAAGGCAATCTCAGAAGGAACACGAGCCGGGTACTGCAAGGTGATAATTCTGTATCACTCGGGCCTATAAATACCTGACAAGCCTTGTGCTGACTCAGCAGTCCGCCTGGAGTGGCAGCCGTGCCCTTTTATCTACACGAGTGTCTCGTAGCAATTGGACCCCCAGCCCCTGCAGTGAAAATCCATAGTATCGATCAGGCCATTTCTCCACTGTAATTCTTTTGTAGGAAATCCCTGATGACAAATTTTATCTGCACCACTTTTTGATCGCCGGTTTGATGTAAAGGATCTCCAAGGGCAGAGTGAAGCGCCAGGCCGTTCCCCATTATCAAGCAGCCGTCTTATTTACTGAAACTACGTTTGTGGTCACACGCGCACACGCACACATGCACGCAAGGAAAGAAAGAGAGACCCCGAGGGCTAGGAGGGAAAATGGAGCCAAATAAGATTTCAAAAGGGACAGAAGGCAAAAGCAGAGGGAAAAAAGGTTGCATCAGCGACTTGATTCAAACACAGATTTCAAAAGGCTGCTCCATGTCTGTATTCACATAGTGAAAATGGTGTTTTAATAATAATGCTGAGATGATGCAGGCCTGGCTACTGAAATGGAGTTGGGTCTATTTTTCTCCCTACCCTGCCCCAGTTTGCTCTGCTTCCCAGAGATGTCAAGTTTCCTTACTCCATGTCCCCAATATGTTAGGAGAATCTCTTGATCTGATGGTGTTCATCAGAGATTAGGATCAGGTGCGAAGCTGAGACCCAGGTGTATATCTGTAAAATATCCAAACCCCCAATGAAAGAATGGAAAGGTTGCATAAGAACCCATATCCTTACGGAATTGCTGCTCTTGCTATTTCTGGGAAGAAAGGGGAAAAAAAAGTCTCTCCATGGAGACCTTCTGCTGACACTTCCCCAGTCACGGATTCAAGAGGCGTCCTGTCAGCCCCGGCTGCTCACAGTGTCACTTCCCGTGGGGAACCTATTCAGCCCGATTGTCCGTAGCTGGAATTCTCATCCTTGGCATTGTGGATATTTGGGGCTGGATCATTCTTTATTGTGAAGGGCTTTCCTATGCATTGTAGGATGTTTAGCGGCATCCCTGGCCTCCACCCATTCATTAGATGACAAGAGCAAACCCCTACCCCGCTGTGACAATGAAAAATGTTTCCTGGAGAGGGGGGCACTGCGGCCTGTAGGATCTGTACAGCAGTTAGCTAGCAGGGTGGGGGAGTGGGATGAGTAAAGAAAGAGAAAAAAAAACAAAACATTGCCGTCGACTCGATTCTGACTCGTAGCAACCCTTTAGGACAGAGTAGAACTGCCCCCTAGGGATTCCAAGGAGCAGCTGATGGATTCAAACTGCTGACGTTTTGGTTAGCAGCCGAGCTCTTACCCACTGCGCCGAGTGGGAGACCCCTTGTCTCTTTAAGTTGAGGTGAGAACAAACAAATGAAACAATCATGAGCACCATAAACCAAATAATGACTAAGCTAGATTTTCCATGTCAGGAGTTGCAAACCGGATTCTGCTGGAGTTTCATTTGTCCAATAGTATTCACAGTCGAATATGAGCACCTTAGGTGGGACCTAAACTCCACGGTGCTAGGCCCCACCACTCTGTTATCTTAAACATGACTCTTTTTCACAATTAAGTCACCACTTGGCCCTCAAGGCACCTATGGCCTAATTCCTCCTGGGGGGTATTTCTAGTACATGGTTTTCAACCCAGAGCGATTTTCCTCCCAGAAGACACTTAGCGATGTCTGGAGACATTTTGATTATCAAAATTGGGGGTGTGCTACTGGTGGCACAATGGTTAAGTTCTCGGCTGCTAACTGAAAGGTCAGTGGCTCAAACTCACTCAGCGGCTCTGCAGGAGAAAGACCTGGCGATCTGCTCCCATCAAGATTACAGCCAAGAAAACCCTATGGGGCAGTTCTACTCTGTCACATGGGGTCGCTATGAGTGGATATCGACTTGACGGCACCTAACAACAATAATAATAACTGGTATCTAGTGGGTAGAGGCCAGGGATGCTGCTAAACACCCTACAGTACACAGGCAGCCCCAACAACAGAGAATTATCCAACCCCAAAAGTCCAAATTGCTGAGGTTGAGAACCCACGTCCAGCTCATGTGCAATGGTCTCCCACTAAAGCTTGCCTGTTTCCCGTGACAGTCGGCAAAGAGAAGATTCCATCTGTGCGCACAGCAGCCTGCTACTCCCACCCACTTCTCTCTTCTGTCAAGCAGGGACATGAGCAGTTCTTTTCTGAAAACCCCTGCCTCCTCAGCACCACTCTCAACCTGGTGTCCAGCAAAGCATCCCCATCCTTCATGTCCTGGCCCGAAAAGATGGCTGCTGCTTCCACGGGAGGTTAGCAGACCTGATTCTCTACCTGAAAGCGCTCCAGCAGCGAAAGAAAGCCAGCATCTCACCAGGTGCTCTGGGCTCAACCAACATCACCCTGCACATCAGCACTGTTCAGAGAACTCACCCAAGGGTGCTGAGAGGGGGTCAAATGACTTCATTCCTTGCACTGGTTTTATCACAGGAAGGCATACGAAGGCCCTCAAAATGCAGGGAAAGTTGAACAACTTAAAACCTCGCTCTAGTGACTACACAGAAGTGCTGCTTCTCAAATATTACCTCTGCCTAGAATTTTCTCTCTAATCCAGGGGTCATCAACCTGATGTCTATAGAACCCAAGCTATGATCATGGAGCAGTGAAGCTGGAGGGGGGAAGGGGACGGCTGGGGAGATAAAATACAGGACACCAGTTCAATCTGAATTTCAGATAAACAACAAATAATTTTTCGTGTAGGCATGTCCCTTAATTTCACAAAAACAGCAAATACATTTTTTAGTATAAGTAATGCATGGACATCCTTATATTAAATATATATATGTATATATATATATATATGTATATATATATGCAGTATTTATCTGAAATTCAAATTGAACTGGGAATCCTGTATATTTTTATTTGCTAAACCTGGCAACCTTGGACTAGGGTGAACTGGACAGAACTCACTCCACCTAACATGATTGGCTGCGTGAAGATTTAGCCAAGTTTTACCAGGAGGGAAGTCAAAGCTTAGCCTCAGTGTTGCCAGGGCTCCTGATTTTTGCAAGAGAGAACTCCGGGTTTTTATGCGAAATCTACTGATTTTACAGTGCTGGCAACTAATTCAAAAAAATCTTCCAATGCCCAGTGGAAGGCAGCAGGCAAGTGTGCAGGCTGCCTTCGGCTGAGAGGGACCAGCTTGCAACTTGGCAGTGGAACAATGGAGGTTGATTGAGTCTTCATTACAGTCAGGCAGTTCTAAGGCGCTCGTGTGCGCTCAGTCACTGAATCCTCCCATCACCCAGGAGGTGTGAACAATTATCATCTCCACGAAGGAAAGGGAGCTTCAGAGAACAAGAGCTGATTTTGGCGAAGGTCACAATTAGTAAGTGGCACAGTTGGGATCTGAACCCAGGCAGTCTTAGCCAGAGCCCCGTGTTCATACCCATCCCACTGTGCCATCCTTTAGGAGAAAATCCCTGACAAACAGCTTCCCCTAGGGCATAACAATAATAAACAATAAAAATAGAGGTGGTTCTGAGCACCTTTGTCCAAATTATGTCCTCCGAGGGCTGGGAGAGGATTCTATTGTGGAAGGCTGGAGCAAAAGGAAAAGTCTATAATGCTGACCCCATCTTTATTTAAAATTTTGATATTTTGTTCATCATGAATTTTTTTGCATTAATTTTGATTTTTTCTACATATTGCACTAAAATATTATTTTACCTTAACCTGTTCTTGTGTGCCGTCCAGTCACTTCTGACTCACAGTGACCCCATGTGACAGAGTAGAACCGCCCATAGGGTTTTCTTGGCTGTAATCTTTACAGAAGCAGGTTGCCAGGTCTTTTCTCCCTCCGGAGCCACTGGTGGGTTCCACCACCAACCTTTTGTTTAACAGCCAAGCACTTAACCATTGTGCCACCAGGGTTCTTTTTATCTTAATGATTAAGTTTTTGGGGTTTTTTTGTTTTTCGTGTACCCTTAGATTTTGCATCCGTGACGAATGTCTCACCTGCCTCTCCCTGGTCACATCCCTGATACTCCTCTTACACAGAATTACCTTCATTTCCATATTTCTTGATAGCTGTTCAGATTTTTGAAGTTTTATGGAAGGGGTTTCATACTCAAAGATGTCTGTTACTTTTTTATTCCAAACAGTGAAAAGCTAGCAACAACTGATATGTTCAACAGAGAGAAACTGGTTAAGTAAAATCTATATGAAAAAATATAATACACCTATTGTTATGGATTGAATTGTGTCCCCCCAAAATGTGTTGTAAATCCTAACCCCTATGAGTCAGAATCAACTCTACGGCAATGTGTATACCAGTGGTTATAATCCCATTTGGGAATGGGTTGTCTTTGTTATGCTAATGAGTGCAGGGTGTGTCTTAAATCCATCTGTTTCGAGATATAAAAGAGATTAAGCAAGCAAGTCAAAGAGCAGAGATGAGTAAGAGAGACGGGTAAGAGATCTGAAAGTAACAAGGAAGAAGAAGCTGAAGAGACAAGGACCCTCCTCCAGAGCTGACAGAGGAAGCCTTCCCCTGGAGCTGGCACCCTGAATTTGGCCTTCTAGACTCCTAAACTGTGAGAAAATAAATTTCTGTTTGTTAAAGCCACCCTCTCGTGGTATTTCTGTTATAGCAGCACTAGATAACTAAGACATTTATTAAAAGGATGCTTACAAAGAGATTTAAAATGATGCTTACATAACAATGTAAAAGCAGGAGAAAAAAGAAAAAAAATATATTTCTAGCACCACCTTAATTATGCTTTAAAATAGGAGAAAAAGAAAATACAGCAAAAGATAGCAACAGTTTTCCCTAAAGCAGACTACGTGCTTTTTTGTTTTTGTTTTGTTTTTTTTTCTCTTTCTTTGTTTCTTAAAGGTAGTATAGCACTCTGGAAAAAAAAAAATGATTTTGGAATCAGACAGTCCTGTCTGATTTGCACAGTGCTAACTAAAAGAGACACTCAATAGGTTATCAGCATTATTTATACCTTTTCAGTAGTTACCACATTTTGACAAGAAATAAATATTACTATTATAATTAGAAGAAAATAAATCACACAAAAAGTTTTGAAAGCCCCTGATAAAAGAGTATCCCATTGGTAGGGTTAGCTATTAATTAGCATCTTCACAAGGATACATCCCCCATTAACTTGCTCAGCTGCTAACTGAAAGGTTGAAGTCTCGAGTCCATGCAAAGGCACCTCAGAAGAAAAGCCTGGTGATCTACCTCTGAAAAATCAGTCTTTGAAAACCCTATGGAGCACAGTTCTACTCTGACACACATGGGGTCACCACGAGTTGGAATTGACTCAATGGCAGCTGGTACTGGTAGATATCCTGTAGGCAATGAGATGCATTTGAGGAGCCTTGGGAGAGCATCAGGAGAAGGGGTGAGGGGATGAGAGGGCAGAAAGGACCCCCATCCTGGAGTTGGCCCTGCTCCTCACTAATGAGCAGGCAGGCACCGAGCTCTTCCTCTTCTTACGAGAAACGTTACCTATTTCTGTTTCAGAAGCAAGTAGGTTTTTTTCTCCCTCTCTCCACACCCTCTCCCCCACCAGGTACCACCAGTCTAGGTGCTACTCCCTTTCTACTGAATTGTCAGCATTATCCAAAATAGAATTCACCTACTCATCTCACTCCGGCTGCTCATTCAGCATCTAGGTCCCTGAGCCACTGGAAGAACAAAGACTGAGCAATTGGCAACAAAAGATGAAGACAAAAAGTGAGAAATCATCAGAAAATACCATTTTTCCATTACTCTCGTCTGTTGCCCCCACCCTCATGATAACTAAGGAGGCACAAGACCAGGCGTTGCAGGCCAAATCAGGTATGCTCTCTGGCTTTGCAAATAAAGTTTTATTGGAACATGGCCATGCCCATTCATTTACATAGTGTCTATAGCTGCTTTCACTCTACACTGATAGAGTTGAGTAGTTGTGACAGAGACCGTAAGATTTGCAAAGCCCCCAATATTTACTATCAGGCCCTTTACAGAAAATGTTTACTGACTCCTGCACTAAACTAATGAATAAACGAGCAAAACATAGTTTAAATGTTGTTCTTTTTTTTTTAATTTGGTGGCTGAGCAATAAATTAAATACATCAAGAAATCCATTTCCTGTTTCTCTTTCTTCTAAGAGATAATCTGAGTAAACGCAAGGAGCAGGTAGCATTTTGCTTATAACACACTAGCTCACATGTTAAATGTTAAGTCCATCACAATGAAAGTGAACGTGTCACTCCCCTACAACAGGGAATAGTTACCATGACTTTTTGTCTCATTTGTGCTATTAATCCTATCCAGAAGGCTAATCATGTTTCAGTCGAGCATCCTATGCTTTTATGACAACGATCAATATATGAAACTATTGACTGAGCCTAGGTCCCTAATTGAAATTTACATCAGATTATGTGATTGAACACATTGTCATTTCCTGTGTAGACTAATGACAGCTATGCAGACAGGAAGTCTGAGTTCAAAGAAAGATTAGCGCTAATGATAGATGGACTCAACAGACTACGCGAAGTTTTTCTGAAAAAAGGCAAGAGAATAAATGGCTTTCCCGGCCATTCAGTGTCTGTCACGACTACTCAGCTCTGCCATTGTAGCACAAAAGCAGCTATAGACAATACATAAATGATGGGTGTGGCTGTGTTCCAATAAAACTTTATTTACAAAAACAGTGACGGGTCATATTTGGCCCATGGGTCATAGTTTGCCAACTCTAGGACTAGGGGTTTCCAGGGGTCAGGAGAGCAACATACATGAGTAAAGCAAGTGGTGTGTTATACAACTGGAAATGGGGGAGTCTGGCGCACTGGGTAGCACACACTCTCCTAAGGAGGGGGCTTCTGCTCAGCCATGGGGGAATGTGAGTTCAATGCTCCCAGATCCTCTAAAAAAAAAGTCTCGATTTCCTGCTTCATTTATGAAATACTGGCAATACATGCACATTAATAAATAAATAAATAACCTGGGAGGCCTGTGGGACAGGGGTTAAGAGCTCAGCTGCTAACTAAAAAGGGTCAGCAGTTCAAATCCACCAGCCGCTCCTTGGAAACCCTACAGGGCAGTTCTACTGTGTCCTATAGGGTCACTATAAGTCAGAATCATTTCAACAGCAGTGAGTTGTTTTTTTTTTTTAAATAACCTGGGAGGATTAAACCAACATACTTATGACTCAATAATGCTGTATAGCAAGAAACCACAAAATCCAATAGCTTAAAACAATACCCACTTATCTTAGTTTACAAGCCTGTAGGTTGGTTTGGTGTGTCTTCTGGATATGGCCAGACCCAGCTGAGCTCACTCATGCATCTGTGATCAGCTAGCAGTTTGGCTTGGGGTTGGCTGGTCTAGGATGGCCTCTGTTGGAATAGTTCAGCTCTCCACCATATGGACTCTTACCTCTAGAAAACAAGCAAGCTAGTCCAGGCTTGGTATCATGGTTGTGGCAAGGTTTTGAGAAACTGGGAGAGAGATAGAAACAAAGGGGGGCGGAGGGGGGAGGGTAGGGGGAGATACTAAAAGACCTCTTGAAGCCTAGCTTTGGAAATACCAAAAACAAAACCCAAACCTATTGCCGTGGAGTCAATTCCAACTCATAGCAACCCCACAGGGTTTCCAAGGCTGTAAATCTTTACGGAAGCAGACTGCCACATCTTTCTCCCGAGGCGCCACCAGTGGTTTCGAACCACCAACCTTTCAGTTAATAGTCAACCGCTTTAACCACTGTGCCACCAGGATTCCTTAGCTTTGGAAATAACATCCTATCATTTCTCTTCATTTTATCGGCCAAAGCAAGATACAAGGTCAGCAAATATTTAAGGGTTGAAGAAATAGACTCTACCTCTTAATGCGAGGAGCTTGCAAACGGTGTGGATACAAAGATGAATGGAGAATTGGGACCACTTTATACCAATCTACCACACGCTGGGAAGGAGACTTAATCCAACAGTCCAGTGGTTCTCAAACTTTAGCATACATCAGATTCACCTGGAAGCTTGTTAAACTACAGACTGCTGGGACCATCCCCAGAGCTGACTCAGTAGGTCCAGGGTGGGGCCCGAGAATTTTCATAACAAGTTCTCAGGTGATACTGACACTGCTGGTCAGGAGACAATGCTTTGAGAATGACTACAACAGACTGACTTGCAAATTAAGAAATTCTGAAGACAAAAAAGGATTTATTGGGTTATATATCATATTTGGGTCAAAGCCAGCCTGGGCTTTCTTTCTGTGACAACTTGCCCAACTCTTCAAGTCACTGCCTTCTCTTTGTTCACCTCTGCCTTGGATATTGTCATTATTTTTATTATCATCATTAGTAATGATTATGAAGATTGAGGCTTGACAAGGTGTTCAACATTCTGTCCAAGTCATATTAAAAGCAATGCTCTGCCTGAAAACTCATAATACGACTCTTAAATTAAACCATCACTATTAACCAAGCCATTAATCTCCCGAGAGGTCAAATGTGTCCTATGAATCACACAGGAGTTCAGTGTTCCCAGGTGAGAGCTCAGCAAGTGCATCTACATTTTCCTCAATCTAGACAGATGGCTTTTATTATTTCTCTTGTTGGTCCCCAGAAGGGACAATCTCTATAGCAGTGACATGACACTCATTTCTCTATGTAACATACTACATAGCAGATTCCCCTAATTATTCATTCCCTCTACCTATATGCCTTGTTCTCAGACCATGTACCTTTATGGAATCCCCCTCATTGAGTTTTAAGGTCATGTCCTTGGCTTTTCTTGAACAATGCAACAAGGAACTATTCCATAAGTATCACTCTCTGTTGGCTGTTTAACTCATCTATCCCTTCATGCCTATGTGTGAGAGGCCTTCCTGAATTCAGGTTTATGAAATGCTTTGCAACCTCTTAGGATTTGCCATTCTTTGGATTTTTATGATAATGAGAATTATAAAACCGGTTATGCCACCCATCCCCTTTTCTCATTTGCTACCAGGAAACTCAGCCAAATTTGAAGTTTAATTGTAATTGAGCTTTGTGATATGCTTCCTAAATTCTTCTTTGATAGGTTATTGATTTTATATTTTAACTCCTGTTTTCCCTGATCTATTTTTATTATTTCAATTTGTTTACTGCCCTTTTTTGGCACTACTCCATTTCCATTTGCGACAAAACAAATTACAAACAATAGAAACACATTCTCCATCATCTCATCCCAAGTAAATTAGAACATTAGTTAGGGACTGCTCAATTAACTTAAATTCTCAATTACACTTTTTGGTATGTGAGGAGGTAGGGTCGTATGGGAGGAAATAACAGATGCCTCCATTTTGGGGAAAGAAGCAGTGGACCTCAAAAAAGCCCATTTTTATGGAACATGTGGCTATTTGTTTCCATGAACAACTGCCTCCTTTGCCATGAGACCAGAACTCGATGGTGCCCATCTACAGTTACTGAACATTTTGATCAAAGATTCTATAGAAGAATCCTGATCAAAAGGGGGGATGTGGAACAGAATTTTTAATTCTCATGGAATCCAGAGTTTCTGGAGCCATGGAGACTACATGAACCCCTGAAACTATTTCCCTGAGATAACCTTTAAACCTTAAATCAAAAATATCCTCTTAAGTCTCCTTTAAACCAAACAAAAGTTTAGCTTAATTAGTAAAGAATGCCTGCCTTGAGCATTGTGCTCTTTTAAAGAATGATCTATGTGGGATCAAACTGACAACAGCAACTAAAAGGTTAGATAGGAACCTTACGGGGTAGTGAGTTTATGTCGATGGGGGAGTAACAATTTGACAAAGGAAGCTGAGAATGGTTGCACAACTCGAAGAATGTAATCCATGTCACTGAATTGCACATGTAGAAAGTGCTGACTTGGTGCATATTTTGCTGTGTATATTTTCAACAACAATATTAAAAATTTTAAAAAGCCCATTTTTATTTCACAGCACCCAGAAAACTTAGAAAAGCAAGAAGCAGAAATGGAAGTAAGCCCGTGTGACTCTGAAGCACCTTCTCTTCACCACCACACTCCATGAACGAGAGTTCACCTGTGATACAGCAGAAACTCTGGAATGTGGCCGGCTCTGCCCCAGCCAGGCAGGGCTCAGCGGCCTCCTACCTTTCACAGCACTGCCACTTTCCGACATTCAGTGCCAGATCACTTGGGAAAACAAAATGTTCTGGATAAAAAACATGGTATCGTGTTGTATTACCCAGATGCAAGATCTATGAAGTGCTTATGAGGTTAATGGGGAACAGAGCCAGCACAAACAGGAAAGAAATTAAAATTTAAAAAAATACACCTGTACTCTTACTGTAATAAAATCCAGATAAGAGTGAGGGTTTTTTGGTCAAAATAGTGCTTAGATAATCTCAAATGAAAAAGTGAGTATTTTAAGCATTGAATATTCTTATGATGGTCCCCTTTTAGATAAAAACCAACCAAGCCAGTTGCCGTTGACCGGTGACCCCATCTGTGTCATAGTAGAACTGTGCTCCACAGGGTTTTCAACAGCTGATTTTTTTCAGATCACTAGGCCTTTCTTCCAAGGTGCCTCTGGATCAATTCAAACCTCCAACCTTTTGGTTAGTAACTGAGAGCATTAACCATTTGCACCACAAGGACTCTAGTGACCACATATGCAGAAGGTCAAATACCCCATAATTTTTGTTCATCTCAAAATACATGTGCTTCCTAGACCATTTAGTATGCACACCTTTCAGACATACTTCTTTCTAAAGCTCACTCTGTCATTTCCCAGAAGATGGGCAGATGATGACAGCCACGGAGTGATGTAATGAGCTTGGCAGATGGAAAGAATGTAATTGCAGGCGAGCCTGGGGGATTGGGAGAGCCAGTCATTGCAGCAGACGAGTGAGCACAAATGTGCAGTGGGGGTGGTCTAGAAACTTCCTCCTCATATTACAATCCCTTGTGGCTCATCTCCGCTCAGGGGATGGAGAGCCACAGGAGAACATAAAATGACAAGGTTTCCCTTTCTGATTTAAAAGTCATTTTTGAAACATTTCCTTAAGAAATTGTGGGGAAAAACTCATCTCTCGTTAAACATGATGGGAAGGGTTTAAGACATTCTTTCTCCATTTGCCTTCTCATTATGGAAAATGAGGCAGCCTGTGTCAGTCAAGTATAAACTAAAAGGTCAGTTCTTCGGCAAGGAGGCTTTGTAACAGGTTAGAAAACATGGCGATGACACCACCCACCGCAAACTCCGAAACATCGCTCCGGCTGTCACTCTGCTCCGTACAACAGGGCTGCATTTTTTTTTGAAAAAATGTTTCTCTTCTTTCTCGTTGTTTAGACTCTGTCTTATACTTGTTGTTGTTGTGTGCCGTGGAGTCAATTCCAACTCATAGCGACCCTGTAGGACAGAGTAGAACTGCCCCATAGGGTTTCCTAGGCCGTTGCCTTTACAGGAACAGATCGCCAGGTCTTTCTTCCTCAGGGCTGCTGATGGGTTCAAACCACTAACCTTTTGGTTGGCAGGTGACTGCTGCCAGCAGGGTTCCTCTCTTATACTTACCATCAGAAAATGTGAACCTCATCTTGTCCCTAACCCAAGAAATCCAGCCTTGTGTAGACCCGCGGTACAGGTTAGCTAATTCCTGCCATCCAGCTCCAGACACGTCCCCTCCAGAAGCCTTTCTATAACACTCATTTGGCAGGACAGTGTTATCTGGAAATGTGTGTTTGCCTGTGAGTGTAGGTGGGTGCAGGTGGGTACAGATGGGTGCAAGGAGCCCTGGTGGTTCAAATGGTTAAGTGCTCAGCTGCTAACCAAAAGGTTGGTGGTTCAAAGTCACCCTGCAGTCCCATGGGAGAAAGACCTGGTGATCTGCTCCCGTAAAGATCACAGCCTAGAAAACTCTATAGGGCAGTTCTACTATGTCACATGGGGTTGCTATGAGTCAAAAATTGACTCAACGGCACCCAACAACAACAACAGACGGGTGCAGGTGAGTGTAGACAGTGCAGGTGAGTGAAGGCGAATGCAGGTACGTGAATGCAGGTGAATGCAGATGGGTCTACATTTCTAACAAGCTTCCAGGTAATGCCAATGCAGCTAGTCTAAGGACCACACTTTGAATAGTAAGGGTTTAAACCGCAAGGATATTGATTGCTTTCTTAACAAAATATCAGAAGTAGATGGTCCACGGTTGGTCTGTTGGCTCAGCCTCTTGGTCAGCATCTGACGCTTGAAAGAACTTGATATATGTTAGCACACATATAATATAACAAATAGAATGGAATATTATGTAATGTAATATATATAACTCATACACATAACCTATATCCTCTCATATGTAAGTACACATTAACGTATATAATTATTCTACACATGTGTATACATAAATTTTAACAAGTAGCACTGCATGGTCACTGACCAATGAGAACAGATGAAAGCTATAAATGAACAGGGAGGCCATAATGGTGTACACTAATTGCAAAACCTTTACTATATGTACATATATACATGGACATATGCATAAATATACACATAAACATATTGTTGTTGTTATTGTTGTTGGGTGCCATCCAGTCCATTTTCGACTCATAGCAAACAGAGTAGAACTTCCCCATATGGTTTTCTAGGCTGTAATCCTTATGGAAGCAGATCGCCAGGTCTTTCTCCCACAGAGCCATTAGATGGGTTAGCAGCTGAGCACTTAACCGTTGCACCACCAGGGCTATGTATGTTCACATATACGTGCACATATACATAAATATGCACATAAACATATGCACGCGCATAAACCAGTATGTGTGTGTGAGAAAGAGAACAAAGACAAGAACCCAAAAGACACTCACTCACACCTTGCACCTATCACAGTCTCCCTATTCTGACAACAGCACCAAAGCATGGCCCCTATTTGATAGATTGCTATGGTGATGTTCCTTGTTATCTAACCCAAAAAGAGTAAAAACCATCTCTGCTGGCCAGATCTGGCCCACAAATAAGTTTTGTTTGGCCTGAACAGGGTTTTAAGCGTTCCTTAAATTTAAGATTTATTGCTATCATTTTGAAACAAAGAAATTTACTGTGAAAATCCAGGTTTCAGGCATCTCTCAAAAAATCAGAATCATGAGAAATGCTGATCCCACACTCACATGGCCGTCCTCTTTAGAGGAGATAGGAGGTCACCAGTTGTCCTGCCTCCCTCTGTCCTCCCTCTCTCCACCTACCTGGCCCCTGGAGGCTTTTAGAGTTTTTAAGCCTTGCTTGAAAGCTTCTGCATGTTTTAACTACAGTTCTTTCCCCTTTTATGCTTAGGACAGAAAAGTTCTAGCTACTTTAGTCAGATTCTGGGAGGCAACTACACACACTCCATCTCCCACAAAACGGACCCGTTTCCTTGCAGAATTCTGCTTCTTCCCATCCCTTTATGGCCCCTGGTGGCGCAACAGTTAAGCACTCAGGTGCTAACCAAAACACTGGTGGTTTGAACCCACCCAGTGGCTCCACAGAAGAAAGACCTGGCGATCTGCTTTCACAAAGATTACAGCCAAGCAAACCCTATGGGGCAGTTCTACTCTGTCACATGGAGCCACTGTGAGTCAGAATGATCTTGATGGCACCCAACAACAACACAGCAATGTCTGACTTGGAATACAGTGACAGACACCACTCCCAGTATCCCAGATCCAAATACCCTGTGGTTTTGTACGAGGATAAGGTCCTGCCATTTATTGGTTCATCTTTGATGTCACCTAATATTTTGTTGGTCTTCCAGGCCACCACCATGCAGTAGCCCAAGGTCTACAAGAAAACCACCACTGTGCACAGAAGAGCCGCTGATGGATAGGAGTATTGCATCTTCTCTTCCCCTCAATCCTCCTAGTCAACAGTGGTTGTCCAAAGAAGTAACCCTCAGAGGCCTGGTTGTCGGCCTTTATCTTGATATCTTTATGATACCATATCTGGGTGTCAAAACTCCCAAACATACATGTTTTCCTTTTCATTGTAATCCACTAAAATGGCTCTTAACTGCTACCTGGAAATACACAGCTGCTTGAGATGAAGCAGCTCTGGCTAAAATGTTTATGAATTTCAAGCAAGGTTAAGCCAGGTCCTACAGGTAAGTGACAGATATGGATACGAGTCAGGTGTCTGGGGATGATTCTAGGTCCTAGTACATCATCTGTAAAGAGTTATGTTTTCTAAACTTAGCAGATAAGAAAGGTCATCTGGAAAGTTTGTTAAAGCTATGTCTTCCCAAGGCATTCCTGCAGAGAGTCTCACTGAAAATAATGGAGGATGGAGCCTGGGTGATGCCCCAGGTGATTCTGATCATCAGCTAAGGCTGGGAAATGCCCATAAAGGGCAACAGACCCCAGCCCTGGCTAAGCCTCAGTACCACCTGGGTGCTCTTTAAGCATTCCATCCTCAGGTTCATTTGGAAGCCTGCCTAGGGCAGTGCTTCTTAGAACTGAACATGTATACGGATCACCTGGGATTCTTAAAAAAACACAGATTCTGATTCAGCAAGTCTGGGGTGGGGCCTGACAGTCTACATTTCTAACAGATGCCCAGGTGATGCTGCTCTTGATTGTCAGCCAAGAGCAGCTACATAATTTGTGGGGCCCAGTGCAAAATGAGAATGCAAGGCCCGTTGTTCAAGAAGCAGGGGAAAATGTCTTCCTTTTTCTGCAGTCTCCCTCTCGCCATCTGTCGCAGTGTGTTTTCATTTGCTTCTTCATGTTGCGCTCTCCTGGGCACTGGAATGATACTTCATGTTGCGCTCTCCTGGGCACTGGGATGATACTTCATGCTGCGCTCTCCTGGGCACTGGGATGATACTTTATGTTGCGCTCTCCTGGGCACTGGGATGATACTTCATGTTGTGCTCTCCTGGGCACCAGGGGATGAGGCTCCCACCAGGGTGGAGGGAAGCAGTGGTCACTAGGCAGTTTGGGGAAGCAAGTGGCCAAGAAGCCATCCAGGGAGGTGGACAGGCAGCAGGAGCTGAGATCAAGCTAAGGCTCCAAGACTGTGGCACAACTGATGTCCCATCAGACTTCACTTGCAAAACACAAATTTATAGATAAAACAAAGAATTTCAATATGGCCATAGAGGGACCCCCTTCTGGCAGGTCCCCGTGACTCGTACTGGTTGTACACCCATGAAGCCACTCTGTGGTCTGCGAATCACACTTTGAGCAGCAAGGATTTGAGGTGCTCAAGTATCCATTCATTAAAAAGAAATGACCCCAAACCAGTGGCATCCATAGCATGTTATCTTCTTTGGTTACTGACCCACCCAAGGACACTCTGAGAAATTAAAAATACTGTCTTCTATAAAGGAGTCTTTATAGATAGTTGAAAAAATTGAAAGGCTAGAATGATTTTCTTGTAAAGAATAGCTTTATAAGGTAAGAACAGCATAATTTACATTAAGGCTAAGGGAGGCAGTATGGAATAGTGGCTAACTGTACTAGCTCTAGAGCTGAAGGTTCAACTCTTGTTTCTACCACTTATTAGCCATGTGATCTTGGGAAAATTACTTTACTTCCTTGTCCCTCAACTTCCTCACCTGTTCAGGAGGGATAATGAAGATATCAACATACCAACCACATAGGATCATTATAGGATTGATAAATTAATACCCATAAGAAACTGAGAAAAAGGAGTGAATGTCATCAGCTTTATTAAGATAGAGGCAATAGAGCAAAGTTGGTGAACTATGGGCCCAGGGCCCACCATCTGTTTTTGTAAATAAAGTTTTATTGGAGCATTGCCACACCCAATTGTTTACATATTGGCTCTGGCTACGTTCGTGCTACAATGGCAGAATTAAATAGACTGTATGGTGTGCAAACTTAAAATGTGGCTCTCTGGCCCTTTACAGAAAACATTTGCTGACCCATTTGGTAGAGTATAGAACAGTGGATTTCAAAATCTGGTCTTCAGGAGTCCAGGGTTTCACAATATGTGATTTAACATTCAATTTGTTTAAACTACAGCTAAGTCTTCTTAAAATTGTAAAGAGCAACATGCACTCTTAAGCGTGTTGCAGATCATCCTGTAACACCACTGAGGCCACCCTTGCCCTAACTCGAGCAGCCCGATTAACTCGATTTTGTGCAGACCTTAGAATAAATCTTCTAACCAACACTAGGGACATATCTGAAGTACTTGTAAATGCGTCCTTGTTTGGGAAGCTTGTAACCCTGCCCTGGTCTTTTTCAAGTTCTGGCTGCACATGTCCATTCCCACAAATTATATACAAGTGAGTGACAGACATAGCACATGCAGGATGTCAGCAATTAAACGTCAGGTGAAACCCGGGTGTATCTGCTCAGGATGGGTGCAAGGGAACAGATAACAAGTCATCCGGAGGGAATATTGTTCCATGGTTGTGTTACAGCTAAAGTGCTCATCAGAACATTGATCCACTTGATTTTCAGTTTGGGTATCCCATTTAAAACCACTGGTTTTCTTGCAGAACAGAATTTCAAATTCTCATTGACTCCAGACTTCCCGGAGCCAAGGAGGCTGGATGGACCCCTGAAACTATTGCCCTGAGATAATCTTTAAACCTTAAACCAAAAATATCCCCTGAAGTATTCTTAAAACCAAACAAGAGTTTAGCTTAACTAGTAAAAAAAAAAAAAAGTCTGCCTTGAAATTTATGCTCTTTTAAGAACTATCTATATGGGATCAAACTGACAACAGCAATTTGAAAGATTAGATAGGAACCTTAGGGCATAGTGATTTTATGTTAATGGGGAGGAACAATTCGGAAAATGAGGATGAGAATGGTTGGCAACTTAAAGAATGTAATCAATGTCACTGAATTGAACATGTAGAAACTATTGAATTGGTGTATGTTTTGCTGTGTATATTCTCAACAACAACAACAAAATGAATAAATTTTTTTTAAAACACTGGTTTTCCTTCTATTCACAGTATATATTAATAGATATGGCAGGTGTCTCCTGATGGCCAGACTTATGGATCAATTGTTGAACTTCAGTTTCAGCTGTCCTGGACAATAACTCACTAACTCAACAAGGTGCTCCCCCAAAATGACTTCCAGGCATACCCTGCAGCCTAATTTTTTACTATAACTTTTTATTTTGAAGTAGTTTAAGACACAAGAAGTTGCAAAAATAGCACAGAGACTTTCATCTACCCTTCACCCAGCTTTCCCCAAGGGTAATGTCTTACACAACCATAGTACCTTGTCACAATGTACCCGGTGAAATTGACGTTGGTGCAATCCTAGTAACTTAGGTACAGACTTTATTCAGATTTCACCTGTTTTTTTAATATTTTCCCCCAGCCTGTATTTTGTCTTATAATTTATTTCCTAGCTGTATTTTTTAGTAGACTTTATTTTTCAGAACAGTTTTAGGTTTACAGAAAAAATTGTGCAGAAAGTAGAGAGAGTTCCCATTTATCCTCTTCCCCCTGCACACTGTTTCTCTATTAACATCTTGCATTCCTGTGGTCAGCCTTAAATCGGATCATTCCAAACATATCCTAAAAATTTGGTGAAAATCTGTGCAGGGATTTTCATACACAAAAACCCAAAAGGCAGCTTACCTTTAATTTCACAGGTAAGAAATATAGGCAGAACTAGTGTTAGCAATTTACCTTTAAAACAAAAATTGCCCACTGATTTTTATTCTAGCCTTCAAATCAGTTTAATTGAAGAGGTTATTATATTACAAGAGATTCTGTATAAAAGAAAAAAGTTGTCATTTGTAACTACTTATATGCAAGACTTTGAACTTTCCTCTGCTTTACAGTCAAAATAAAAATAGCAAACTAACATGGATGATGAGATTGCTGTAAGACTGGAGGACTCTGTAACTTCTAGTTGCAAAACTAACAATTAAAACAGCTTCCTTGTTCCCACTGACTAACTTTCTAGAAAATAAACATCATGTATATGAAATTCAGAATGAAAAAACTGCTAAATATTACTTGATCTGTCTTAGGATTGAAGTTTCCACATAATATTTTATTTTGAAAAGGGGTAGGATGAGTTAGAAAGAGTTTGTAAACTACTGATATCATGGAAAGAACACAGTTCGGGGCAATTATGAATTCAGATCCCAGTGTATTTCTTAAACTCTCTGGACCTCATTTCCTCTGGCAATAATACCACCTACGTTATAGGAATATTTTAAAGATATGAGAAAATTGGAGAAATAACACTGGAGAACATTTACTGAGGAGCTACTATGTACCAGACACACTGCTAAGCACTTCTGTACATTATCTCATGTAATCCTCCCAACAACTCAATGAGATAAACATTACTATTATCCCCATTTCACAGATGAGAAAACCAAGGGTCAGAGATGATATGTTACTTACCCAAGGTCTCCCAGCTGGTAAGTGGTTGTCTTAGGCTGCGCTCTCTAGAGAAGCAAAACCAGTGAAGTGTATATATATAGAGAGAGAGAGAGAGAAATTTACCGCAAGAAAATGGCTCACACAGTTGTAGAGGTTGGCAAGTCCCAAGTTTGTGGTCAGGCATCAGTCTGGAGGCTTCTCCTGACTCAGGTAGCTGCAGGGGCTGATGAACCCAGGACCAGCAGGTCAAATGGCAGGCCACTAGCTCACAGGCTACAGAGGCTGACAAATCCAAGATCGGTAGGTAAGATGACAGGCTGCTGGCTCACAGGCTTCAGAGGCTGAAAAATCCCAAGATCGGCAGGCAATACAGTAGGCCACTGGATCCCGTCCCAAGAACCACTGGTCAGTTGATGATCCACAGCAAGCAAACAAGCTTTTCCAGAACATCCACATATATTGGGTGCAGGCCATACACCTGAGGAAACTCCCTTTACAAGTGACTGGCTGATCACATCAGATCACATCATGGAGGTGATTACATGGCATGGTAGTACTACGACACACCCTAAGGGATCACCTGTATTCCAGACAAACTCCTCTTTACCTACATTATGTAGCATCAATCTGATTTCCCCTTGGTAGTGAGGATCAATCACACCAGCAAATATGGTAACTCACTTCTTTGCCAGTTGATCCAGGGGCATGAGGACCCAAACTGGCCAGGTGGCATTCTTAACTTCCAGTTCAATGGAATCAGTGTTGTGTCTCCAGATAGGAGCATTCCTCCCTTTGGAACTAAAACTTTAAGACTTGCAGAGCATTGGGCCACAGGGACAGGAAGCAAAATTTTTGCAAGTAGGTCACTAGGGGTAATAGTGAGTGGTGCCACTCCCATTTCCACCCCTTGGTTTCTGGACCCATGAATCCTAGCAATGGGAGAAACAGCACCATACACTGGACGCTGGTTTAGAGCATATACAACTTCCTGAAGAACACTGCCCCAACCCTTTAAAGTATTGCCACCTAGCTGGCACTATAATTGTGGCTTTAAAAGGCCATTCCATGGTTTTATCAAGCCAGCTGCTTCAGGATGATGGGGAAAATGGTAAGACCAGCGAATTCCATGAGCATATACCCATTGCCATACTTCATTTGCTGTGAAATAACTCCCTTGATCTGAGGCAATGCCATGTGGGATACCATGACGGTGAATAAAGTATTCTCTGAGTCCACAGATGGTAGTTTCAGCAGAAGCATTGCATGCAGGGAAGGCAAATCCGTATTCAGAGTAAGTGTCTATACCAGTAAGAACAAAATGCTGCCTTTTCCATGATGGAAGTGGTCCAATGTAATCAACCTGCCACCAGGTTGCTGGCTGATCACCTCAAGGAATGCTGCCATATGGGGACTCAGTGTTGGTCACTGATGCTGGAAGACTGGACAGTCAGCAGTGGCTGTACCCAAGTCAGCGTTGGTGAGGGGAAGTCCATGTTGTTGAGCCCACGCATAACCTCCATCCCTGCCACCATTGCCAATTTGTTCATGAGCCCATTGGGAAATGACAGGAGTGGCTGGGGAAAGAGGGGGGTTTCCACAGAAAGTGTCATCTTATCCATTTGATTATTAAAACCCTCCTCTGCCGAGGTCACCCTTTGGTGAGCATTCACAAGAGACATGAATATCTTCACTTCTTTGGCCCATTCAGAGAGGTATATCCACATACCTCTTCCCCATACCTCCTTCTTACCAATTTTCCAATTGTGTTACTTCCAAGTCCCTGACTATCCAGCCAAAGCACTGGCCACAGCCCAGAAGTCGATATACAATCACACATCTGGCCATTTCTCCTTCCAAGCAAAGTGAATCACCATGTGCACTGCTCAAAGTTCTGCCCATTGGGAGGATTTTCCTTCTCCACTGTCCTTCAGGGAGGTCTCAGAAAGGGGCTGCAGTGCTGCCACAGTCCACTTTTGAGTGGTGCTTGCATATCATGCAGAACCATCTGTAAACCAGGCACAAGTTTTCTCTTCCTTGGTCGACTGATTGATCATAAGAAACTCCCCCTGAGACCATAGGTGCAGACTGGGAGGGGGAAGGTATTGTGATAGGAATGGAGACTATAGGCAATTAGGTCACTTTCTCATGCAACTTACTTGTGCCTTAAGGTCCTGTTTGAGCCCCATCTGGTATATAACACTTCCATTTAATGATGGAGTGTTGCTGTGCACGTCTGACTTTATGAACGTGTGGATCAAACAACACCCAGTTCATGACCGGCACCTCAGGCAGCATGGTGACTTGAGGGCCCAGGGTTAGGCATTCAGTCTCTACTAAGGCCCAGTAACAAGCCAAAAGATGTTTCTCAAATGGAGAGTAGTTATCTGCAGAGGATGGCAGGCTTTGCTCCAAAATCTTTAGGGTCTGTGCTGTGATACGCCAAGAGGGGCCTGCCAAAGACTGCAAACAGCATTTCTATCTGCCACTGACACTTCAAACACCATTGTATCAGCCAGATTATATGGCCCAAGTGGGAGAGCAGCTTGTATGACAGGCTGAATCTGTTGCAGAGCCTTCTCTTGTTCTGGGCGTCACTCAAAACTAGCAGCTTTTTGAGTCACTTGAGAGATAAGCCAGAGTAGCAGCACACCTAAATGAGAGATATGTTGCCTCCAAAGTCCAAAGAGGCCCACCAGGTGCTGTGCCTTCTTTTTAGTTGTGGGAGAGGCCAGATGCATTAACTTATCCTTCACTTTAGAAGGAATATCTCAACATGCCCTACACCACTGGACCTCTAGGAATTTCACTGAGGAGGAAGGCACCTAATCTTTGTCAGATTAATTTCCCACCCTCGAGAACACAAATGTCTTACCAATAAGTCTAGAGTCATTGATACTTCTTCCTTACTATGTCCAATCAGCATAATGTCATCAATGTAATGGCCCAGTGTGACATCTTGTGGAAGGGAAAGGCGATCAAGTTCCCTGCAGATTAAATTATGACATAGGGCTAGAGAGTTGATATACTGCTGAAGTAGGACAGTGAAGGTGTATTGCTGGCCTTGCCAGCTAAAGGCAAACTGCTTCAGGTGATCCTTTGAAACTGGAATCGAGAAAAAGGCACTGGTCAGATCAACAGCTGCATACTAGGTATGAGGAGGTGTATTAATTTTCTCAAGCAATGAAACCACACCTGGAACAGCAGCTGCAATTGGAGTCGCCACCTGGTTAAGTTTACGATAATCCACTATCATTCTCCAAGATCTGTCTGTTTTCTGCACAGGCCAAACAGGTGAGTTAAATGGGGATGTGGTGGGAAACAACACCCCTGCATCCTCAAAGTCCTTGATGATGGCAGTATCTCTGCAATCCCTCCAGGAATGCAATATTACTTTTGGTTTACTATTTTCCTAAGTAAAGGCAGTCCTAATGGCTTCCACTTGGCCTTTCCTACCATAAGAGCCCTTACTCCACATGTCAGGGATTCAATGTAGGGGTTCTGCCAGTTGCAGAGTATGTATATTCCAATTATGAACTCTGGAACTGGGGAAATCACTACAGGATGGGTTAGGGGACCAACTGTACCCACTGTGAGATGGCCCTCAGTTAATACTCTATTAATAACCTGACCTCCATACACCCCCACTCTGACCGAGGGGCCACAGTGACATTTTGGTTCTTTTGGAATTAGTGTCAGTTCAGAGCTATTGTCCAGTAATCCTCAAAAAGTCTGATTACTTCCTTTTCTCCAATGAACCGTCACTCTCATAAAAGGCCATAGATCCTTTAAGGAGGACTGGAAGAAAGAAAAATACTATAAATTTTTGGCAGTACAGTGGGGTCCTTCCTCAAGGGGACCTGGCCTCCTCTTGATTCAAGGGGTCATGAGTCTGTAAACTGGATCAAGTCTGGGAATTAAATGAGGGGCCGTGATTCTCTATTCTGGTGGTTCAAGTTAGACTGCCATTCACTTGACCTAGAATTCTTCCACTTGTACAAATCAAGTAAATACTTAGTAGATTTCCCATCTATTTCACTCCTAGGGACACCATGACAAAGTAGCCAATGCCATAAGTCCATACCAGTCAGACTATTCTGATTAATGCTTTGACTCTGCTGTCCATTACAGTAACAATGCCCACCTTGTCTTTGTTGATTGAGTGCTGCCACTTGGCCCCTACCACCACAGGGTCCAATCAGCTGCACTGTAGTTAGGTGCCTTAATTCATTTAGGGCAGTTCCCACTGTCAAATCTGACTTACATAAAATAGCAATCAGAGCAGTCTTCAGGGATACTGGGGTTCCCTTCACAAATTTGTTCCTCACTGTTGTGGTAAAATGTGTGTCCTCTCGGCACTCCAGGTGTGGGTCTAACTGAATAAATCCACTCTAACGTGCCGATATCCCTAAGCCTTTGGATACCTTCTTCTACAGTAAACCAAGTAGGTCTGCTACTTCAACCTGAAGTAATCTATGAAGTAATCCATGCTTAATCCATGCATAATCCACTCGCAAACCATGCTTCAGCAAACCAACCAAATAAACTATTAGATCCTTTCCTAACCTCTCAAGCTGAAACACTGAATGAAGAATCTGTGCTTAGTGGGCCCATATCAATAAACTCAGACTTATCCAACTTTATGCTCCTTGTACCATTACCCCACACCCTTAACAGCCATTCCCACACATATTCTCCAGGTTTGTGTTTGTACATAATAAAAAAGTCAAGCAGTTCTTTTTGAGTGTAGCATTACTTCCTCCTCAGTCACACTTTGTACTTTACCTTTTGGGTCTCACTGGGATTAAGTCTAGTTATAGGTCTAGAGGCAAAAATGGGTAATGAGGGTGAGTCCTGGGAACATTCATCAATGTCTTGTAAGGCATCTACCTCAGGCAATGCCCCAGGCACCACATCGGGCAATATTTCAAAGACTTTTTAGGCACAGCTGGGTTAATCTCATCAGATGGAGGTGGAAGGGATAATGGTTTTATTCAGGAGGGTGGCTTAGCAGACAAGGATGGAGTGAACTCTTCAGATGGGAGTAATTAGGGCTAGCTTTGTTGGCAGGAATGGTTCAATGGAATTTCCTGGCTCAGTGTCCCAGACCTCTGATTATCTGCCCATATGTCCCCATCCCAAGTTTCAGGATTCCTTTTCTTTCCAATCAATGCCCTCACTTACCTTCACACACCATTCAAAGTTGGGAATTCAACTGGTGTTGTAATTCAGCCACTCTTACAATAGGACTCCAGGTTTGGATTTTGACAATAACAGCTGTATTACTACAAGAAATAAGGCTTTCTTTCAGGGCACAAGTGGTATCTTTGAGGTCTTTTATGTGGCACTTAAGCTATGACTCTGAAGCCCTGAGTTGATCTCTTTATTTCACTTCCTTGTCTAGTGAAAGTTGGACCAACCAACTAGCTTCCTTATACTTCTCATTCTGACAAAACTGTAGAAAAGTATCAAACACATGATCACCCAGAGCCTCGCTTCTCACCAATACTTATCTATCTATAGTGGTATTTTGTGTATTAATATTGCCACCTCACACCATGGATTAGCAGAGCCCTTCTTACAACTGAAGGCAGAGTCATCAGCACCTTTAAGACTAGTCAGACTTGAGAACCAATTTAGAAAATTCGTCCTTAAAATTTTGCTTCTCTAGAACCACTCTTGGTACCAAATATCTTAGGCTGGTTCTCTAGAGAAGCAAAACCAGTAAAGCATGCATATATAAAGAGAGACTTATCTCAAGGAAATGGCTCACAAGGCTGTACAGGCTGGAAAGTCCCAAGTCCATGGGTCAGCCATCAGTCTGGAGGCTTCTCCTGAGTCAGGTAGCTGCAGGAGCTGATGAACCCAAAATCAGCAGGCCACTGGTTCATGGGCTGTGGAGGCTGACGAATCCCAAGATTGGCAGGCAATATGGCAGGCTTAAGTCCCAAGAACCCAAGGTGAGATGATGACAAGCCAAATGCAGGATCCCGGGCAAGCAAACAAGCTTTGCCAGAATGTCCACACCACCAAGGAAACTCCTCTTACAACTGATTGGCTGATCACATCAGATAACATCATGAAGGTGATTATATTACTTATGGGAGAGCACAAAATGGAGGACAATTACATTAGATCACAAAACGGAGGATAATTACATATTACTGAGAATCAGGGCCTAGCCAAGTTGACATATAACACTACCATAGAGTAAAGCCAGGATTTACCAAGGCCAATTCTCTAACCAAGGGGTTTAAAAGCCATTGCCATTAAGTCAATTCCAACCCACAGTGACCCTATAGAACAGGGTAGAACTGCGCCATAGGGTTTCCTAGGCTGTGATCTTTATGAAAGCAGACTTTCACATCTTTCTTCCGCAGGATGGCTGGTGGGTTTGAACCGCCAACCTTTTGATTAGAAGCTCAGTGCTAACCACTGAGCTACGAGGGTTTGGGGCAAACAAGGGGTGGGCAAATGTTTTCTGTAAAGGGCCAGATAATAAGTACTTTAGGCTCTGTAGGCCATATGGTGTCTGCTACAACTACTCAACTCCGCTGTTGTAGCAGGAAGCAACTATAGATAACACGTAAATGAACGGATGTGGCTGTGTGCTAATAAAACTTTATTGTCAAAAACAGGCGGTTGGCTGGATTGGGCCCACTAGCTGTGGTTTGCCAACTCCTGCACCCACCACAAACTTAGCCTACTTCTAATAATGTGTATCGAGTGCCTAGCATATGTCTGGAGTCCCTAGGTGGTGTAAACAGGTAGTGGGCTTGGCTGCTAACTGAAAGGTTGAATGTTCAAAGCCACCGAGAGGTGCCTAAGAAGAAAGGTCTGGTAATCTACTTGTGAGAAATCAGCCACTGAAAACACTATGGAATGCGGTTGTACTTTGACACACACAGGGTGACCACGAGTCAGAATTGACGTGATAGCAACTGGATTTAACATGTGTCTGACCACACAATAAGAGTGGAATAAATAGTTTTCACTAATATTATTGACGATCATTATGAAAATAATAACAAACTCTGGGTCTTTGATTATACTAACGGCCGACTCAGGCTGTCAGTTTTTTCTGTTTGTTTTTATTTCAGACCTACATTCATTTCCTGGGCAGAAAGGCTTCTTTATGTAATTTCATCTTGCTGCCATCCAAGAGGGGGCTGCTACAACAAAATCCTCCTCTCTGATGGGATTGAGTCAATCACATGTACAATACGGACTGACTTCTGCTTCCTGCTCAGGCAGGCGTGGACATCTGCATCTGCCCCCGGGTCACAGAACAACCAGCCGCTGCCACGTGCAGGCAGCAGTCCACTTACGGATTGCCGCCTGATTGTCGTGGGCTGGGGATGCCAAAATGTGCATGCACTGTTGTTAATGTGCCATCGAGTCAATTCTGATTCATAGCAACTCTATAGGACAGAGTAGAACTGCTCCATAGGGTTTCCAAGGCTGTAATCTTTACGGGAGCAGGTCGCCAGGTCTTTTCTTCCAGTGAACAGTTGGTGGGTTTGAACTGCCAAACTTTCAGTTATCAGCCAAGCGCTTAACCATTCATTGCACCACGAGGGCTCCTTGTGCCTGCACTACATGTCAGCAATCAGGAGCCCAGCAAACGGAGCCCAGTCTAGCCTGATCAAGAGACAGTCAAGGAACACAAAGGTTGGCAGTCCTTGCACCAGGGTGGGCCTGGCCTGGGCACAGGTGACTCCTAAACCACCGAAGGACAGAGTCCGATTCAGTCGAGGATGATGCTGCAGTACAGCCTGTGACCCCACAGGTCAACTCCAGCCGTATGTAACAGGAGTCAACGGAAATTGCGAAACACTTGTTTTTAGACTGAAGAGCAGTGATGAGCCCCCACAGGATCTGTGCTACTCAGTTTTACCCGCTGCACTTTCTGAAAGCAAGCACCAGCCAGCAGCGTCTTCCTTCCCCCAAAGTTCAAGGGGTGAGATGGGAACACAGGCAGTAAAGAGACCTGAATGTCTATGGCTTGTAGGGGTCGTAATTCTTCCCCACAAAGTTACCTTTCCTGTTTCTATGAATTACTCTTACATTCTTGTAAGAGATATGCTTTGAGGTATTTATGGTGCATTCAATTCTGCTATCATTGATTTATTGAACGAAACCAGCTCAAGGATATGATGGAAAGGCCCTAATTCCAAAAACTCTTGCATTGCAGCACGAAGAGCATTTTCTGCCCTGCTGGCCTCCAGCAGATGACCAGCAGAGATAAACAGAGGGCACTCCACTCTCTGTTGCAATGTGCTTGGTGATGTGAAGGAATCAATCAGACAAAAGCAGATTATTACAGTGTCTGCGAGAGATCAAACAGTGCTGGCATCCGCACCCACACACGCCTGATTTACAGGCGCGCTGATAAAGTGCTGCAGCTCCCTGTCAGGAGAACATGACAGCTCCTTGAGCTCTGTGGATAAATTATTGCTGAAGCCCATGATAACATTTCTCCACCTAGCAACCAAACATATCAGGATGTGGCTTTTAGTACTAGGAGCCAAATGATACAAAGACGAGACGCCCAGGAGCCGTCGGAGCTCCAAAGGCATATTCTAAGATGGAATAGAAAATAGCAGCCTCATGAAAACATACCTGAAATCTACGAGTAATTAATAACTTTGCACAGGACCCCGAGACCTTGCCTATCCATGGAGGTACAGAAAGGAAGGTTCTCTATTTTGTAACGAATCTTGCTAGTCAAAAGCATCCTTCCATTGAGCATTTACGGTCCCTGGGTGATGCAAACGGTTTGCACTCATCTACTAACCTAAAACGAAGGCAGGAAGGGACGGGAAAACTGGATGAATGGAAACAGGGACGCGGGTGGAGAAGGGGAAAGTGTTGACACATGGCAGCATTGGCAACCAATTTCACAAAACAATTTGTGTATTAACTGTTTAATAAGAAACTAATTTGCTCTATAAACTTTCATAAAATCACAATTTAAAAAAAAAAAAAAAAGGAGCCCTCGTGGCACAACAGTTAAGCACTTGGCTGCTAACCAAAAGGTTGGCGATTTGAACCAACCAGCGAATCCGCAAAAGAAAGACCTGGCGATCTGCTTCCGTAAAGACTACAGCTAAGAAAACTCTATGGGGTAGTTCTACTCTGTAACAGACGGGGTGGCTACGAGTCAGAATGAACTCGATGGCACCTAAGAAAAACACTAACCTCACCCAGTGGTGCTGTGGAAGAAATGCCTAGCAATCTGCTTCTGTAAAGATTACAGCCAAGAAAATCCTATGGAGCAGTCCTTCTCTTAACACATGGGGACTCCATGAGTCAAAATCGACTCAACAGCAAAGGGTTTTTTAACTGAGCATTTGCTCTATGCCAGCAACTATGCTGAGTGTAATGCATCCTATTGTGAGCCCACAGCACGGAGAACCTACATGCCTAGTGATAATGAAGTGACTTTAGGTCAATGTGGACCATAGAATTAAACCACATTGAATCCCACAGTAAGAAAAGCTACCCCCTTTCCAGTTCTCTATTGATTTTCCCGATTACATCAAGGAGAAAGTCTCACTGTGGTACTAGTGTGTCTCAAACACCTCTCCAACATTTGCTAATCTCTTTTCTAAACAAAGAAAGTGCAAATGCGTTCAGCTAGAATTTGTAAAGCCAGCATTGTTCTGTTTTCACTGGTTTCATTTTTAAACACATCATTTACTTATGGCAAGTGATACTGACGGGTATTTTCAACTGACGGAGGCGATATGAAGTGTCTTTTGAAAATAAATTTATTTGAGATATAAGCCTCCTGGCATGGGCAGAAAGTTTTGTCTGCTTTGTTCACTACTATATTCCCAACACCTCAACAGCACCTAGGCGAACAGACAATCAGTAAACAGTTCTTTAATGAAATTAATTAAATAAAAATATTAAATAATAGTACAAGTGGTGCTTAGATACGGCAAAATTTATGACAGGTATACAAGATGGTATGGAGATACGGTAAAAAAATGTGAAAGTGATGTTGGTGTTGAGGAACACTGCATTATCTCCCTTAATAGTCACTGTAATCCTACAAGGTAGAAATTATTATTTATTGTTTGGATAAGGAAAATGATGCTCCAAGAAGTTGGGTAACTCATTCAAAATCACTAGCCTGCATGTGGCAGAACCTGAACTCAAGACTTGAGTTTCAATCTCAGAAGTGGGCTCTGAGCTGCTCCGTTCATCTTCTTCCCTCTCACTTAAAGAATTATGGTGTGAGGTAGCTGCTGCTGTCCCCTTTTCACATAGAAGAAACTGACTTCAATGAACTTGCCCAATATCATGCAATGACAACGTAGCAGGGCTGGGATTTGAACCCTGCTCTGCTTGGCTGACCATTCTCCAATAGACTAACTTGCCTTCAAAAAAACTTGCTCCAATTTTATATGTAAACTGCTGGAAATTATATTTAAAATGGTAGATAATTCAAAATATTTGGTCACACTTGCCCTCAGTGTTTTAAATGTATTCCAGAGAATAGACCCATCACTCAATTGCTAAAACAGGAAGTTAGCTCAGCACTAAAGTAAATTTGAGACATCACTACAATCGCCAAGGACAGTGGCCAAAGGTAAAGATGATAGCCTCAATGATGCTTATTTTAGAATCATACAAATAGCCATTTGCACAGATGGAAAAATCAAATCCTTCTTTTACCTTTTTCCTGCAGGTATCAAGATAAGCAACTATTATAGGTAAAGAGGAAAGAATCCCAAGAATCCCCTTCTTGAAAAGGGAAAAAATTAACAAAGGGGCTAAGAATCTTGTTAAAGTATAATTTTCAAAAAGTTAAAAACATGATTCTCATACAAAAATAGAATGAACATGTGTCAAAATTTTATTCAACTTGTTAATTAATGAAGGAACCAATATTATGGCAAAGGTGATTCAAAGGAAAATTCAAAAAATGCAGTTTATATGGTAAGTTAGTTAAAGGAATGCTGGATGAATTTGCTAAAAGATTCAAAACTAGATAATGTCCTATAGGGCCATTAACCTGTACCGTATTTTTACACAAATAAAGCGTACGTTTACATTTTTTTGCCAACCGTGCCCTGTCCCCACACTCCACTATTTTCATGAGCATGCTGTGCTAGTTTTTTTCACAGCAACATGTAAACAAAATTAGCAAAAAGCACTTACAAAAATACCTGGGGGGAGCAGTTGGAGAAAAAAAAAAGTACACCTTCTCACTTATCAACTGTCTCGTTATCCAGTATTTTGCATTTATGACAATAGTAAAAAATCTACTGACTACTTTGTGCATTAACAACATATGTCTGGCAATAACGAACGCCGAGGTGCAAGGCGAGATTAACGCTGGCTTTGATAGTTAAGGTTATGTGTCAACTTGGCTGGGCCATGATGCTCAGAAGTTTGGCAGTTATGTAATAATGTAATTTGGCAGTTATATAATGATGTCATTTGGCAGTTATGTAATGATGTAATTTGGCAGCCATGTAATGAGGTAGTCATCCTCCATTTTGTGCTCCAAAGTGGTCATAACACTGATTTCACATAACAACCTGGTCTTTGTAACCTAACCATGTCGATAAATGAGGAAAGGGTGTATAACACATGCATTATTTGCATAAAAATATGGTAACTGGGGTTATTTTTCTCCCAGACAGAAATATGCAACTTAACATATAGCTTCAAAGTGTCTGTGTTCTAACCAAATAGCAAATAGCAAACTAAACACAAGTGCATTCTCCCAGAAAATTATATAAATCTTGGGGGACTCTGATCAATACTAACACTGAAAGGATGTGGAGTCATCCTGCTTTATTGCAATTTTTGGATAATTTTTCTTAACAATCTCATCAAGTTTACACTATTATTTTTGTGCCTTAGAGAAGAAAGCCCTCAATAAGATGGATTGACACAATAACCACAATGATGGACTCAGACGTACCAATAATCGTGAAGACGGCACAGGGCCTCGCAGTGTTTCGTTCTGTTACACATGGGGTCTCCACGCATCAGAGCCAACTCGATGGCAGCTAACAACAACAAAGAATGTATAAGAATGCAGACGTTTTTACTAAAATTCTGATTCACAATGTTTGCAGTGTGGTCCCAGAAAATGTGTTTTTAAGAAGCTCCCCAAACGACTGTCATGCTGATAGCCGACAATCATATATTAAGAAATGGTCAGTATAAGTGATTTAAGTCATACTTTTTGGAAGATGTTTCAGTTAAAGATGCTCTCGACTTAAGAGAAATAAAAACTTAAGCTGGTTTCAAGAATGAAGAAACTTTACCTAGCAACAGAAAGATAAGAGGTAATGTGGGCTCCAGGGTGGGCTGATTCAGGAGCTCAGTGATGTCATCAGCAAAATGGAATCTGTCCATCTCTCTCTTCTCTGCATCCCCATGGGGTTATTGACAAGATGGCTATAGCAACTCCACGTGTCACTTGCTGGTCCAATATATAAAGGAAGAAGAGAAACTTCTTCCTGTGGCAAGTCTCTTCTCAGAAAAACCCCCATCCCAGCAGACTTCCTCATTGGTCATAATTACATCAAGTGATCCTTCCTAAGCCAATCACTGGCAAGGAAGATTTGAGAGGGAATACCTTACCCCAATCCTGCTCACTGAAGAACTAGGGTACGGTTAGCTTTCCTTAAGGCAACTGGTTGTGTAGAGAAGCTGTAATATCTGAACAAAATAAGAACTCTATTAGAAGAGAAACAGAAGGGGTGTGGATTAGCAACTGACAGCGTCCAGCATTAGACGGCTTAGAGAAGGAGTTACAAGTACATCTTAAAATTAGGCTGCATCAACAATCTGTGAGAAATAACGCTGACGAAATGGTAACCTTCAAGAACACTGCCAGCCAGACAGAACAGAAAGGTTCACAAACCAAATTAAGATGCTTGAATCACAGTGTATCCATTTAAAACACATACCATTAAGCAAGGGGAAAGAGATGAGTAGGTTAACACACATAGGAGAGAGTGCAAGAGGATGGAAGTACCACACCACTTGAATCACGGGTTAGGAAATGTTCATCCGAGCTCGCTCTGCTGCATCAGCCTCCCTCCACCACATAGTGTGGTTACAAGAACCAGAGTTAAGGTTTGAACAAGGGGGCCCACAGACAGAAGGTGCCTGGAGCCAATGACATATGCTTGTTC
Organism: Trichechus manatus latirostris; assembly: GCF_000243295.1. Classification (NCBI taxonomy): domain Eukaryota; kingdom Metazoa; phylum Chordata; class Mammalia; order Sirenia; family Trichechidae; genus Trichechus; species Trichechus manatus. The sequence continues at coordinate 12,145,115 of NW_004443944.1, forward strand.
TATCACAGAGTCACAGGGCAAACATGCCTGGCCACAGCTGTGGCTAGACAATTAGCCTGCTAAACACCTATGGGTTTTATCTGTATTTTAGGGGCAGAGTACATGTGGGGACAGAAGAGGACCCTACTGGCTGTCTCCAGTCAGTGGCTGATTTAAAAATGACATAGCTTTAGCCCCAAGATGGCATGAACATACATTATGACTTGGTCTTTCCATCCCTTTCTATCTATAAGCAACACTCTTGTTTGTTCCACCATATGTACCATTTTTTCTGTTATTCTTACAGATGACCAACTCACTTTCTATATTTAGTACATCTTAGGAATCTCACCTATGTCTCATAAGATTCTTTCTTACTTGTTAGTTATTCACTAGCTTACTTACCATCTATGCTTCAAATTTCTTATGAGTCTTATGATGGTTAAGGGGGTGTGTCAGCTTGGCTGGGCCATGATTCTCAGGGGTTTGGCAGTTATGATATAGTTTGTCAGTTATGTAATGATGTAATTTGGCAGTTATATAATGTTATATAATAATGTATAATAATGTAATCACTTCCCTGATAAGATCTGCTATATATGGTTTTGCTTCTCTCAAGAATCCAGCCTAAGACAAGTCTCATCCATCCCATTTGTTTTGTCTCCTCCAGCAAAACTGAATATTCTCAAATAATACAGCAAACTCACATCACAAACGACCAAAAATGTTGTGATGAGAGGGAAAGAAAGAGGAAGGAATGACTGATAGATTAAAAGAGACTTAAGGGGCTCTGGTGGTGCAGTGGTTAAGAGCTTGGCTGCTAACCAAAAGGCTGGCAGTTGGAATCCACCAGCCACTCAATAGAAACCCTATGGGGACACTCTACTCTGTCCTATAGAGTCACTATGAGATGGAATTGACTGGACCTCAACGGGTTTGTTTTTGGTTTTGGTTTTCATGGGTCGCGATGGGAGGTGGAAACACTTGGCCTCCGTTTTTGGCACAGAGAAAGACAAAGTCAACTGTTCATTTTATTTCAAAATTGGAGTGTGTTGTCATGGAGACAGATGCTCTCGGTTGCACAATAAACCAATCTTTAGCCAGACCATTTGCCCTCTTGAATATTTACCGTAACCCTCAAAACTCTTCCCAGTTTGCTGATGGTTCGTGCTGTGCAGTGAGCGATGTGGAGATGCAGGAACACTATGATGAATTTTTGAAGAAGGTTTTCACGGAAACGGAGGAAAAAGTATGAAGTTGAGGAGATGAACGTTTGCGATCATCTTGGAGACCATCTAGGTGGAAATGTCTGTCAAGTTTC
>NW_004443944.1:12149419-12150455 GCF_000243295.1 Trichechus manatus latirostris
AAGGACTAATGGACCACAACTACCATGGCCTCCACCAGACCAAGCCCAGCACAACTAGATGGTGCCCGGCTACCACCACTGACGGCTCTGACGGGAGTCACAATAAAGGGTCCCAGACAGAGCTGGAGAAAAACGTAGCACAGAATTCTCACTCACAAAAAAGGACCAGACTTACTGGCCTGAAAGAGACTGGAGAAACCCCAAGAGTATGGCCTTCGGATACCCTTTTAGCTCAGTAATTAAGTCACTCCTGAGATTCACCCTTCGTCCAAAGATTAGTCAGGCCCATAAAACAAAAGAGACTAAAGGGGCACACCAGCTCAGGGGCAAGGTCTAGAAGGCAGGAGGGGACAGAAAAGCTAGTAATAGGGGACCTAAGGTTGAGAAGGGAAAGTGCTGACATGTTGTGGGGTTGGTAACCAATGTCACAAAACAATATGTGTACTAACTGTCTAATGAAAAGCTAGTTTGTTCTGTAAAACTTCATCTAAAGTACAATATCAACAAAAAAAAATTTTTAAGTAACTAAAACACAATTAAAAATTAAAAAAAAAAAAGAAATAGTACTGGGTGGGTACAATGACTTAACTACAAATATACAAAGATGTTTTCTCTTGTAAAGGAAAAATATATATATATTCTCATGGACCCTCAATGTAGTTTTTAAAATTCATTATAATATAATTTCAATATGTATAAACATAAAACTAGTTATAAACTCTTTATACTGGCAGCTTTGATACAACCATAAATCCAGAACAAATTTTCAAATCATATTCAAACACAACTACAAAACCAATACAATTTAAATTTAAAATTTAAACTTCAATTTAAAGCGACAGATGATGTTATTTTGCTAGAACAAAATCACTGATATTTGGTTTAATAGAGGAAGTATGTAGTCTTGAGTTTGTTTCTATATTTAATCTGTTTCTGTATTTCAACTTCAATAACAGTAATGCAAGGACTAACCATTCTCACAAGCATGCTGTATAAAACTGTAGTAATCACTGCAACTTTTTATTTTCCAATTCAG
>NW_004443944.1:12151977-12156814 GCF_000243295.1 Trichechus manatus latirostris
ACTGTGTCAATCCATCTCGTTGAGGGTCTTCCTCTTTTTCACTGACCCTCTGCTTTACCAAGCATGACATCCTTCTCCAGAGACTGACCCATCCTCATAACATGTCCAAAATACGTGAGAGTAAGGAGCATTCTGACTGTACTTCTTCCAAGACGGACTTGTTCATTTTTCTGGCCAAACCAGACCAAACCCATTGCCATGGAGTCAATTCCGACTCATAGCGACCTTATAGGACAGAGTGGAACTACCCCTTAAGGTTTCCAAGGAGTGGCTAGTGGATTCGAACTGTGATCTTTTGGTTAGCAGCCGAGCTCTTAACCACTGTGCCACCAGCGCTCCCATTCTTCTGGCAGTCCACATATATTCAATATTCTTTGCCAACACCATAATTCAAAGGCATCAGCTCTTTGGTCTTCTTTATTCACTGTCCAGCTTTCACATATATATGAGGTGACTGAAAACAACATGGCTTGGGTCAGGCGCGCTTTAGTCCTTAAAGTAACATCTTTGCTTTCTAACACTTTAAAGAGATTTTTGCAGCAGATTTGCCCAATGGAATACGTTGTTCGATTTCTTGACTGCTGTTTTCATGGGTGTTGACTGTGGATCCACGTAAAATGAAGTCCTTGACAACTTCAATCTTTTCTCCATTTATCATGATGTTGCTTATCGGTCCAGCTGTAAGGATTTTTGTTTTCTTTACATTAAAGTGTAATCCATACCGAAGGCTGTGTTGCTGTTGTTGTTAGGTGCCATTGAGTTGTTTCTGATTCATAGCCACTGCAGACTGTAGATACTAGAAATTCAGGGTCCTCTGAAGTCTGCCCTGAAGCTTCCTGCATAAACGTTACTAACAATACAATGGGCTCTTAACACCTACAAGGTTCACACCTTTCTGCCTGCCTGGAATACAACTCGGACTTACCTAAATCCTACAGAGCCCAGGCCTTCAAGTGTCACTCTAGTTCACAACAAACTCACAATTCCTAACTCTCCTTTACTATTAGTCACATGCTGTGTTCTCTTGCCCTTGGTGTTGTATTGCTATTTAGCAGTCCATGCATTCATCTCACATATCCCCAACTACGCTGTGATGTCTGCGAGGAGAACTGAGTCATCATTGCTCAATGGAAGAATGTGGATTCCACAATCACACCGACCCGGTCATGGATATGGGCCCTGCCAAGTACTAGTTGTGACCCTGACTCTCCATTTTGCCATTAGCAAAAGACAGTATTTCTCTGTGGGTAAATATCTGAAAGCAGGTGCCCAGTAATTAGGAGTTCCCTTTCTTATTGTGGTATAGCTTTATTTTTACCGCATGGGTTTCATCCAGGAGCACTGAGGAATTCCAGGTGTCATCTGGAAGGTCTGGCCCATGTGCTGAGTTGAGAGACCTTCAGTTCTGCTGCAATTTGCTAATAATCTAAACAGCCTGAAAACACATTTATATAAGGCAGCCTTCTGGGGAGCGAACATCGGGATCTCTCTCATCCTTCTCTTTAAAATTATCCTGTCTAGGCCCATAGAAAGATAAAGAGTTGATAAGGAAATTCTCATGGCCATGGATAAATGCTGTTTACAAGGAAATTCTTTATTTGGCTGAAACAGATGCTCAGCTTAGGAATTTTGTGCCAGTGCACACACTCTCCCAGATGCGTGTTATTTGTTCACACTGACAGAGTGACTGTGCAGCCAGAGACTGCACACTGTCTCTTCCTCTTTATGGGAAACTAGGATTTAAAAACTTGGTTTCTAGGACCCGGACAACCAATAGCCAAATACCACTGCCATCAAGTCGATTCCGACTCACAGCAACCGTATACGACAAGGTAGAACTCATTGACCCATAGGGTTTCCAAGGCTGTAATCTCTACAGAAGCACATTGCCACATCTTTCTCCCACGGAGCAGCTGGTTGGTTAGAACCACCGACCTTTCGGTTAGGATCTGAGTGCTTAACCACTGCACCACCAGGGCTCCCAACCGATAGTAATTGTTAAGAATTCTATGAAGTTAATATATACGTGAGTATGTATGCATGTATATAGACTTATATGCATATATGTGTGTGTATATAGGTGTTGCTATTGTTAGGTGTCACTGAGTTGGTTCCAACTCACAGCGACTCTATGTACAACATATATAGGTGTATGCATGTGTATATGCATGCATGTGAGTGTATGCACATATATTCATATATATAAAATAAATCACATAGAAGGCACAGTTGCAGATACTTCTTAGACATAACCAAACACCGCTGAGGATTGTTTTCCTAGGTTTGAATGATTAGGACCATAGTCTCATGGGACATCTCGGCCAATTGGCATAATAGAGTTCATAAAGTTTATGTTCTATATCCTAGCTTGGTGAGTAGTGTCTAGGGTCTCAAAAACTTGTGAGCGGCCATCTAAGATACAACTACTAGTATCTTCTTGTCCAGAGTGAAAGAGAAAGAAGGAAATCAAGTGCCCAGAGAAGAAACTGGTCTACAGGACTAACAGCCCACACAAACCACAGCCTCATCTACCCTGAGACCAGAAGAACTAGATGGTGCCTGGCTACTACTACCGACCATTCTAATCAGGGCCACAATAGATGGACCCTGATAGAATGGAAGGAAAATGTGCAACAGAACCTCAAATTCCTAAAAAAAAAAAAAAAAAAGGCAGACTTACTGGACCCATTGAGACTGGAGGACTCTCTGAGACTGTTGCCCTGAGATACTCTTTAAACCTTGAACTAAAACTAACCCCTAAGGCCACTTTTTAGCTAAATAACAGATTGGCTCAAAAAATAAAGAATATCACCCATGAGTACTACGTGCCTTCAGATAATTACCTATATGAGACCAAGTGGTCAACAATTACTTTAAAACAAAGATAAGAATATAAGGGGGCAGGGAAACTAGATTCATGGAAACAGAACAACCAGAACGGAAATATTGAGAATGTTTGCAAATTGCGAAGAATGTAATCAATGTCACTGAACAATCTGTGTAGAAATTAGTGAACGGAAACAGCAACTGCTGTGTAAACCTTCACCAAAAACACAATCAAATATACTCAAGAATTACTCAAAGACAAAAAAAGATTCTATGAAGTTGACTTGGTAATCATTCATGGCTTTTTGTTTTATGTATACTGAGTTTGTTTTTGGTTTGTTCGTTTTTTTCTTCCCTCATATAGACTATTTCAAGGAGCCCCAGTGACACGACAGTTAAGTGCTCAGTTGGTAACTGAAAAGTTGGCCGTTCAAATCCATCCAGCCGCTCCATGGGAGAAAGACCTGGCTACCTGCTTCCATAAAGATTAGAGCCAAGAAAACCCTATGGAGCAGTTCTACTATCACATGGAGTTGCTATGAGCTGGAAATCGACTCGATGGCACCTAACAACGTAGACTGTTTCACCTTGGCCTAATTTCTACAAGGCCAAGACCTAGGGTTCCACCGAGGTGTATCCCAGACAATACACTCTCCCATTAATTGAGTCGTACTGAAGGAAAACGTTTAAAAGTCATTTGTGTTCCTTAAAGCATCAATGAGAGAACTGAAAATAATAACAGGCAACTTTTGGAAGGGAGATTCTTCCTGAACAAATGAGTTTTTAAATCTACACTACACGCCATTCTCTCTTGCTTTTTTGAGATGAGAACCAGAAGAAGCAGGAGGTGTCTATAGTTCACTGAGTATTTCTGTCATTTGAATTGCAGAAAAAAAAAAAAAATCCTTTCAATGGGATGAGCCTTTGAAGCTGGGGTGATTAGGACCTACAGGTGAACTGCTGTGTGATCAGCCACAGAACTCTATTCATGAGGTGTTAAGCACGAGGCATCATGTTAACACTGCCACTTCAGCAAGGGCCTGTAGCTGAAAAGCAGCTAAGCACTAAATGCTCGAGGTGATTTTTTGTTTTAGAACAATGGCATGGATCCCTAGGGAGCTTCTATACTGGACACTCTTTCAATGTTCTCTCCCAATACCCTCTCAAAGCCTTACAAAGACTTTTCAGGGACATGGCTTTGAAAATGTGTGCTCTTCTATCATCGATTCTGTGAACAGAGTTTGTCCTGAAGGAGTCAGTTTCAGTCTGTGGCAGGATTTCCTTATATTTTTAAATAGTGCATGTGTATTGCTAGAAAAGTATTTGTCTGCAAGTAACAAAAAACCTAAGTCACATATGTCTATTTTTTTCAGTAACAAGAAATCCAAAAGGAGATAATTCTGAGCTACCCCAGCTATGTATGGATATCAGCAAAAAACAAGGCTTCTACTCCCTGCTTCTTTATTGTTACAGTGTGGCTTTTATCCTTATCGTCAGAATATGGCTGCTGCATCTCCAGGTATCATGTCTGTGTTCCAGGAAGAGAAAGGTGATACAGGTTTTCCCCACTATGCGAAACTACAGCATTCCAATGAAATCTTTTGAAAGCCAAAGTGGTATAAAGCAAAGACATAATTATCGTTAACTTATATAGGAAAATTTTTTTAGCGCTCCCAATTCAAAAAATTACCGACCAATCATACCAAATAACACATAAAACCCAGACAGCAGCAGTGGAAGATGGTCCCGGCGGGGCTGACTGGCCGGGGACCAGTGCAGCAGGCCCAGAGGCTGTCAGGTGAGGGGGTAGCAGCCACTGCCACCTCCCTGACACCGCAACACCATGAGGATCGGGAGGAAGAGGAGGAGGAGGGGGCAGCAGCAGAGGAAGGCGAGGAAGAGATGGTGGCGTCAGGGGAGGAGCTGCTGGGCTTTCTGATCAGGTCGCTCCTCAGCCCCGCAGGCCCGCACTGCAGCACCCTTTACCATCATGCCCGGGACCATCATGCCC
>NW_004443944.1:12157122-12207548 GCF_000243295.1 Trichechus manatus latirostris
CATCATGCCCGGGACCATCATGCCCGGGACCATCAAGCCCTGGGACATCATGCCCGGGACCATCATGCCCGGGACCATCATGCCCTGGACCATCATGCCCGGGACCATCATGCCCTGGACCATCATGCCCGGGACCATCATGCCCTGGACCATCATGCCCGGGACCATCATGCCCAGGACCATCAAGCCCTGGACCACGCCCTGGACTTGCCGCCCACTTTGGGCACGTCATACTCTGAGTTCCTGGACTGGATTTCTGCACCCCAGAGCTTACCAAGATGATCGTGGGTGACCGGCGCCCGTCTAGCGCCACCGACCTGGTTTTCACCTACTGAGCCCACCGTTTCAGCGGGGCATGCCCACCCCAAAACCAACTGTTTACATACAGGAACCGCATTTGTGCTTTTCCTTCTTTTTCGTAAAAGCGAAAATCCTCTTTGGGTTTCTTTCGGTTAGCAAAAACCGGTAGCAATGTAGGCCTTTCGTAAAAGCGGAGTAGTGTAAAGCGAACTTTCGAATAGCGGGGAAGCCTGTTAAAGGGAAGAGCAAGGAGCCAAAAGGAGTGGGCTAAACATTTTTGTAAAACCATTCCCAGAAGTCCTTCCTAGCACCTTCTGCTTGTACTCATTAGAGAAAACTGGGTCAGTGGGACGTCGCAGCTGCAAGGAAGTCTTGAATGTTAGTATTTTAGTTGGGCACATTTCCTTCTCAAACAAAATCAAGATTTGTTTACTACATAACGGGAAAATACGGGGTCATGTCCGGGCAACTAGCAGTGTCGATCACATGAGGATGTAGGGACGAGAGTCATGCCTAAACCGAAAATTACTTACATTAAAAGTATCTACACCTCTTGCTCTTGAGACGTCTACTTGCAACAGGATCCTAAGCAGAGTTACCCAGCCCATCAAAACAAGCACGCTAACTTGGAGCGTGGATCATAAGTGAAGCAATGAACTTTGGATTGCCTTTCCTGGAGTCATAAATATATCTCAGAAAATATTTCAATTAAATCAAAAAACAAAATCATACTTTAAAAAAACCCTAAAAGCATTCTCATTAAAATCAGAAGCAGGAAAAAAAAAAAAAATCTCTTCTTGATAATATTATTAAACATTTTTCTGGAAAACCTGGCTAATAAAATTAGACTAGAAAATAATTACTAGTAAAAACTATTGGAAAGAATAAGACAAAAGTATTGGCAGATTAAATGACTATTTTCTAGAAAATCCAGAGGATCAATTGAAAAACAATTAGAAGTAAAAGTTCAGTAAATTGACTAGATACAGAATACATGTGGAGAATTCCGTTGCCATCAAGTCCATTCTGACTCATGGTACCCCAGGAGCGTCAGAGAGTAGAAGCGCGCTCCATAGGGTTTTCAGTGGCTGCTTTTTTGGCAGTAGATCACCAGGTTTTTCTTCCAAGATGCTTCTGGGTGAACTCGAACCTCCCATCTTTCAGTTAGCAGCCAAGCACGTTAACCATTTACACCACCCAGGGACAATTAACCAAAAAAAAAAAAAAAAACACTCTGTTGCTGTCGAATAGATTCTGACTCACAGTGCCCCTATAGGACAGAGTAGAACTGTCCCATAGAGTTTCCAAGGAATGCCTGGTGGATTCGAACTGCTGACCTTTGGTTAGCAGCCGTAGCACTTAACCACTATGCCACCGATATTTCCCAGGGACTGCCTGTACTCTAAAAACTGAAATCATTTTTGACAGACGCTCTTTAAAATTTAATTGGTTTAACACCTATAATCCCATATAGCAAGTTAATTTACTTAGCTACTTAGGGGCACATTTTGCAATTAATTCTTTCCAGTGAGTTCACCATGATGCTCATTGCTTAAATCTATATGATTCACTGGAGCATCACTGAGATTTTTCCACAGCTGCAATGGATGCCAGTAACACCTGTGGTGAAAATTTTTCAAGACAAAATTACCTGAGCCCTGCTTTATAAAGTGGGAATTTCGGGAGTTAATCGGTCAATTATTTATTTGTTGAGATGGAACCAGAAATTATTGGGGGGCGGGGGTGGTGAGGAGAGTGGAGGAGAGCTTTTCATGTAGGTTCCAAGGCCCACCTTCATAAGATAGTGAGATAGCCTGACAGATGCAATACTGTATGGAAAAATAAGATGAAAAATTGATTTCCTGCTTACCTAGCAAAGTATGTAAATCCAGTCACAAAAGAAATTTGGGGAACTTTTACAACAGGATCTCAATGAATGATCTATTCACTTTCTAACTGTGACTCGGCTCTTATCATAAGCCTATTGAGGGAAACTTTATTTTCTTATAACTGAACTTAACCTACAGCAGTAACAGAAAACTGAACCTGTGGTAACCAGCCTCCACGACGGCCCCCAGCGAGCCTTGCCTCCTTATACTCATGGACATGGGCAGCCTCCTCTCTCATTGAACAGGATTGACCTGTGTAACCTAAAGGATATTGTAGAAATGAAGATGTGTGACTTCTGAGGCTAGGTCCTCAAAGGCATCGCAATTTTCACTTTGCTCTCTCTTAGATTACTTGCTCTGGGGGAAGCCAGCAGCCATGTTGTGAGAACACTCAAGTAGCCTATGGAGCGGTCCATGTGTGAGTAACTGAGGCCTCCTGCCAACAGCCATGTGAGTGAGACATCTTGGAAGCAGATCCTCCAGGGACAGTCATGTTGTCAGGTGGCTGCAGTCCTCGTCAACATCTTGACTACAACTTCATGAGAATCCCTGAGCCAGAACCATTCAGCTAAGCTGCTCCTGAATTCTAACCCTCAGAAACTATGAGAAATATTAAGGGATTTTTGTTGCCCTAATTAGCTAAGCTTGAGGATAATTTTTTGTGCAGCAATAGATTAACAATGCATTTCTTCTAAGAAAATTCATTCAAATTAGTGATTAATCTCTCATCTCTGGGTTTAAACTCAGTTACACCAAGATTCTCAATTTCTTCCTTCTCTCTGGAGTGGGAGAAAACCTAAGTGCCAGATGACTTTATATAATCTTCTAATATTGGAGAAAGGGTCTCTTGGCCATTAATTTCTCTATTGCAAAATCTTTTGGCTGTAACTGACAGAATGGCAGAACTGACATGGCTCAAATAATATGCATAATGTGCGCATAATATGCACATAACAATAAGTCAGGAGGTAGGGGGTTCCAGAGTCAGGTAATTCCGTCCTTCCACAACCTCAGGGCTTCTCTCAGCTTCTATTCTTTTGGCTTTTTCCTTGTGGTGTCCCTTTTTCTATAAACTGTCTGTTGGTATCTTTTAACTTTATTCCTTTAGCTTGTTGGTAGTTTTCTTACTAATTTCTAGGAGCCCTTTAATACGTTAGGAGACTAACCTCTTGTCTGTCATAAGTTGCAATTTTCCCCTTTTTATCATTTTACTTTCCTTATGGTATTTTTTATCATGCAGCTATTTATTCATGTATTTAAATTTATCAATCTTTCTCTTTTATAGTTTCTGGATTTTGAGTCATTAAAAACATCTGTACCCACGCCAAGGTTACAAAGCAATTATATCATGGTTTTATATCATGGTTTCTTCTAGTGCTTTTATGTTTTCGTTTCTTTTTTTACATTTAAATGTTTAATTCATTTGGAATTTCTGTTGGTATACAAATTTGAAGTATGGAGCCAACTTAATCCCCCTCCCTCAAATCTCCTATATCATTTATTAAATAATTCATTTTTCTCACTACATTCTCATTTGAGATGACATACTACTAACTTATAATCACTGCCCCATTTTCCCTATAGCAACCTGAGGGACTAAATTAATTACTAGCTAGAGACAACTCTCAAACTGTTAATAGAATTCAATGAAATTGTACTGTATGCTTTAGAACAGAGCACAGCAAATATGTCCCTTGGGCCAGATTTGGTGCCCCCCTACCCCCACCTGTTTTTATAAATAAAGTTTTATTGGAACACAGCCATACCCACTCATTTGCATATCTTCTATGGCTGCTTTTGCAGTACATCAGACTTGCATTAGTTGCAACAGAGACCATGTGGCCCGCAAAGCCTCAAATATTTACTGTCTGGACCTTTACAGAAAATGTTCACCAATCCCGACTTTAGAGTTTACAGAGCACCCTGGTGGCTGCTAACCAAATGGTTGGCAGTTCAAATCCACCAGCTGCTCCTTGGAAACCCTACGGGACAGTTCTACTCTGTCCTATAGGGGCGCTGTGAGTTGGAATTGACTCTACAGCAGTGGGTTTGATTTGGGTTTGGGTTTAATCAGAATTAAGCCCATTAAAGGCACAGTGACCTAATGAGAAAGTATTATCCCCATATCACCTTGAAGAATACGAGACTTAGGGAGGTTAAGCAGTTAGTAAGAAATAGACCTGGGATCAAACCCAAGTCCTACGACGTAAACTCCAAAACTGTTCCTTCTCTTACTTATACTGTGCTGTACAGCTTTCAGAGTCCATTCACACACCTTGATTCTCTTGATGTTGCCTATAATCCTGTGAAGAAAATGAATCCCATTTTACAGATGAGAAAACTGAGTTTCAAAGTGCTTGCAGATTTAAGTGGCAGAGTTAGGATCAGAACCTAGGTCTCTCTATTAAGATATCACTGATGTCATAATGCAAATTCTAGCTTGCTCCTGCCCGGAACGCTCCAAACATTCCGGCTATTCTTTAGCTAAAAATGAGGAACATTTTATTAATATGGTTATCTTTTTTTAATGCTGACGATATGTCAAAAGAAAACAAAATTAAGCCCAGGAAATGGAGGAAATAGCAGGAGGGACGGTGGAGCCTGAAACACAGATTTTTAAATACAATTAGATTAAATATACACCTACTCTTCAAAGCAAATAAGAGTCTTCTGAAAAAAAAGAATCGGGAAAGCGGTGCTGAATTTCTTCCGGCTTCGGATGCCCAGCAGCACAGATGTAAAATCCTTCTCGAATTACTTCTAGCCAAATTAAGAAAGAGTATTGCACCACTGTTTGCTAAATTCACTTTCTCAAGGCAATGTTTGTCTTTTGGCGGAACTGGGAGGGTTCAGGAACTGGGAGGGTTCACGCTGAGACCAGAAAGAGGGATATTAAGCGCATTTTTAAAGCCATCTTTTCAATAAACTGTATCCATAATATCTAAGCAATTCACGCAGTTCCCCCACAGAGTTTCTATGTTTCTGCCCCATTGGCCCACTGGCTCAATAAAGTCACATCTTTCTGTTATTAATAAGGCAGTTCACCTCAGGTACTTCTTTAATTTCCTGTATTTTTCCCAACACAAAGTTAATTTACTTTATCCCTTATCCCAAGAATGATAACAGGGCTTCTATAAAAATGAACATTCATGATCAAAGAGAAGCTTGTATTATAAACAAATTATTACAACGTGGCTGCCTTTGAAATATTTTAACTTAATTAAGCTCAAACACTTTTGGCAAAGGTTTAAAAACTTGAAAGTAATTGAAGAGCCACTCCAGTTTGGCTGGATTTTTCTTATAATGTTGGATGGAGTGGAGGGAGGGTAGTTTACATGGTTATAGCTTAAAATGTTGAATTCATATTATATTTTAGTTGCTACCTTTTTAAACAAAGCACAGTAGGCAAAACTGAATTAGTTTGGGGATGATGGAATTGCTACAGAGCTTGATTATGGTGGTAGTAAGCCGACTAAATGCATTTGTCAAAACACATAGAACTGTACGCTGAACAAGAGCTGAATTTTACTCTATGTAAATTATACCTCTATAAACCTGACTTAAAAAAAAAGACTCTGACGACTCAGCTAAGTTGAAAATAGAGCCTCAAGATGTTTTTTGCAGCAGCATCTGCAGTGACCAAAACAAAGAAAAAGATAACTAGAAACTACATAAATGTTGATCAGTAGGGAATTTGGTTGATTTTAAAAAATGACTTAAATCTATACATATTGTCCTGGAAGAGTCTGTATAAAGTATTATCAAAAAAAAAAAAAAAAGCAAACTGCAGAATAATGTGGGGGTAAAAGCAATGGTAGCAGCAGCTTAAGTAATGCTATAATCTCATTTTAATAAACAAATAGGAAAAAAATCTTGGTAACATTAACAGTGGCAGAATTCTCACCTTCCATGCAGGAGACCCACGTTCAATTCCTGACCAATGCACCTCATGTGTAGACACATCCCATCTGTCACTGGAGTCTTGTGTGTTGCTATGAGGCTGAACAGGTTTCAGAGGGGCTTCCAGACTAAGACACACTACGAAGAAAGGCCTGGAGATCTACTTCCAAAAATCAGCCAATGAAAATTCTATGGATCACAACAGTTTGATCCGCAGCCGATCATGGGGATGGCGCAGGACCAGACAGCGTTTCATTCCATTATGCGTGGGGTCACCATGAATTTGGGGGCCCACTCAAGGGCACTAAGAACAACACTTCTTGAGCCCTTCAATGTGCCAACCACTTTTCTAAGCACCTGTATGAGTATTATCTCATTTGGTTATCATAAAAACCGTATGAACTAGGTCAGGGCCCGATGAAGGCGTGTGAGGGCCCTAAACACTGATAATCTGTGGTGCCCCCTTCTCTGGTTACTCATACATTCAAACAGGATATGTGAGTTATATATATACATGGATGGAGCCCTGGTGCTACAGTAGTTAAGCATTCAGCTGCTAACCAAAAGGTCAGCACTTCAAAACCACTAGCCACTCCTTGGAAACCCTATGGGACAGCTCTACTCTGTCCTATAAGGTTGCTATGAGGCAGAATTGACTCGATAGCAATGGGTTTGGGTTTTTTGGTTGTTATTGTTAAGTGCTGCTCTTTTTTGCTCCCACTTTACCAAGCATGATGTCCTTCTCCAGGTACTAGTCCCTCCTGATAACACGTCCAAAGTACATGAGACGAAGTCTTGCCATCCTTATTTCTAAAGAGCACTCTGGCCGTACTTCTTCCAAGACAGATTTGTTCGTTCTTCTAGAAATCCATGGTATATTCAATATTCTTTGCCAACACTATAATTTAAAGGCGTCAATTCTTTGGTCTTCCTTATTCATTGTCCAGATTTCTCATGCATATGAGGTAATGGAAAATACCAAGGCTTGGGTCAGGTGCACCTTAGTCCTTAAAGTGACATCTTTGCTTTTTAACACTTTAAAGAGGTCTTTTGCAGCAGATTTTCCCAATACAATATGTCGTTTGATTTCCTGACTGTTGTATTCATGGGTGTTGATTGCGGATCCAAGTAAAATGAAATCCTTGACCATTTCAACGTTTTCTCTGTTTATCATAACGTTGCTTATTGGTCCAGTTGTGAGGATTTTTGTTTTCTTTATATTGAAGTACAATCCATACTGGAAGCTGTAGTCTTTGATCTTCATCAGTAAGTGCTTCAAGTCCTCTTCGCTTCCAGCAAACAAGGTTGTGTCATCTGCATAACGCAGGTTGTTAATGAGTCTTCCTCCAAACCTGATGCCCCGTTCTGCTTCATATAGTCCAGCGTCTCAGATTATTTGCTCAGCATACAGATTGAATAGGTATGGTGAAAGGCTACAACCCTGACGCATACCTTTCCTGACTTTAAACCATGCAGTATTCTCTGGCTCTGTTTGAATGACTGCCTCTTGGTCTATGTACAGGTTCCACATGCGCACAATTAAACGTTCTGGAATTTCCATTCTCCATAGTGTTATCCATAGTTTGTTATGATCCACACAGTCAAATGCCTTGTATAGTCAAGAAAACACAGGTAAACATCTTTGTGGTATTCTCTGCTTTCAGCCAAAATCCATCTGACATCAGCAATGATACCCCTCGTTCCATGTCCTCTTCTGAATCTAACTTGAACTTCTGGCAGTTCCCTGCTGATGTACTGCTACAACCACTTTGAATGATCTTCAGCAAAATTTTACTTGTTTGTGATACATGTATATGTAGGTGTGTGTCTTACCTATCCATGATGTAATTTCTTTCTAAATAGGACTATAATATTAGCAGTGAATGCAAAAAGTGATGTATGCCATTTTAGCAGAATGAGATGAACTCAATTACAAAATTTTTAGTGGATGCGAGGTACTAAGATTTTTACTATATACCACATTTTCTACAAAAAGAATATTCCACATATTCTACAACAAAGAAAATAAGTCAGTGAACTTCGTTGTTTCCACAAACAATGTAAAATTCTGTTGCTCTCCTACAACTAAAAATTGACTTTCATCAATTTTGCTTTAAACGGCTCATACTTCAATTTTGATGCTTGTTTTGTTATGCTATAATTATAAACGAACAAAGGAAAAGATGTCATAAAACAAAGTTTAATGGTCAGAAAACAAGTATGAACCGGACGAATGGACATGGAGGATCCAGAGTGGAAAGGGAAACGGGGAGAGTGCTGACACATTGTGGGGATTGCAACCAATTGCCACAAAACAATTTGTGTATAAATTTTTGAATGAAAAACTAATTTACACTGTAAACTTTCACCTAAAACACAATCAAATTAAAAAGAAAACAAATATTACAACAAACTACTATTTTTTATTTTTAGATAGATCTTTCATCTCTAACACGTTATAATTAAAAACATTTCTATTCTTTGCTCTTATAAATTCTTCAATGATTTCATCACAATTAAGCTGCTGAACAATATCTACTTCCATACATAATAAGGATAATGAATCAAGTCTTTCTTGAATCATTGTTGTATGCGGAGGGTTTTTTTAATTCTCTTTAGGACAAAAAGGAGCATTTTGTTATACAGTTTGTGATCATTAAAGTTAGGAATATGTGCCACTGATACATTCGCATGTGGTCGACAAGAGAGAACTGAATGTGAGGTTATACCCGAGAGTTCCAAAATGAAAAAAATATAATTGTTATCGTATACAAAATTTATGAAATGGCATCAATTTCACTTAGTTCCCTTCCACTGTGGTGCCCGCTTTCCTTGTGTCCTGTCTGCTTGGCATCTATGGATCTTCGCTTTGGACAACTGGTGTCTCTGTTTTGCTGATGCCATAAGCACATGCTTACCTTGTTTATTGGGTAATCCGTTCCTAAAGTAGGTACTACAGATCCTCAATCTCTCATTTAGGTTTTTACTTGAATTTCTTGGGACCAGATATATTTTGGAAGTCAGAATCCTTTGAATTTTAGAAGGTAATACGGTGCTGTATTAGTTATCTATTGCTGTGTAACAAAATACTCAAATTTAGCAGCTTAAAGCAGAAAACTTTCATTATCTCAGTTTCTAGGGGTCGAGAATTCAGGGACGGCTTACCTGAGTGTTTCTGCCTCAAAGTCTCTTGACCCTGGTTCTAATCAATGTCAGTGAGAACTGTGGTCTCATCTGAAGGCTTTACCGGGGGTGGGGAGAATCTGCTTCGAAGCGCACTCAGCTGGTTATGGGCAAGCCTCAGTCCCTCATTACCCAGCCCTTCCTCCCAGGGCAAGCAATCTGAGATAGAGAGAGAAAACCCAAGACAGAGGTTACAGCCTGTCTAATCTAACCTCAGATGAGGCACTCCATCACTCTTCCCATATTCTATTTGTTAGAAGCCAAGTCAGTAAGTCCAGCCCACATTCAAGGGGAGCAGTTATACAAGGACACAAAAATCAGGAGGCCAGGGTCATTGAGGCTGTCTGAGAGACTACTAATCCCAGCAGCATATACCATGGATGACCCAACATCCACAGTAGGATGTGGGACAGCACCTTGTAATCAAAAACATTGATGATTCTACATTGAAATGCCTGACTACTCATGCTAAATGGAATAGACATATAATTTAAATAGCCTCATGTCAGTTTAGGTCTGGTTTTGCTTCCAAAGAAGTTGTGAAGAAACTTTCTGTTTCACAGCTTTCAGGGTTTCAGAATTATAGGCCTGTACTGGAGTCCCTTGGTGGTACAAACAGTGAACATACTCAGCTGCTAACCAAAAGGTTGGAGGTTTGAATTCACTCAGCGGCACCTTGGAAGAAAGGTCTGGCGATCTACTTCTGAAAAATCAGACACGGAAAACCCCATGGAGAGCGATTCTACTCTGATCCACATGGGTCACCTTTAGTTACAACTCAACAGAAACTGGTTACTGGTTAATATTATGGGGATCTGTCTTATTATCCCCCACTTTACAGATTATGATACTGAGGAGCAGGGAGGTTAAGTGTGTGTACATATGTTGGTGTATCTTTGTATAATCACAGATAACAGTGTGAACTCATGCACATCAAGCTCTTAACACTGATATTCTCAGAACAGTGAGAATGGGGTCAGAAGATTTCTATACACCTCTCCATCATCTGACTTGTTACAAAAGTATGCAGTACTCTTATTAATTTTTGAATTAATAAAATAAATTAATTTTTTTAAGAATGAAATGGTATTTCTCCCATAAGGCAAGGAGTTTACATTTATGTTACAAGAGCCAATGGTTTTATGCAGAGTATAGCGTCTTCTAAGATGTTGTTTGCACCCTATGATATCACAAAATGGAAATATTAGAGAACAGAGTGAGAATAAAAGAAACAAAAGTATAATACTTTCGATTAATTTCCTCACTTTACAATACAGTTGAGAGCAGTCAGGGGACAGAAATAAGCTTGCAGTTTTAGAAAATCCTAGGTGGGTATCTGGGTGTGTGGGGAAGAATTCCAATTCGATAGTGTTTTGGGGTGAGTTACGGAAAAACACTGCACCATTTAAAGGTTGACCAACCTTGACGGGAACACAAATGCTGGTCAGACTGAAACTCTATCTTTGCCTTTTAAGTTATTCTCTTTCTGCTGGTTTGCAGCGACTCAATCAGAATTTTGAGCGTGTATTAAACATTACAGGAGGGAGGGAGGGAGCCCTTCGTTTCAGATTTTACTTTTTTATGACCTGTTTAAACAGGTAAAAACTGACTTTAATAACTGCAAGCGATATTAGAGATACAGAATGGCCCTATTCCGATTCTGTATGTTTTACAAATTAAGCATTTCGTCTTTATGACTAAACGTACAGTACATGGCGTGGCAAGCCGAGAAATTCATACTATCTCCTTTTTGGGGCACTAGTAAACCAAGACATCATCAGGTTCGATTGTAATACTGTAACTTCAGATGTAGTGCTTCCACTCCAAATACATTGGTGTGGGAATGGGAAATGGCTTTGAGACTATGGCATGGCAAACGCCTTTTAAAAAAAAAAAAAAAAGCAAATATATAGAGACCAAAGTTCATCAGTGGTTACCAGGGGCGGGGGGTGGGGCAGAGAGGGAGTCATTGCTTAGGGGACTCTGCACTTCTGTTAAGGGTGATGGAAAAATTTGGAAATGAATAAAGGTTGAACGACATGATGAACGTAACTAATGCCACTGAATTGTACATGTAAAACGTTGAAATGGCAAATGATTTGTTTTATATATATATACATAATATATATAAACTCGAAACCCATTGCTGTCGATCATAGCAACCCTATAGGATGGAATAGAACTGCCCCATAGGGTTTCCAAAGAGTGGCTGGTGGATTTGAACTGCCAACTTTTTGGTTAGCAGCCTGAGCTCTTAACCACTGCGCCACCGGGGCTCCAATATATATACCTGCCAAAATAAAAAAAAATAATAATAATAAAAGCAAATTTGAGGAGCTGGGACAGAGAAGGGAATCCACAGCAAACACCAAAAGGGCAACCACGGCTGCCTTGCCATAATTCAGTCTCCCACTAGGTGGCGATCTTCTCAAGGGCAATTAGATATTTTTTATAATGTAAAATGGGCTTTTCTCACATCTGTGATATGGCCTCAAAGAGGTCATTAGAACAGTGTAAAGAAAGAAGTGAATCAATGAAGGGCTATGCTACTTTCAAGGATGGTATTATGGATTAAATTGTGTTCCCCAGAAACGAATGTTGAAATCTTAACCACTTTATCTGTGAATGTGACCCTGTTTGAAAACAAGGGTTTTTTTTGTTAAGTTAATTAGGTCATTTTGGAGTTGGGTGGGTCCAAAACCTAATTCCTTCTGAAAGGAGTCTTACAGAAAGGGAAAACAAACACACAACACTGACGGCGGTGGGGGGTGGGAGGAGACCGAGCGGGGAACTGTCTACAGCCAGGGAGTGCTGGGGCCACCAACACGCCCCTAGAGCCAATGCACTGATTTGGATTTTTAGCCTCCAAAACTGTGAGAAAAAAATTTCTGCTCTTTAAAGCCAAAAGAAAAAAAAAGAGTTCATTAGTTCTACCACCCAAGAACCACCTCTTTTCCCAAGAGGAAAGTATTCCTGGCCGGGTTCGTTTTTAGCGATGTGTTTTTAAGGTATCACATGGGATGGTAATAACAACATTCAACAATTTACTGAGATGGTACTTGTCATGGTTTGAATTACGTCCCCCAAAACATGTGTCTATCAGTTTGGCTGGGCCATGATTCCCAGAATTGTGTGGCTGGCCTCCATTTTGTGATTGTAATTTTATGTTAAAGAGGATTAGGGTGGGATTGTAATACCACCTTTACCCAGGTCACATCCAATGTAAAGGGAGTTTCCCTGGGGTGTGGCCTGCGCCACCTTTTCTCTCTCAAGAGATAAAAGGAAAGGGAAGCAAGCAGAGAGTTGGGGACCTCATACCATCAAGAAAGCAGTGCCGGGAGCAGAGCACCCTTGGACCAGGGTCCCTGCGCAGAGAAGCTCCTAGTCTGGGGGAACACCGAAGAGAAGAAGGCCGACAGAGAAAAAGCCTTTCCCTGGAACTGACGCCCTGAATTTGGACTTTTAGCCTACTTTGACTGTGAGGAAATAAACTTGTCTTCATTAAAACCATCCACTTGTGGTATTTCTGTCATAGCAGCACTAGATGACTAAGACAGTACGGTATGATGGTAAATAAATCAGATTCTAGACCTAGATCTCCTGGCTCAAACTAGAGTTCTGGTACTCAGTCTCCATGTTGTTATTGTTAGGTGCCATCAAGTCTGTTCTGACTCATAGTGACCCTGTGTATAACAGAACAAAACAATCCCTGGTCCTGTGCCAGCCTAACAATCATTGCTATGTTTGAGCCCATTGTTGCAGCCACTGTGTCAATCCATCTTTTCGAGTGTCTTCCTCTTTTTGGCTGACCCTCTACTTTATCAAGCATGATGTCCTTCTCCAGGGATTTGTCCCTTCTGATAACACGTCCAAAGTACGCGAGACAAAGTCTTGCCATCCTTGCTTCCAAGGAGCATTTTGGCTGTACTTCTTCCAAGACAGATTTGTTCATTCTTTTGGCAGTCCATAGATATTCAATATTCTTCGCCAACACCATAATTCAAAGGCATCAATTCTTCTTCAGTCTTCTTATTCACTGTCTAGCTTTTGCATGCATATGAGGTGATTGAAAATATCATAGCTTGGGTCAGGTGCACCTTAGTCCTCAAAGTGAAATCTTTGCTTTTTAACACTTTAAAGAGGTCTTTTGCAGCAGATTTGACCAATGCAATATGTCGTTTGATTTCTTGACTGCTGCTTCCATGGGTGTTGATTGTGGATCCAAGTTAGATGAAATTCTTGACAACTTCAATATTTTCTGTTTATCATGACGTTGCTTAGGGCAAACTCTTTGGCCTCCCTGAGTCTCAGTCCCCTCAGAGGGCTGACGGGAGGGTTAAATAAATTCTTCTCAACAAAACCCTTGGGACAGCGCCTGGCACACAACAAGCACTACTTAAGAGGTCGCTATCGTCACTATGAGAAGCCCATTGCACAGGCTGCATTTCATGAATCCTGTCAACAATACTCAGAGTAGGGACCAGCATTAGCCCCATTTTACAGATGAGAAAATCAAGGCCAAATGAGTGAAATGAATTTCCCAAGGTTTATTAATGACAGAGCTAGAACATGAACTCACATCTACCTGACTCTAAATCCATGTTCTTATAACCACCGTAATATATCATACAGTTAAAATATTATAAGGAATAAAAATTGAGAAATATGTAGCTCAAACTAAGAGATAATAGCAATTTCATTACAAAAATATGAGCTTTTGTCTCTTTGTTTTCCTCTCTCCAACATCATTCTAGTCCCTTTCCTTTACATGGCTTACTTCCCCTAAATTAAAGGTTTGCCTTAACGTTTATTTCTGAAACCAAAAGGAAGTACCTAAAAGCTAAATCTTTAAAGATTACTAAAATATGGTTTTGAGGTGAACTTAAGAAATCTCCCACTAAAAAAAAAAAAAAGAAAGAAAGAAAGGTTAGATTAATTGAAAGTCAAGGAAAGATGACTCTGCGATTCTGCGCAAGGATAAAAATAGAATTCCAAAGTCCTCTACCCCCCACAAAAAAAAACCCACCACCTTCCAACGACTGTTTTTTCCCTGTCAGTCCTTGAAATGACCTTGGTTTAATTACCTGCATCTCAATGAGTGAATCTACATAGAAAGTGAAGGTTAATTAATGAAGGATCGTTTCTCTCGCTAAGCCTACCCGGCAGTGGCTGACAGCAAGTCTCGTCCACACAATATTATCCTATATCTCATTAGAAATGGTCAGACTGATGCGCTCGCTTTGGACCAGGAAAAGGGAAGAAAATAGTTTACTAATGATGGCCACTTGCGGTGTGTGGTCACAAAGCTTCCCCACTTGGCACCTCTAACCTGGAGTGGCGTTGCTCCAGAACTCACAGAATCCAGAATGCTAGTGCCAGGTCGAAATGCAGAGATCAGATTCTAACAAGGTTCAGACATCTGCCTGCCAGCTACTCAGTGATAGTCACATATCTTCTATACTATTACTTTTCTTAATATTCCTTGTTTTTATATCTTAAAAAGAAAAACTGAGCCATTCTAGAACAAGGTTTCTCAACCTTGGCACTAGTGACACTTGGGACCAGATCATTCTTTGTTGTGGGGGGCTGTCCTGTGCACTGTAGAATGTTTAGCAGCATCCCTGGCCTCTACCCACTAGATCTCGGTAGCACCCCCCCTCCAGCTGTGACAACCAAAATTGTCTCCAGACACTGCCAAATGTCCCGAGGTACAAAATTGTTTCTAGTCAAGAAGCACTCATCTAGAGAAAATGTAGGTTTTGGTGGGGGCGGGGGGGGGGGTTAGCTTTTCATTTTGAAATAATTTCAGGTTTAGAAGAGTTACAAAAATAGTACGTCTTTATATCTCTCACCCAGATGCCCCAAATGTTTATACTATACATTAGCATAGTCTAATTATCAAAACCAGGAAATCAACCTTGAAAACAATCCTAATGTAAGAAATTGATTTATAATTCTTATTCAAATTTCACCAAGTGTTCCACCAACACCCTTTTTCTGCTCCAAGATTCAATCCAGGATCACATACTGCAGAAAGTTGTCATAGTCTCTTTGTTGTTGTTGTTGTTAGATGCTGTCTCAGTCATCTAGTGCTGCTATAACAGAAATACCACAAGTGGATGGCTTTAACAAACCGAGTTTTACTCTCTCACAGTCCAGGAGACTAGAAGTCTGAATTCACGGCGCCAGCTCCAGGGGAAGGCTTTCTCTCCCTGTCAGCTCTGGGGGAAGGTCCTTGTCATCAGTCTTCCCCTGGATCTAGGAGTTTCTCAGCACAGGAACCCCAGATCCAAAGGATGCACTCTTCTCCTGGCACTTCTTTCTTGGTGGTATGAGGTTCCCCTTGTCTTTCTGCTTGCTTCTCTCTTGTATATCTCAAAAGAAATTGACTCAAGATACAACCTAATCCTGTACATTGTGCTCTGACTCATTAACATAACTGCCTCTAATCCTGCCTCATTAGCATCATAGAGGTTAGGATTTATAACACATAGGATAATTACATCAGATCACAAAATGGAGGACAACTGCACAATACTGGGAATCATGGCCTAGCCAAGTTGGCACACATTTTTGGGGACACAATTCAGTCCATAACAGATGCCGTCGAGTCAATTCTGACTCATAGCAACCCCGTGTGAAAGAGGAGAACTGCCCCATAGGGTTTTCCCAGATGTAATCTTTACAGGAGCAGATCGCCAGGTCTTTCTCCTATGGAGCCTGTGGGTGGGTTCAAACCTCCAACCTTTTGGTTAGCAGCTGAGTGCTGAACCACTGCACCACTAAGACTCCTTCTATGGTATCTTTAGTCTCCTCCAATCTGTGACAGTTCTCCATCTTCCTTTGTCTTTCACGGCCTTGACATGTTTGAAGAACACTGGCCAGTTATTTTGTAAAATATCCCTCAGTTTGAGTTTGTCTGATGTTTTCTCATCATTAGATTGAGGTTCTGGATTTTTGACAAGAAGACCACAGGAGTGATGTTGTGTGCTACTCATTACCTCCAATCAGGAGATACATATGTTGATGTGTTCCATTTCTGGTGACATTACTCTATTTTTATGCAAATAGCACACGCCTTCTATGTTTGTTTGCAAGTTGCTCCCTCCTTCTGCAAGGTACTTTCATAAGTGCCACCATGCCAGTTTTTTTTTTACACTTTGCTGTAAAAAGATTAGCATAGCGCGCTTACAAAAATACCTCAAGTGGGGACAGAACGGTTGGCAAACAAATATAGAAAGCACACGTTATCTGTGTAAAAATACAGTAACCTTGATCATTTGGTTAAGGGTAACCTTGATCATTTGGTTAAGGCAATGTCTGTAGGGTCGCTCCACTGTAAAGTTACTCTTTTTTTCCTTTGTACTTAATAAGTCTCTAGTGGGGAGATTCTTTGAGACTGTGTGAATACTATGGTTCTCATCTTCTGCCCACTAATTTTAGCATCTTTTGATGAGTCTTGCCTGCAACCATTATTATTGTGGTATTTGCCAAATGTTTATTTTTCTATTTCCATCATTCCTTCTATATTTATAATTGGAATTCTACCGTAAGAACAGCTGTTCTTTCTCCCCCACTTTTTGGTTATTTTTAAAGGAAATTTTATCTCACTACCATAAATGAAAATCTAGAATCACTTGTTTTAATGATAAATAATATCAGTTAAAAAATAATTTGAAGAAAATAAAACAATTACATCAATTTTTAGCTCAATGCAATAGCCTTTGAAGGCTTCCAATCTGATGTCTCATTTCTCTTTGTTTAAAAGGAGAGATTAACAACCATTAGAAAAGCGTTACAAAACATACGAGCATCAAACAGACTTTCCCTTTGAAGGACTGGAAGATAATTACAAATGGAATCGTTATGTGGTTCAATATTTGATGCTGAATCTAAATATTACCTAAGATCTTCCTGGCTTTCTCCAGTGGTATGTGTCCTGCATTTTGGGGAACACGGATCTAGCCAACTTCTCCATTTTACAGATGAGGGGACTGAGGCCCAGAGGAGATAAATAAACTTCTCAGTTCATTGAGGACTTTTACTACAAGAAGAGTATAAAAATGGTGTGGGGCGGTATCTGACTTCCCCCAACTCTACAAGGCGGAAGGAGAACCAAGATCAACAGCCCAAGGCTGAATCCAATGAGGCGGAGGTCAGAAAAGCCTCCTCTCTCCACTATCTTTACCAACTCTGATACTAACCATCCCTCCAACAGCACTCTCTACTTCTCTGCTGGGTTCGACAGTTCATTGCAATGATCACAGAGAACTCACAGACCATACTCATAGTTATGGGGTTTATTAGGGAAGTAACAGTTACAATTCAGGCTCAGGAACACTCAGGATACAGTTCTTCCATCAGGACAGCCTCTTCCCAACCATGCTTGCAGGCACGCCTCTCCCTGGCCCTAGGCCTCTCCCCAAAGACACTCAGCTTTCTCTCTCCCAGCCCACTGCACTGTCTCCTGCTGCCGTGTCTCTGCTGCTGGATGTCTCCTGCCACCACTTCTCACTGTCTTCAGGGTTACAGCTTGCTCTCGCTCCCTCGGTCTCCTGCTTCCAGGAGCTTCTCAACGCAGGAATCCTGAGTCCAACGGATGCGCTCTCTGGTCCTGGCTGTTCTTCCTTGGTGGTGGTAGCATCCTCCTCTTTGCTCTGGAATTGGCTCTCTTTTAAAGCAAAACTGACCAATCCCCTTGGTGGGCCACAATTACCCTATCACACAGTCCCGCCCAATCACCTAGGTGGGAGTTACAAGACCATGGCTAGAAAGGCCACACAAAAGAAATTAATCGCACGGGAAAGAGTAATAGCTTAACCTGGCCTTAGAGAAAGTGCCCGGGAGGGGAAGTTGGCAGGTGGGGGTTCAGTATCAGAATGCCAGGGTATCTCATAAGCCCAAAGGTAAGAATGCAGCCAGACCAGGAAAAGACTGGAATCTAGAAACAGAAGTCACTAGGGTCTTCTAGCTCTCATTTCTGTCTTTCTCTGCACATCTAATCTATTTCTCCCTCCCTCTTGCCCTTATAGCTCTAACAGCTATCTCAGCTTCTCAACCCATATAGCCAATTATGGCAACTCCAGAGCATCTAAGTTCATAGTCTAAACCACGGTCAGAACCTCACTGGGCCTCCCTGGATCCCAATCCTAAACGCCGGAAAAGGACAATCTGAATGGTCCTGGGTAGGTCAGGGGAACACCCTTGGACCAATCAGCTTTGACCAAGGAGCAGCATCACATAATTCAAACATGGAGGATGGTCGTGGTCAGCTGAGCAGTTAGCCCAAACAAACACAAGAGAGCAAGTGGTGCTTCCAAAGGGCTAGAGAACAGGTCTCTCAATGGTCAGCCCAGTTCTTTAACGTAATATTCCATTTTTCCAGCATCAATTATTCCTATACCAGCTATCCACACACCACCTGCAGTTTTTTCTTTACACTTTTTCTTTTATCTGATTCACTTTTTTTTGCTATTTTTTTGTTTTTGTTTTTAATTATGATCTATACTCATTTTGTTGTTGTTGAGAATATACACAGCAAAATATCCAGCAATTTAACCATCTCTCAGGGCTTCAAACCAGTTCTTCCCAGTTCAGTCATGGCTGACAAAGTGAAATCAGGACAGAACTGAATTTTTAAAATGTGGATGAACTGGAACGATAACCAGAAAGGGAAAAATTACAGGACAAAGCCCTGCTAGAAACTTAGTCTTTTTCTTGGAAAAAAAAGGGCAGAGTGCTTGTTGCTTAGCGACCAAATCTCTTGACCTGCAGAGTCAGAAACAGTGGTGCCCCCTCAAAGATGGTGGCCATTTTGAATGCGTGCCACTCTCCACAGACCTGCCAAGAATCCAGTGTCCCGCATCAGGCTCCTGAAAGGGCTCACTACGCCTCTTCTGAGTTTTCTATTCCAGGGCTTCGACCTGTAATTTTTCCCGTACCGGTTATCATTCTGGTTTGCCAACATTTTAAAAATTCAGGTCTGCTTCGATTTCAGTTCGTCGGCCATGATAGAGCCAGTTGGAACTGGTTTGAAGCCCTGCTGTTTCTACCTGTACAATTCAGTGACATTGATTACATTCTTCAAGTTGTGTAGCCATTCTCACCCTACTTTTCTGAGTTGTTCCTCCCCCATTAACATAAACTCACTGCCCCTTAAGTTTTCTATCTAATTTTTAGGGCTGCTGTTGTCACTTTGATCGTGTTAAAAGAGCATAACACTCAAGGCAGACTTTTTTTTACTAGGTAAGCTAGACTATAGTTTGGTTTTAAGACGACTTCAGGGAATATTTTTGGTTTAAGGTTTAAAGATTATCTCAGGGAAATAGTTTCAGGGTTTCATCCAGCCTCCATGGCTCCAGAAATTATGGAGTCCCTGAAAATTTTAAACTCTTTTCTGCATTCTCCCCCTTTTGATCAGGATTCTTCAATATAATCTTTGATTAAAATGTTCAGTAATGGTAGCTAGGCACCATCCGGTTCTTCTGGTCTTGCGGTAAAGGAGGCAGCTGTTTGTGGAGGTAATTGGCCACACGTCCCATATCCTCCTCCTGTTCCTGACTCTCCTTCTTCCTCTGTTGCTCCAAGTGAATAGAGACCAATTGTTGTGCCTTGAATGACTGCTTGCAAGCTTTTAAGACCCCAGAAACTATGCAACGAACTAGGAGGTAGAACAAAAGCACTAAACACATTATTAGGCCAACTAACTGGGGATGTCCCATGAAACCATGACCCTAAACCTACAAACCAAGGAACCAAATCCCATGAGGTATTTGGTTGTACACGAGCAGCCTCAGCAGCTACTTCTTTTTTTTTTTGTCATTGTTATAAATATATTACACAACTTTTGCCAATTCAACTTTTTACAGATGTACAACTTATTGACAGCAATTACAATAACTGGCTGTGCAACGCTACATAACAGGGACAGGAAAACTGCATATCTGATTCACTTTTTTTCTTAGATAAAAGCACTGAGTCAGGAAGTTTATGATAGTAAGAGCTTAAACAAGAACATCAGATTTTTTTTTCTAACACCCATTAAAATAAATATGTATCACTAAAACCAAGAATGTACATTCTTCTGCCATATAAAACCACCAGTGTCATGCACACATACCTCAGTAAAGGCACCCTATACTGTGGAGTCTCTGTCCTCTGCTTCTGACATTCCCTGCAGCCAAAACAGCCCACATTTAAATCATTCAGGCAGTTTTCAACCCATCCCTGCTTTATTCTTTCTCACATTAAATTTTTTCTGAATTGAAGAGCTGCACATTGTTGAAAAATTGGCTTTTGATGTTTCTCTGAGCTCTTCACACTAGATATTTTTAAAAATAAACCCTGTTAAGTTTTTTACTTGTTTTTACTCATATTGCCTTTAGGTGAGGATTCTTCATGGGGAACTCTTAAAGGCTGAGTTCACTCATGTTTTCAACATTAGTTTGAAAGGTCAATGAGAATAATTACCTGGTACCTACTTTGAAGAGGAGCCTTGTGTAATGCTTAAGCACTGAGCTGCAAACTGAAAGGTTGGTGGTTCGAACCCACCCAGTGGCTGGCTATCTGCTTCCGTAAAGATTACAGCCTAGAAAATCCTATGGGGCAGTTCTACTCTGTCACATGGGGTCACTCACTATGAGTCAGAATCAACTCGAAGGTACCCAACACGTTCTTTGGACTGTCTTAGGTTCTGAGGAGCAAAGACATGAAAACCCTGAACCTGCCCTCAGGGAGCTCACAGGTACTTGATGGAGGAAGAAACCTAAACAGACAATCACTGGCTAGGCAAGATGTGCTCTGCAGTGGTTTCCCCTCAAGGAGATGTGCAGTGAAAGTGAGGTGGTGCTGGAAGTCTGAGACCTGAAGGGTACTTGTTGTTACTTGCCGTTGTGCCTGCCCTGCTCATGGTGACCCCATACACAATGGAAGGAAACGCTGCCTGGTCCCCGCACCATCACCGTGATCGGTTTTTCATTGACTAATTTTCAGAAGTAGATCACCAGGCCTTTCTTCCTAATCTTAGTCTGGAAGCTCTGCTGAAACCTGTTCCGCATCATAGCAACACACAAGCCTTCACTGACAGACAGGTGGTGGCTGTGTATGAGGTACATTGGTGAGAACTGAACCCAGCTCTCCTGCATGGAAAGCGAGAAATCCACCACTGAACCATCAACGTCCTCCATTGCAGGTTACTTAGAAGACAGGAAAAATCAAGATGGTGGGGCACCCTGAGGTGGTCAGATCTGTCTTGGTGAAATGATACAGGAAAGAGCCAGGCAGACAGTGAGCAGTTAGGTGTTACCAGAGGAACAATTCAAGCGGAGACGTGGAGTGAGGTGAGGCTGGAGATGTGGGTCAAGAGGATCCTTGTCTCCAGGCTTAGTTCTAAGGCCATAATGAAAGAGGCATGTTTAAAAAAAAATTATCAATGTGATGCCTACAGAGAGTCAGGGGAGGAGAACCACGAATGGAGAATGGTGCAAGGCTTCCCAAAGCATGTGTCCAGGAATATTGGTCCTCATAATGTTAGCTGTGCCACCAGATAAGCTTAGGAAACATTAAACTTGACAATGATCTTTGAAATGCCACGAATTCAGGACTTCTCAGAGCCTGAGTATGTGGATGTGCCTTGAGAATCTAGGAGGTAGACAGAGCACGCAGCCTTTCCCAAACACTCTAGGTCCTCAGAGTGCGCTCAGAAGCCAGCAGCACCAGCCTCAGCAGGAAGTTTGTTGGAAATGCAGAATCCACATTTGAACCAGATCTCCCAATGATGCATATGAATATTACAGTGAGAGAAGCACTGGCTTCCATTGTGTTAAAAATACAGGTTCTGCCAGTAGGTCTGGGATGAGGCCTAAGACTGCATTTCTAACTTTGAGTAGCAAGCCTCTATGGCGTCCCTGGATGGCAAAAACAGAAAACACACTCAGCTACTGACCAAAAGGTTGGAGGTTCAAGTCCACCCAGAAGCACCTCAGAAGAAAGGCCTGGCGGTCTACTTCCAAAAGATCAGGTCCATTGAAAACCCTATGGAGCACAGTTCTACTCTGACACACGTGGGTCAACATGAGTTGGAATTGAATCAACAGGAACTGGTTTACTGGTTTAGCAAGACTCTAGGCCATGGACACTTTTTTTAAAGACCATCTCGGGTGGCTAGTTTTTCAGCCACCCCATTGGAAAAGTTGCAGGAATCAACCAACTCTATTATCAGCAATTTACTGTTTGACCATCTTGGCATTTGGAAGTGGGGACAATGCCAAGGAGTCTGTACTCATGTCTGCGCTGACGGAGCTGAGGTTTGGTTGGAAAGCTAATACTTAGTGACAACAAATAACTAGTGAACAATAAAATTACATACATATGTATATATAAGACATTCACTACTTTTGTTCAGCAAATCTTTATTGAGTGCCTACTACGTGCTGTCCCTGTTCTAAGGCTAGGGATATAGTGCTGAAATACATAGTCAAAGTCCTTTTTGCCCTGATAATTTTTACATTTTACAAAGGGCAGACGGGAGTAACATATAAATAAACAAGTCAGTACACAGTAGCACAAACAATGGTAGGGACACGGAGAAAGAGAAAGCAGAGTAAAGAAGACAGAGCATGCCGGTGGGAGGTACAGGATAGGGTCGCTCTGTTAGATAGGACAGTTGGAGAGAACCTCAATGATAAGGCGACTTTTGAGCAGAGACTTAAAGAACTGGAAGAATGAGCCATGGGGCTATCTGAGGGGAAACCACTTGAGCCAGAGTAAACAGCAAGCACCAAATTCTGCAGCAGGAGCATGCCTGAGATGCTCAAAGGAAGCTAGCAGTTTTCTCTACCTGGGACAGAGTGAGTGAAGGGAAGAGCAATAGGAGATGGAACAGAGAGGCAGTTGGCAGGGGAGTGATGCAGATCACGCAGGGCCTTATAGGCTAGTGAAGGACTCTGGCTTTCCCTTGGCGTGAGATGGGAGCCACCAGAGGGTTTTGAACAGAGGAGTGACTCATTTTACAGGGCTCGCTTTGGATGCTGTCTTAGGCTGGGTTCTCTAGAGAAGCAAAACCAGTAAAGCTTATAAACATATAGAGAGATTTATATTAAGGAAACGGCTCATGCAGTTGTGTAGAGGCTGGAACGTCCCAAGTTCATGGGTCAGGATAGAGGTTTCTCCTGATTCATGCAGCCACAGGGGCTGGCAAACCCAAGATAGGCAGGGTAGAGAGCAGGGCTCTTACTCACAGGCTGTGAAGATCTATAAATCCCGAGATCGGCAGGCAAGACCGCAGGTAAGCTGCCAGCTCAAATCCCAAGAACCAGAGGTCAGATGAACACAAGCCAGCTGTAGGATTCGGAGTGAGCAAAAGCCCACAAGCCTTGCCAGAATGGCTACCCATACTCGATGCAGGCCACACGCCCAAGGAAACTCCCTTTCAACTGACTGGCTACTCACATCAGATGCCATCATGGAGGTGATCACATTATATCAAATCTCATCATGGAAGTGATCACAGCATCACACGCCTGCCAAACCACTGAGAATCACAGCCTAGCCAAGTTGACACACAACCTTAACGATCACAGATGCTCTGTGAACAGGAGAGTGTAGGCACCACAGGTAGAAACAACGAGCCCAAGTAAATTATTGCAATAAATCCGGTGAGCAATCATGGCAGCTTGGGTTCTGGTGGCATCAGTGGAGGTGATAAGGAGCTGTCAGATTCTGGATATATTCTGAAGCTAGAGCCAAGAGGATTTCAGAGGATTAGATGTGGCGTGTGAGAGAAGGCATGAAGTCAAGGATATATGTAAGTCATGACTTGACCAACGGAATGGATGGAGTTGCTAGTTACTGGGACGGGGAAAGATTTCTGGAGCTGTTAGGTGGGAGGCTGCCAAACAAGGTCCAGTTCTAGACATGTTACGTTTGAGATGTCTATGAGTTGTACCCAAGTGGAGATGGTGAGAGGGCTGAAGTTCAAGAGAAGGGTCCAGGCTGTTAGTTCAGTATCTAGCATATAGTATAAATTCCGTATATGGTAAATGCATGAACGTCATGACTTAGGTCAGCAGAAATATTTGCTTACCATTGGAAAAGAACAGGCCTTCGCACCCCACTAACGCTGGGCCAGTGACATTTTCACGTGAGAAGAAAAGCGCTTTTTGTCTTATTCCAAACGACCTGTAAATAAGTCGGAGTGGTTTCACTTGGGTTGTTTTCCATCTCCAAGATAACAGTAATAAACAAATTTGAAATCACACAAGTATGCACGTAAATTATTTACAGCGTGCTTGAAGAACTCAGAAGGGCTTTCTAAGGTAAATAATTTATAAACTCACAGAAAGAATTTCTTTTTTCACTAATTAAGGGTGAGACTTTTACCAATAAATCATGAGAGGTTTTGGGAAGTACATGGATTGGCAATCAATTCAGTACAACAAACATTTATTGAGAAACTACTACGTGCCCTTGTCCACTGGCAATTCAGAGATCCGTATGACCGAGTTTCTGCTCTGAAGGAGCTAGCTGTGTATGCAGCTGGGGGACATGGCAGTGAAGTATACACAATACAGTTGCATTGGTGTTGCCCACCAATGAGTTCTGGTGCTCTGATTTGCAGGCACATGGAAGGATGGCAATTCCTCACCCCCTTTGGAGGTAGGTGTGGCCATGTGGCTTGCTCTAGTCAATAAAATACCAACAAAATCTACATGTGTCACTTCTAAGTGGGAGCTTTAAAGTACACTGCCATGTTCTGATCCATTGTGCGGAGAGAGAGAGGCTCATGTTAAGGGAAGCTTCCTTCAACCTGGGTCCATGGGTGACTACTGGGAGCAGAGCCCGCTCCTCACCCGGCCTAGATGACTCTTTTGGATTTATAGCACAAGCAAGAAATGAACTTTTCTTGTGTTAAACCACTGATACTTGGGGGTTGTGAGTTACTCACAATCTAGCCCATCCTGACGGATGTTGTTCTTGTTAGTTGCCATTGCGTCAGCTCCTGACTCATGGTGACGCCATGCAAAATGGAATGAGACACTGCCCGGTCCTATGTCATCCCCATGATTGGTTGTGGATCGGACTATTGTGATCCATATTGATAAAGGATAAGTCCTTTGTGAATTTCCGCGCTTCCAAATGCCACATTCATCCCCATTCTTTGGGCCTTTAGTTATCTATCTCTATTTTAAAATATAATTTCTTCCCTGGCTGCGTTTCCCAAATCATTTTTCTACGTTCACTATAAAAACAAAGTCATAGATCCAAGCTATCATTCAAAGACTTATATTTCACTCCTCAACTTATTTAAAAATTCTATTTTCTAGCTAAGAATTATCCCTTTCTATCCCGTTGCCCCTCTTATATCACCTGTAGGCTTTCTTGCTCAGGTTACATTTGTCTCCAGAAGCAAAGTGTGTTGTTGTTCATTTCACAAGTTTCCAAGCATCTGGGAGGAGCAGAGGTCAAGAGAGTCACAGTGAAATGTGCATTGTAGGTGACTGTTCCCTTCAGCACCCCAACCTCACGTTAATACATCAAAATTGGACCTCAGCAAAGATTATAAATGACTATTGACTAAAGACCCTCCAGGGACCAACAAATAAGCGAAACTATGAAAGAGTGTGCTGCTTTTGTGTTTTGTCGCCTGTCACCTTTCTTCCCAGTAATCAGCTGCCATAGAGTCATCTCCAATTTGTGGCAACCACATGTGTGACAGAGTCGAACTGGGCTCCATAGGATTTTCAATGGTTGATTTTTCAGGAAGTAGATTGCCAGGCCTTTCTTCTGAGGTGTGCCTGATTGGACTTGAACCTCCAGCCTTTTGGTTAATAGCTGAGCACGTTAACCATTTCCAACAATGCCTAACACAGAGTAGATGCTAAATAAATACGTGAGAGGAAGGAAGGAAGGAAGGAGGGAGAGAGAAAGAGTGGGAGAGAGGGAGGAAAGAGAAAAGGGGGATGGAGGGACAAAAACACAAGCGAGGGAGGGAGGAAGGAAATTAAAGGAAGAAGGAAACAAGCAAGAGAGAGGGGAAGGAGGGAAACGAAGAAAGAGGGAGGAGAAGGGAGGGAGGATGGTAACGCAGCCTGGTAGGGCAATGGCTGAGGTGAGTGCAAGGCACGGTGCATTATGGGTACCCAGCAGGAACAGGGGGTCAGGCTTCCTGGAGAACACAATAAAACAAAGCCCACAAGGTACTTTTCTCAAACCGCTCTGGGGAAGTTCCACCATCATTAACATCAGGCCATAAGAAGAATCTCTGTACCGGGCAGCAGTTGTTCTAATGGTCTGGAAAATCTACTCTGGATCAAGGGCAAATGTTACCTGCAGCAAAGGCATCGCGTGTTCCCCTGAGAATAACCAGTGCCATTTCAACGGTTATGGTAGGCTGAGTTGGGAAAGGTCAAGGCAAAGAGAAATAAAAGAAAATATGCTTATAGTAGTGGATGGGTCAAGACGAGGGGAGAAAGGACTTGGGGGGCTTGAGCCTGCCTCCCACCACATAAAATCCATCATCCCTCCTCAAAAGTCACCCCAAATAAGCAGCAGTAAAATATCATTGTTATCATTAATGGACATTTTCTCAATCTTAAGGAAATATGACTAAAAAATGCATCTTTTCAGAAAGGCTATGTTTATTGACTTGTGTTGTCAGGTGCGTCAAGTCGGTTCCGACTCATGGCGACCCCACGCACAACAGAATGAAGACGCTGCCCGGTCCTGAGCCATCCTCACAATCGTTGCTATGCGTGAGCTCTTCGTTGCAGCCACCGTGTCAATCCACTGACCTGAATACAACCTAAATAAGCCAGTGTTCTTACTATGCAGATCCAGTTGTAAGACAAATCCCACCACCACCACCAAGTCGCCCTAAGTATCTCTTGTCCTGAAGTTTGGAGCAGACACGGCTTAGAGTGAACTACTGGTTTCCAGCATCATCAGCAGTCACTACAGTGGTCACAGTCCCAGATGCCTCTCCCCAACTCTAACGTGGGAGCTGGTATTCGTATACGTTGAGTTGCTGGTTGCAACACACAAGATCAATTTTCACTTAGCTTCCGGGAAACAGTGGAAACCCCCTCTGTCTTAGTTAAGATTACTTTCTGACTGCAAGGATAGAAAACCTGAAATAGAAATGGGTGGAGTCCCTGGGTGGTATAAATGGTTAACGCACTCGGCTGCTAACTGAAAGGCTGGCAATTTGAATCCACCGAGAGGCTCCTAGGAAGAAAGGCCTGGTGATCTACTTCAGAAACAGCAGCCATTAA
The DNA here is from genome assembly GCF_000243295.1 of Trichechus manatus latirostris. Lineage (NCBI taxonomy): Eukaryota > Metazoa > Chordata > Mammalia > Sirenia > Trichechidae > Trichechus > Trichechus manatus. The sequence continues at coordinate 12,184,664 of NW_004443944.1, forward strand.
AAACCCTATGGAGCACAATTCTACTCTGACATACATAGGGTCGCCATGAGTCGGAATCAGTTCCATGGTAACTGGTTTGGTTTTTGGTTTTTGAATTTTCTTAAGTTTGGCTCTAAGTGCCAAGGATGACAGGCTGGTTAGAGTGACACAGTTCCAGGCTCCTTCTGTCTCACTGCTTCCCCGTGTACAGTTTCCATTCCCATGGTCACTTCTTGGTCCAAAATTGTTGCTGGAGCACCTGCTGGTATATCTACATTCCAGTAGGCAAGGGAGTGAAGAAGGGCCCACCACCTCCTTTTAATACATTTCCCAGAAGTTGCCAATTCTTCTTACAACCAATTGGTCAAGAATTTAGTTTCATGTCCCCACTAGGAGCAAAGGCACCTGGGCAATGTTGCTTTCCTTGGGGCAGCCATGTGCCACTTAACAATTGAAGGTCAATTATTAGGGAATAAGGCAGGAAGAGCATTGGAGGATAATTGCCACTTCCACCTCCTCCAACATGGTTTATGCCAGATTTTAATTTGTCTTACTCTGCCTCTTCTCAAGTGCTAAGAAAAATAATGAGATATATAAAGTTTTCTGAAACCATGAAACCGAACTCATTTACCTTTATAATTTTCTATTAATCTACTACCAGAATTCATTTTGCATTTAATTCCAGCCTCTAACACTTTAATGCCATCTCTTTCGTCTTTACACATTAGCCGTCTCAGTCATGTCAGACTTTTTCATCTCCTTTATGTTCATTTATTTTAACTTTTAGTGGTCTTCCAGCCGATCTTTTATCCTTTTTATTACAAGAGCATGAAATTTTATAATCCCCTAGAGCTTTGTTAGTCAGCTGCTACAAGGTTCTTAACCTTCGTTAATTTATTCCCTCATTTTTGACTTTCAGATCTGAAGCATGCCTTAATATTTTGTTTTTGAATATGAAAGCAACTTTTATTAAGTAGGTTTATTGCATTAATAGATTTTTATTTCCATTTTTACAGTTATATTTAAGTTCCCTACTAGTTATGCTGCAGATCACTTCAATAACAATTTATAATACTATGTAATATAATTTATATGTTAATGTAATAAAATGTACCTACTATAATAAAGCAAGAGTAATTTTAGAAAACTTTACCTGGAAGTCATTTCAAATAAGCATGTATTTTGTTGAACTCCCAAGCACACGATTTTATTGGTATTTATTATAATAGAAAACTCCCTAAACAATAATAGCTTCTCTTTTTAAGGGAAAAAAAAAAAGACAGGGCCTCTTAAAATACTATATATGTTTTGATTTTTTATTTGCCTCATCCTTTCCCTCACTGTTTGGATTTCTCAAATGCAGAAAGGGAATTGTGTTCCCTTCATCAGACAATTACATGAATGACCAATACCCGGCTGTGAAAATTTCTAATTCGGGTTACAACAGCAAGAACAATCATGTCAGCATTAACTGAGATATATATGTGACAATAAAATAATACTAATAATTATCAAACACTCTCTCCTCCTCCACTGGAAATCTGGCAGGGAAATACAGAACAACTGATCAATATGCAAATGTTAGGCATATATTCGCATGCCAGGGAAAGGAAAAGCCAAGGCGTGAACTTGAGGACTTTGAACCTTATGGGTCTTACAGTAAGACTCAGGAAACAACTGGTCACCAAGGGGCTGGACTCTGACAGTATTTCTCTTCCGTCAAGAACCTACCTACCTATATCAATTAGTATTGGTTGCATAACAAACCTTTCCCAAAACTCAGTGGTTTAAAACAAGAACCTTTTATTTAGCTCAAGTGATGGTTGAGATTGTGTGTCAGCTTGGCTGGGCCATGATTTTCCGTGTTTTAATGTAATCACTCCCATGACTGAATATACTGTGAGTAACCAATCAGATGAAAGGGATCTCCTTGGGGGTGTGGCCCGCACCTGTATATAAGCAGACGTTCTGGCTTTTTGCTCTCTCTGGATCCTGCGGCTGCTTCCTGTCATCTCATCTCCCGTTCTTGGGACTTGAGCTGTCAGCTTATCTGCCGAACCTGGGATTCATCGTTCTGCACAGCCTGTAAGTGGGAGCCCTGCTCTCCGACCTTCCGATCTTGGGCTTGCCAGCTTCTGCGGCTGTGTGACTTGGGAGAGGCCTCTACCCTGATCCACAGACTTGGGACGTTCTAGCCTCTACAATCATGTGAGCTGTTTCCTTGGTATAATCTCTCTCTATATATATATTTATACACTTTACTGTTTTTGCTTCTCTAGAGAACCCAGCCTAAGACAGCTCATGAATCTGAGAGCTGGTGATTGTGGTTGGGAGGTTCTGTTGATCTGGGCCAGGCTCACTAGTGAGTCAGCTGAGGGCTGACTGGCTGCTGGCTAGAGCGACTCAGCGCTCATGCATGTGACCACTCGTCCTCTAGCAGGCTAGCTCAGGTTTGTCCACATGGTAGCAGAGTTCCAACAGCAGCAACAACAAACTGTTTGTGTCATGTTTGCTAACATCCCATTGTCCAAAGCAAGTCAAGTTCCCAACTCAGATGCAAGGTGTGGGGAAAGAGACTCCACCGATGCTTGGGAGGAGTGGACATTGTGAGCATATTTTACTCTACCACATCACACTCAGGATACTCAGGATCTTTGTTATCAAGCCCCAAATTCCGAAGGCTCATCTGAACATTCCAATTACTCAATTATGAGTGTTTACTACATGCCAAGCTCTATTTTAGACATAGTGAACAAAACCAAAATTCTGGCCTCACGAAGCTTACATTCTAGGGAGAACCCCTATTTCCCAAACCAACACCCTTTCAGATCCCAGCCAATGTCTCTGCCTTCAAAACCAATAATAGGCCTCTATGGGTTTTCCCCCTTCCCTTTTTTTCATGCAATAGAATCTTCCTTTTCCTCTTGGGAACTTCATTTTCTACCTGCTAGAGGACTTAAAAAATAGGGTCCCTCTTTTTTGCCATCCATCTAAGCCTGAGACTCTGTCTAACCAGAGTACCTCATCTCAGATACAGTGATTGGTCCAGGACTGGGCAAATAAAACAGGCAAAATCAAAGATATTCTCAGTAATTGTTAATGAAGTGTTTTAAGAGAAGACAATCTCTTCTCTGGAACCTCTATGTATAGACACAATGTGAGCTAGCAATGTCAATAACCTTGACTACCTCATGAAAATAAAGCAACCAGAAGAAATTAGAGCAAAGAAATAAAGATAGACACAGTCCTGCTCATACTTTGCTCCTGGAAACAGCCATGCCTGAAGCCACATCTCCTCCTGCATTTGGTTAATAAGTCAACTGCTTATCAAGTTTGAGCTAGGTTTCTGTCACCCACAACCAAATGAGCTGTGAGTAATATAACCTTCCAGCACTGAACGCTGCTCTCTCAACCTCCCAAAGCCAGCTAGAGCCACTGGAAGCCCTGTTGAAGGTCTGTGTGCTGTTTGCATACCACCATGAAGTACACTATATGTTATCCTACCATACAAGCAAAGAGCAATCCATTAAGCATAAAGTAACTACATGATACATTTACAATGTATCAACTATAAATACACACTTCCTTTTTAAAAAAAGAAAGTTGTCAAGCTAAATAGACCAAAAAACCTAACCCGTTGCCATAGAGTCGATTCCAACTCATAGCAACCCTTTACGACAGAGCAAAACTGCCCCACAGGGTTTCCAAGGAGCAGCTGGTGGATTCGAACTGCTGACCTTTTGGTTAGTAGCTGAGCTCTTAACCACCATGCCACCAGGGCTTCAACTGCCACTTCAAATATTTTGTTAATAATCATTTAATCCTTGTTTCTCCATTGGGTCACCTACAGCTGGTGCTGCAGAGAGGCAGTAATAAGCAGGCAGGCTCAAGAAAGATACATGCGGAGAAAAATCAAATGAAAAAAAAATTGTACCTGATGGGTTGTTTTCTCCACAATGTCAAAAAAGATTAGCTCCTGCCCGTTCATCAAAAACTCCAATGATCCCTTGGACTATAGACTGAAAACCTTTTTTCTAAAGTAATATTAATTGTCCTAAATTACAAATGGGAAATTCCACACTAGTCTAGCCACCTTACCAAGGAACACTCAGGCATTCAAATGGCAACCTTTTGGAAGTATATTCCTCAAATTATTACACAACCTGTCCTTTCTCAAATACGCCCTATGAAATGTTACACACACACACACACACACACACACATACACACACAACACACAAAGTTCTGAGTTCAAATTATGCCTTATACTCTTATCACCTTGTTAGAGAGAAACTAAATGCCCAGCACATTAAAGACTCTGGAGAGAAGTCTATTTAACTGTGAACCCAGCATTTCTCAAACATATTTGACCTCAGAATACCTGTCACACCAGCTGTCCATAAAATAAACACTGGTCTATAATCTAAGCCACCATCCATCTGTCAATTTGTCTTACTGTGGTGACTTGCATGTTGCTATGATGCTGGAAGCTATACCACCGGTATTTCAAATACTGGCAGGGTCACCCATGGTGGACAGGTTTCAGCAGAGCTTGCAGACTAAGACTAGGAAGAAAGGCCTGGCAATCTACCTCTGAAAATAAGCCAATGAAAATCTTATGAATTACAACAGAAAAATGTCCAATATAGTGCTGAAAGATGAGCCCCTAGGTTGAAAGGCACTACACAATAGCCACAACAGTGGACTCAGACTTATGAACGATCATGAAGATGGTGCGGGACTAGGCAACATTTCATTCTATTATACATAAGATTGCCATGAGTTAGAGCCAACTTAACAGCAACTAACAACAATAAAATCTAAAACAGGGATCAGTAAACTTTTTTTTAAAGGGCCAGAGAACAGTTTAAGCTTAGTAGAGCATGCAGCCTCCACTCAACTACTCAACTCATCTGTCTTAGGCTGGGTTCTCTAGAGAAGTAAAGCCAGTAAAGTGTACAAATAGGGAGAGAGAGAGAGAAAGAGATTTATATCAAGGAAACAGCTCACATGGTTGTAGAGGCCAGAATGTCCCAAGTCCATGGATCAGAATAGAGGCTTCTCCAGATTCATGTAGCCGCAGGGGCTGGCGAACTCAAGACCGGCAGATCAGAGAGCAGGACTCTTGCTCAGAGGCTGTGAAGATCGACGAATGTCAAGATCAGCAGACAAGCTGATAGCTCATGTCCCAAGAACCAGAAGTCAGACGAACAGGAGGCAGCCACAGGATCCAGAGAGAGAAAAAAGGCAGACCATATGCTTATATTTGGATGCAGGCCACACCCCCAAGGAAATTCCCATTCAACTGATGGGCTACTCACAGCAGATCCCATCATGGGAGTGATCACATACAAACGTTGAGAATCATGGCCCAGCCAAGCTGACACACAATCTTAACCATCACATCATCCATAGTAGCATGAAAGCAGCCATAGGCAATATGTAAATAAATGGCTGTGTCCCAATAGAACTTTATTTACAAAAATAAGCAAACGGGCAAATGATCAACAATTACTTTAAAACAAAAATAAGAATGTAAGGGGACAGAGAACCTAGATTAATGGAAATGGAACAACCAGAACATAAATATTGAGAATGTTCACAAATTGTAAAGAATGTAACCAATATCATTGAATACTTTGTGTAGACATTATTGAATGGGAACCTAAGCTGCTATGTAAATCTTCACCAAAAACACAATAAAATATTATTTAAAAAAAAAAATCAAACAGAGGGCTAGATTTGGCTCATGGACCATAGTTTGTTGGCCTCTGACTAAGCCAACAGGAAATTTAAAGTCTAAACAGCAGAGTAGCTAAGAACGTGGACTTAGAATCAGGCAGGTTATGTTGGTGTCCCAGCTCTATGCACAAGGCGCTATAGCCTTGAGTGAGTTACTGACGCTGTCTAAGCCTCTGTTTTATAGCTGTAAAATGGGGTTACCTGTACTTTCTAACACCAATTGTTTGTATTTCCACCTGACTTCTCCAAGCGGAGCGTCTGTGTGGGTGTGTAATTCAAAGGAGTTCAGTCCAACACATGGCCCAACGTAAGTCAAAACAAGACAGGATGGTTAAAAGGTTCATAACTCAAAACAAGGCAGCAAACACAGCACTCAGATCCAAGGACAATGACAAAAGATGCGAGCCTCCTGGGAATTTGTGAAAATTTGGGGGAGGACTCTGGATGTCCAAAGTGTACAGAACGGGGTTCGGGCCAATCTTCTCTCTTAAGGGCCGACGAGACCTGGTCGACATCTGGGTTCCATAAACTTACCAAAAGCTAAACTTGGGTTTATACTGGGTCTAAAGAGGCAAAACGATAACTACTGTCCAACTCACTTCCAAACACACGTTCGCTATTTCATTTTCAACCAAAGCCTCCAGTGACCAAGCAGACCATCAGACAGGCCGTTTACCCTTTACTCGGGGACAAAATGCAGAGCAAACCAACCAAAGAGGGAGCTTGTTAACTGCGCTGCTGTTATAAGAAGTTGGTGTGGTTTTTTTCATCCGAATGTTTGCTTTCGTAAAGTTTTCTTTACACTCACCATCCTGGCAAAATTATATTTTGTATTTTTCCACGCTGTGCTCCTGTTTTCCATTTTTACTGCCTCTTGTAGATAGGGCTTCTTTTACTGTTGTTCTCTTTTGCATGTGCAGAGATGCTAGAGGGAAAGAGGGACCAGGAAACATCAAATCCCTTCAGAATTCCCCTTCTGCTCCATAGGGACCCAACATTTATCATGATTAATTTTTTTCCTTAAAAAAAAAAAAAAAGAAAGAAAGAAATGAACAGTTCTTTGTCAGGTAGAAGCTTTTAGTCATCCTGACACCATGCTTTCACGCAGCAAAAATATTACTAATACTATTTTCCCTCAGAAGTGCATTTGTTATCAACACGCACTTAAACCGGTGATCAAGTCTTGCTAGGAGAGACACCTGCTCTGCATTTTCTATCTGTTTAATACCTTAGGGATACATCACTTAATAATTTAGTGCTAAACCATTTAGCATTTTAGCCCATCATCGCTTATATTACACACAGGATTTCAGTAATGTCTGATAAAATTATGTGTTAGCTGCCTTACGTGTGTGTAAAACTTAATAAGTCTTCTTTCCCCCCTCAAGTTTAATAACTGATTTTCTTACATTTACGGATGTGAAATTTTATTGCTCATGGATATAGTTTGAACCTAAATCTTCATATCTTATAAATTGATCTTTAGTTTCCTTTTTGACCTTATGAATTTCAATCAGACGTTGACCTCTTGTTGCTCATGAATGTGACTGATTTAATGCCTTACAACAATAATAGTGGAGAAAAGCATTATCATAAGAGCCCACAGGGTTTGCAAAAACCCATAACTAGATCTTGGAGGCCTCGAGCAATAATAATTCTTGACCTTAGACCATTCTCAAAGCCGGCACCCTTTATGGTACTGAGACGGCCCATCCTCATTGCAGTTTCACCAGGGTGAGCTACGGGAAGGTCTCAAAAGGAGATTGGTGGGAATTGTTTCAAAGAGATATCCTGGAAAATAAACCTGTAAAAGGAAGGGCACAAAAAGCTAATTTTATCTCCATTTTACCATGATCGGGAAAAAAAGAAAAATAATACACTGGAGCTTTCTTTTGAGGGAGGGGCATTTTAAGTGTTTGAGCTTGATAAAAAGTGAAAAATTAATACGAATTGTCTTTACAGACTGTATTGTTATATTCTGCTTCATATTGTGACTGCTGAGTCTATAGTGTCAATGGAAGAGTTGAAGGATTGCTTCTTTGTTTCCCTGACTGTGCTAATTTAATTTAATTGGCTGGGTGTTGATGTTCATTATTCCTTAATAAGAAAGACTCTTGAAGCAAAAACAAAAGCAGCTCTTTTTTTTTTTTTTTTCCTTGTTCTTTCTTTTTTGTGAACACAGGGGGCCCACTTCTTCCTACACAGTGATCAACACTTCTCAAAAGATAAACAGTGAAAATTTGGGCTTACCCAAGAGCTTCCTCTCTGTGATGCATTCTCTCAAACATCTAAAAATCCTCCAAATTGCTACAACATAATGCTGGCAGTGGAATGCTGACTAAAACTGAAATTACTTGGGGGAAAATAAATCTTCTCTGCTGAGAGAACTTAAGGAGATGAACTATTTAACACACTCGCTTTATAGGTAGCTGATTAAGAAGAAAAGGAAAAAAGCCTTCAAAAATTTTACTCTGAATGACCCCCTACTCTAATCGTTCAATCATGGGGACCCAAAAGGCCCTGAGATACTGATATTCGTATCCTATTTCAATCCACCATAATAAAAGCGACTAAAAACCACAGCCACTGGTTCTGCTCACCAATATTTCCAATTCTTCCCCCTTCTAACCACCGGATAGGATTGCACTTCCTGCTGCTTTGAAATTTGGTGCGCCCATGTGACTTCTCTGACCAATGAAATGTGAGCAAATGTACTTAAAAGTCAGTGCGAAATTCTACAACTTCCTCTTCTGTTGCCTGGGCAAGTGTGGAAGCATCTACTGATCTGAAGGTGCAAAGCAGAATCACTGAATGCTGCCCTGAAAAGTTTTCCAAATCCATGGCAGATTTTACATGAACAAGAAATCATTTTTGTTGTTTAAGCCAATCAGATCTTGGAGTTGAAGCCTTTTGTAACTGATGTCTGGGTAGACATGAATCTCCAACCTTTTGGTTAGCAGCTGAGCACATGAAACATTTGCACCGCCCAGGGATTCCAAAACCAGATGCCATCAAGTTGATTCCATAAACATATCAGTATATTTTTTTAAATTTTATTTTTGGAGAAATATACACACCAAAACCTGCTCTCATTCCACAGTTTCTAGACATAATGGTCAGTGCCACTGGTTACATTCTTCACATTGTGTCAACCTTCTCGTTACTTCTGTTCTAGTTGTTTCACTTCCATTTACTTAATCTCCCTGCCTCCCAACCTTCTCATCTATGCTTTAGAAGAGCTGTTGACCCTTTGGTCTTCTATACATAACTTTGTTTTAAGTAACGCCATACTCAAGAGTGACAATTTTTTCCCTTTGGGATAAACTGTTACTCAGTGTAAAGGTGACTTCAGGGGATAGTTTCAATCAAGGTTTGAAGAGCAACTCATCACACTGGGAAGCAGAACATAAACCTTAAGAACCGTATTATGCCAACGGACTGCATTATCCCACGAGACCACAGCTCCAAGCCCCCAAACAAAAAGAACTAATCCCATAAGGGGACTGGTTATATCAAATTAGCATGAGCATCTGTAATCCACCCCTTTATGGTTGTAGTTATTGTTGCAAAACCATACACAACCTAGCATTTGCACGTTCTTCCTTTTCCCTGCATACAGCTCATTGACATCAATTACCTTCGTCATGCAGTGCAAACCTTTCCTATTTCTATAAACAAAAATTGACTACTACCTAGGGAGTGTCTCTGCTTCTCCCCCCCGCCCCGCCCCAATCCCTGGTAACCACTAATGAACACTGTTGTTCTTGTTAGGTGCCATCAAGTCAGTTTCGACTCATAGCGAACCTATGTACAACGAACGAAACACTACCCGGTCCTGCGCCATCCTCACAATCTTTGTTATGCTTGAGCCCACTGTTGCAGCCACTGTGCCACTCCATCTTGAGGCTCTTCTTTTTTGCTGACCCTCTACTTTACCAAGCATGTTGTCCTTCTCCAGGGACTGATCCCTACTGATAACATGTCCAAATTATGTGAGACACAGTCTCACCATCCTTGCTTCTAAGGAGCATTCTGGTTGTACCTCTTCCAAGATAGATTGGTTTGTTGTTTTAGCAGCCCATGGTATATTCAATATTCTTTGCCAACACCATAATTCAAAGGCGTCAAGTCTTCTTCGGTCTTCTTTATTTATCGTCCAACTTTCACATGCATAGGAGGCGACTGAAAACACCACGGCTTAGGTTAGGCACAGCTTAATCTTCAAGGCGACATCTTTGCTCTTCAGCACTATAAGGAGGTCTTTTGCAGCAGGTTTGCCGGATGCAATGCATCTTTTGATTTCTTGACTGCTGCTTCCATGGGTGTTGATTGTGGATCCGAGTAAAATGAAATCCTTGGCAACTTCAATCTTTTCCCCGTTAATCATGATGTTGCTTATTGGTCAAGTTGTGAGGATATTGTTTTCTTTATATTGAGGTATAATCCATACTGAAGGCTGTGGTCTTCGATCTTCATCAGTAAGTGCTTCAAGTCCTCTTAACTTACAGCAAGCAAGGTTCTGTGATCTGCATAACTCAGGTTGTTAATGAGTCCTCTCCCAATCCTGATGCCCCATTCTTCATATAGTCCGGCTTTTTGGATTATTTGCTCAGCATACAGACTGAATAGGTATGGTGAAAGGATACAACCCTGACGCACACCCTTCCTGACTTTAAACCACGCAGTATCCCCTTGCTCTGTTCCAACGACTGCTTCTTGATCTGAGTCCAGGTTCCTCATGAGCACAATTAAGTGTTCTGGAATTCCCATTCTTCGCAATGTTATCCATAAGTTGTTATGATCCACACAGTCCAATATCTTTGCACAGTCAATAAAACATAGGTAAACATCTTTCTGGTATTCTTTGCTTTCAGCCAGGATCCATCTAACATCAGCAATGATATTCCTGGTTCCACATCCTCTTCTAAATCCGGCTTGAATTTCTGGCAGTTCCCTGTTGATATGCTGCTGCAGTCGCTTTTGAATGATCTTCAGCAAAATTTTACTTGCGTGTGATATTAATGATATTGTTCGATAATTTCTGCATTCGGTGGGATCACTTTTCTTGGGAATAGGCATAAATATACATCTCTAGTTCCTGTATATTTACTTATTCATGTCATTACATAAAAGTGAGAACACAGAATATTTGTTTCTTTTGTGATTGACTTACTTCACTCAACATAATGTTCTCCAGCTTCATCCACATTGTATATACCTTTTTTAATTTTTTTTTAATCTTCATTTTTGGGATAAGATTTCCCATGAGTAAGCAGCTTCTTGCTGTTGCTATTAGATGCCATTGAGTCATTTCCGACTAATAGCAACCCTATGTACAACAGAATGAAACACTGCCCAGTCCCACGCCATCCTCACAATCGGTGCTGTGTTTGAGCTCACTGTCGTAGCCACTGTGTCAATCCATCTCATCAAGGGTCTTCCTCTTTTTCCCTGACCCTCTACTTTACCAAGCATGATGTCCTTTTCCAGGGACAGGTCCCTCCTAATAACATGCCCAAAGTACGTGAGACTAAGTCTCGCTATCCTGGCTTCCAAGGAGCATTCTGGCTGCAGTTTCTCCAAGACAGACTTGTTCATTCCTCTGGAAGTCCATGGTATATTCAATATTCTTCGCCAACACCATAATTCAAAGGCATCAATTCTTTTTCAGTATTCCTTATTGAAGCATATAAGGTGATTGAAAATATCCTGGCTAGGTCAGGCGCACCTGGTCCTCAAAATGACATCTTTGCTTTTCAACACTTTAAAGAGGTCTTTTGCAGTAGATTTGCCCAATGCAATGTTTCATTTGATTTCCTGACTACTGCTTCCATGGGCATTGATTGTGGATCCAAGTACAATGAAATCCTTGATAACTTCAATATTTTCTCCATTTAATCATGATGTTGCTTATTGGTCCAGGTGTGAGGCCTTTTGTTTTCTTTATGTTGAGGTGTAATCCATACCGAAGGCTGTAATCTTTGACCTTCATCAGTAAGTACTTCAAGTCCTCTTCACTTTCAACAAGCAAGATTGTGTCATCTGCATAACACAGGTTGTTAATGAGTCTTCCTCCAATCCTGATGCCCCTTTCTTCTTCATATAGTCCAGCTTCTTGGATTATTTGCTCAGCATACAGACTGAATAGGTATGATGAAAGGATACAACCCTGGCGCACACCTTTCTTGACTTTAAACAACGAAGTATCCCCTTGTTCTGTTCGAACAACTGCTTCTTGGTCTAAGTACAGGTTCCTCAAGAGCACAATTAAGTGTTCTGGAACTCTTATTCTTCATAACGTTATCCATAATTTGTTACGATCCACACAGTCAAATGCCTTTCCGTAGTCAACAAAATGCAGGTAAACATCTTTCTGATATTCTCTGCTTTCAGCCAAAATCCATCTGACATCAGCAATGATATTCCTCATTCCATGTCCTCTTCTGAATCCAGCTTGAATTTCTGGCAATTCCCTATCGACGTACTGCTGTAATCATTTCTGAATTAGCTTCAACAAAATTTTAGTTGCATGTGATATTAACGATATTGTTCAATAATTGCACATTCTCTTGGATCACCTTTCTTTGGAATGGACACAAATATAGATCTCTTCCAAATTTCTTGGCATAGACAAGTGAGCACCTCTAGCACTGCATTCGTTTGTTGAAACATCTCAGTTGGTATTCTTTCAATTCCTGGAGCCTTGTTTTTCATCAATGTCGTCAGTGCAACTTAGACTTCTTCCTTCAGTACCATCAGTTCTTGATCATATGGTACCTCCTGAAATGGTTGAATGTCGACCAATTCTTTTTTGGTACAGTGACTCTGTGTATTCCTTCCATTTTCCCTTGATGCTTCCTGCTTTGTTCAATATTTTGCCCATAGAATCCTTCAAAATTGCAACTCGAGACTTTCAGCTTGAGAAATGCCAATGGTGTTCTTCCCTTTTGGTTTTCTATCTTCAGGACTTTGCACATTTCATTATAATACTTTGTCTTCTCCAGCCACCTTTTGAAGTCTTCTGTTCAGCTCTTTTACATCATCATTTCTTCCATTTGCTTTAGTGACTCTACATTCAAGAACAAGTTTCAGAGTCTATTCTGACATCTATTTTGGTCTTTTTTTCTTTCCTGTCTTTTTAATGACCTTTTGCTTTCTTCATGTATGATGTCCTTGATGTCATCCCACAACTCGTCAGATCTTTGGTCATTAGTGTTCAATGCATCAAATCTATTCTTGAGATGATCTCTAAATTCAGATGGAATATACTCAAGGTTGTACTTTGGCTCTTATGGACTTGTTTTAATTTTCTTCAGCTTCAACTTGAAATTGCATATGAGGAATTGATGGTCTGTTCCGCAGTTGGCCCCTGGCCTGACTGATGATATTGAGCTTCTCCATCGTCTCTTTCCACAGATGCAGTCGATTTAATTCCTGTGTATTCCATTTGGCGAGGTCCACCTGTATAGTCACTGTTTATGTTGTTGAAAAACGTATTTGCAATGAATAAGTCGTTAGTCTTACAAAATTCTAGCATGAGATCTCTGGCGTCATTTCTGTCACCAAGGCCATATTTTCCAACTACCAATCCTTCTTCTTTGCTTTCCATTCCAATCACCAGTAATTATCAATGCATCTTGACTGCATGTTTGATCAATTTTAGACTACAGAAGTTGGTAAAAATCTTCAATTTCTTCATCTTTGGGCTTAGTGGTTGGAGCGTAAATTTGAATAACCACCATATGGTCTTCCTTACAGGCATACGGATCTTATCCTATAACTGACAGCATTGTACTTCAGGATATATATTGAAATGTTCTTTTTCACGATGAATGCGACACCATTCCTCTTCAATTTGTCATTTCCAGCATAACAGACCACACGAATGTCTGACTCAAAATGGTGAATATCAGTCCATTTCAGCTCACTAATGCCTCGGATATCAATCTTTATGCTTTCCATTTCATTTCTGATGACTTCCCATTTTCCTAGATTCATACTTCAACAGTCCATGTTCTGATTATTAGTGGATGTTTGCAGCTGTTTCTTCTCAATTTGAGTCATGCAACATCAGCAAATGAAGGTTCCAAAAGCTTTAGTCCATCCAAGATCGACTCTACTTTGAGGAGGTGGCTCTTTTCCAGTCATATTTTAAGGGATCTTCCAATCTGAGGGGCTCATCTTCCAGCACTATATCAGACAATGTTCCACTGCTATTCATATGGTTTTCACTGGCTAATTCTTTTCAGAAGTAGACCATTGGGCCCTTCTTCCTAGTCTGTCTTAGTCTGGAAGCTCAGCTGAAACCTGTCCACTATGGGTGACCCTGCTGGTATTTGAAATACCAGTGGCATAGCTTTCAGCATCACAGCAACACGCGAGCCACCACAGTATGACAAATTGGCAGACATGTGGTGGGAATAATGAGCTAGGGAGTGAAATATATAGCACTGAAGTAGAGAGAACCACTTGATTCCAAACAGGTCCCCTACTAATGAGAAATCCTATCACCTGGGTCACATCATCTTCAAGTTAAAGCATTGCCACAAAAGGGTTCTACTGAAATGAATTATAAAGATAAATACACTTAACAAATTAGTAATCGTTAGCAAATCAGAATGCAGTAGCAGTCTTTCTATGAAAAGGATTAGGGTCCTAAGGGAAAAAGGACAAAGCAAGGATTATGTTTTGTTTCAGTTCAGTAGTCAAGTTGAGGGATCAGATTTCTAAGAAAGCAAAAGCATCAAAAGGAAAATGAGAATAAATGAAAATAAAATGAAAGGGATAACTGAATCAGTTCATAATTTCACAAACCTAACTTCTGAGCTCTTTGCTCAGTCACTTTTTTAATCTTTTGTGGTGAACACAGACGTAGAGACACAGCATACCCACTGAAAGATTTAGTAGCATTCAATCATTCATTTAGTCCTTGAACAAATATTTATTGAACAACCACTAAGGGCTGCAAACTGTTCAAGAAGCTGGTCATATGGCAGTGAGCACAGCAGACAAGGTTACCACCCTCACTGAGATTCCAGTCCATCAGGGAAGACCTACAAACAAACAGACCATTGAAAAAGGGGACTTAAATTAATAGGGTTGAGTAATGGCCTTTAACCTGAAGCCTGAGTGATGAATTACATTTTTCCAGATGTTTTAAGGTTGTCAATGACAAGAAGCCAACTTGAATCATTTAAGCATCAAAAAGAATGTATTGGCTCAAAACTGGGAAGACATGAAGCTGACTGCAGGACTCGGGCATGGCTGAATCCAGATGGCTTGAACAGTGTCATAAGTATAGTCATTGTCTGTGTATCATCCTTCATTCTTTCTGAGTGCCTGCCCCATTCAACTCCATCGTAAGCTTGAAGTAATGATCCATCTCTCTCTCAAAATCCCTAAGGATTCTTTTCAAAAAACTGTGCTGGAACAACCAGATATCTATATAGAAAAAAAATGACTTCAACCCCTAGTTCACACCATATACGAAAATTCATTTGAGATGAATCATACACATAAATATAAGCGCTTAAAGAATAAGACTTCTAGAAGGAAACACAGAAGAATATCTTTGCAAGTTGGGGTAAGTAAAGGTTTCTTAGGCAAAAGACAGGAAAAAGATGATAGACTTCATCAAAATGAAAATTTTCTTTTTGTCAAAAGGAGGCCTGGTGGCGCAATGGTTAAGCATTGGGCTGCTAACCAAAAGGTCAGCAGTTGAAATCCACCAGCTGCTCCTTGGAAACCCAGAGTAGTTCTACTCTGTCCTATAGGGTTGCTATGATTCGGGATAGACTCAACAGCAATGGGTTTGGTTTGGTTTGGTTTTTTTCTTGGCTCATCAAAAGACACCATTAACAACAGAGGAAGAAGACGACCCTGGAATTAGAGAAGGAAATGGTCTGCAGGTCTAATTGCCTCCAAGAACTACTACTACCTCCTTTGCCATGAGACCAGAAGAAACCAGTGGTGTCCAGCTACCATTACTGAAGATTTTGATCAACTGAATAGTTGGATCTCGAGAAAAAGGAACTGAAATTCAAAGTCTTATTGGAAAGCAAACTTACTGGATACATTGAGACTGGAGGAACTTCCAAATCTATTATTGCCTGGAAACAACTTTTAAGCCTTGAACCAAAACTATCGCATGAAGTCATCTTTAAACTAGACAACTAATTAGCTCATTTAATAAAGAATGTTCAGTTCTAGCACTGCGCTTTTTAAAAGAATTATCTATATGAGATTAAACGGAACAGTAACTCTAAAACACAGGCAAGAACTTTAAGGGGCAGAGAGTCTAAGCTAATGGTGGTGAAACGATATGGCCAGAGATCGGGAGAATGGTGCCAACATGTGAGGTATGTACCGGTAACCGTTGTCAATGAACTGTACATGCACAAATTGTTGAATGGGTGTATGTCTTCACCAAAAATTTAAAAAAAAAAAAGTGAGTTTTGTTGTCAATTAATTGGGAAGAAATGTAATAAACTTGGATATTGTTTCACTCAAAAAAAAAAAAAGACATCATTAATAAAATGAATAATCATGCCATAAATTAGAATATATGCAAAATATTACACAAACAAAGGATTGGCCTCTAGGATATACAGCAAACTCCTACACCACAGTAATAAAAAGATGATCCAGTTTTTTTAAATGGGTACAAAATTTAAAGGCACAATTCACAAAGGAAGATATACAAATTGCCAGTAAGCACATGGAAAAAATGTTCAGCATCATAAGTCATCAGGGAAATGCAAATTAAAACCACAAAGAGATATGGCTAGACACCCGCCAGACAGGCTAAAATTGCTGAGTCAGGATCGACTCGAGGGCAACGGGTTTGGTGACGTGAAATGCTGGCAAAGATGTAGAGCAACTGGAACTCATACATTGTTGGTGGGATGTTAGAGTAAATGTTACAGTAAAACTTACAAAAGCTGGAAACTGTGTAGGCAGCAACCTGTAAGAGAAGGAAAATTCAACTATTTTCCACTGAAAGGAGCAAGAGAAAAGTGGTAAGACTATACCCTGTCAAAGGCGGAAAATATGCAAGACCTGGCAAAACGAGGCAGTTCCGTCAAGTTTCAGCTCTCACAGCTTTTACTGTATAAACACTTCCGAAAAGGTCTGATGATTTCTTAAAGAGACAAACATATATGGTCCATATGATAGCAATTCTACTCTCTGGTATTTACTCAAGAGAAAGGAAAGATAGAAAGACATTTATATTCTTAGCAGTTCTAGTCTTAATATTTAAAAATCAGAAATAGCTCAAGTGACCATTGTAGAAGCAAAGGCAACAGATGGTGATAGCTTGGACTATGGCAAAAAAAAAAAAAGACTCTCCGTCGAGGCAGTTCTGACTCATAGCAACCCTACAGGACAGAGTAGGACTGTCCCTTAAGGTTTCCAAGGCTTTATGGAAGCAGACTGTCACATCTTCCTTCCACAAAGCAGCTGGTGGGTTTGAATTGCTGACCTTTCGGTTAGCAGCCAAGTGTTTAACTACTGCACCACCAGGGCTCCTTGGGACTGGAAATAGAAAGAAAGAAGTTGAAGAAGTCAGGAGATATATAAGATACGTAATATCCACTCCAACTTCTTCACTTAGTAATCAAGTGGCCATAGGGTTAGTTCTTTCATCATTCTGAAACTCATAGTCTCTGTCTGTAAAATGGTTATCCTTATGCCCATTTTACAGACGAGCTGTGAGGATTAGACAGTGAAAGTGAATACAGTACAGATTGACCTTGGCAATATCAATCCTACTCACATTCTCATAGATGAAATTCATGCCTGCCCCCCTTCTACTATCTCTCCAGCTTGTATATATTTTCAATGTTGCAAACACACGTCTGTGATTTTTTTGCTTGCCTATTTCTTTCCATTGCACTGTGAGTTCCCTGGAGGCAATGCCCTTGCATCTAGTGAAGGGTCTGGCACAAACTTAGCCCTTAACACATATTTGCCAAAACAAATGAAACTGATCTGAGACTGTCTGTAGTGGATTCCCTCCAAACACCTGCATGAAGGGGACATGGAGACGGGTGAGGTCAAACACCCTTATCAACAACCACATGAATGTTTTCTTCAGTTGATAGCCATCTGGGGCCATTCCACTAATGACCCAAGCCACAGCGAGGCTTATGATATGATGTCTTCATCCATCCCTGAGCCTTCCAGACAGAGGAACCTTCATTAAGCAGCAAAACACTCTGCCAGGAAGATGAAGGGAAATGAATGGCTTTTTGTCAGCATATCCTGTGTATGCAGTGATGCTTTTAAAAACATCCACGATCAACACAACTGTTCTGGAGGATGAAATGGCTGAGGTACTGTGAACACCGACCACATGTGACAAAAACCCATCCAGGGGACACAGAGGGGACCATGGAAGGGAGCTGGCATTGTGCAACTGCATGTGACCAGTGTATACTGTCAGACTCTATTAGCTGAAAGTGACACAAGCTCAACTCAAAATGTCTTTTCAAAAAAAAAGTGAAATTTCTTGACACATATAACTGAGAGGTTTAAGGGTTATGACTTTTGGGCGCTGCTGGTGCCCAAAAATGTCCTCAGGAAGCTCTGCTCCTTATCCCCTGCCTGGGCTGCATTCTCAGAGTTAGCACTTATATTTTCAAAGTTATAAAACAAATCCAGCAGAATCAAAAGAATGACTTTGGCTTGATAGTTCCATCAAAAGGAATAGAATTGAGTCTGGTTGGCCTGCCATGGGCCATGTGTCCATTCCTGGATCAATCTCTGGGCGAAAAGAGTGGAATTTGTTAATTGGCCAGACCTGGGTTATGTGCCCGTCCCTGGAGCTGCATAAGGGAAGTCAGTCCCATCTGAATGACACAGACAGAAAGTAGGGGAGAAGAGATTCCCCAAAGGAAAACTGAGGTGCTGGTACCAGAAGAAGGGGAATGGATGCTGGACAGACAGCAGCAAAAGACTTCCACTTTAGGCTAAGAAGCAGTGAAGCACAACAGAGGCTCCAGGCAAGACCGATCCTCAGACCGACTGCAGTTAGCAGGCTTCATCTTCCACTGCATCTCAACTCCCCTTTCCATTATACCCCTGCACATGTTAACCTAGGCCTCCAACTTACATCATGGGAACACATCAGGTGAAACTGGTGACTCTGAAGGGTTAAGAGCAACATGCAACCTCTTCCCAGGGTATAGCGGACAATACGGGTGAGTCGCCAATATCCATGACGTCTTTACCTGTGATGTGGCAGCTTGGAGTTTCAGGATGATCGCAACTCCGATCAACTGGGGTGGGGGGCTCTAATTACGGGAAAGACAGTTTCACAAAAAGAAATGATGGTGTTTTTAGAACAAGGAATGGACACTGGACAATCAGCAACTGTAAATGTCGCTCGACACCCAAAACTATTAACAATGTCTTGTTGGCGGGAGGGGGGAGGACAAAGGATGGCTCCTACTTCTTACTTCTACACTAATCGTTTAAAGTTTTCAAAAACATGCATTGCTTCAGATATTCTGTAAGAAAAAAATACATTTTAAATCGCATTGTGCCCTTTCAATACCAAATATTTTCATTACTAAGATTATATTCTTAACTAAAAAAATCTCAAATTAAGAGAAAGTCAAATCACTGGCTGGCCTTCTGAAATTTGACCACTTATTACGAAGTTTATTTAAATGCCTCTGGCAATAATATCCCAACCCTCCCAAAAAAAACATTTCACGACATGTCTTTTTTTCCTAAACGACATCAAATTATTTGCAGAAGATGGGACACAAGTTACGAATCAATCAGTCGATACTTGTTTCTCCTGTTCTTCTGAGGGCCTTTCCTGGCTCTATTTTCGAGGGTTCACTGGAAATCAGTTTTTAGGGGTGATCTGATGGTCTCTGGAATCTTTTTTTTTTCCCATCTTTTCTTTTCATGTTAAGTCATATTACTCATAACGGCAGCACGCTCGCTGACTACATAAACTTGCCTCTTTCTGTTTATCCCATAGTTGCCTGTCAAAGCAAATAAACCTGCTTCGTATTACAGCTTGGAAATTAAATTGGGGGAGAGTAAGTCCCTCTAAGAGCCCTGGTGGTGCACTGGTTAAGAGCTCAGCTGCTAACCAAAAGGTTGGCAGTTCGAATCCACCAGTTGCCCCTTGGAAACCCTATGGGGCAGTTCTACTCTGTCTTATAGGGTTGCTGTGATCAGAACTGACTTGACACCAACAGGGTTTTTTTTAAGTGCCTCTAAGGGGCCCTGGTGGTACGGTGGTTAAAGAACTCAGCTGCTAACCAAAAGATCAGCATTTCAAACCCACCAGCTCCTCCTCGGGAAAAAGATGTGGCAGTCTGCTTCGGTAAAGATTACAGCCTTGGGAACCCTACGGCGCAGTTCTACTCTGTGCTATAGGGTCGCTATGAGTTGGAACGAACTTGACGGCAGTTATTTGTTTGGTTTTGGTGCAGTTTTAAGTTCCTCTAGTTAAGGTAAGCCCCAGCTGGTGTGAGTTGGTACTCAAAGGAACCAAGCAGCCAGAACATCTGCATCTGTGGCAAGTAGGCACCTTGGCGCTGGGGAGAGGGAAACTTTAAGAGCGCATTTATACACCTAAGGAAGCCTGCCAGTTTTCTTAAACACAAAAAAATCTGTTTTAAAACAATTCAGCTTATCAAGATTATTGCCCTAAGAGCCAATTCTCACTGATGCCAATAACTAATGTTAATAACTGAGAAGAAAATCTTATTTCCTACTTAGCTTCCCTACCACTGGGTCACAATCCTAAATGGAACTCAAATCACTAAGAGATGATCCCTTAAGATTTAGAAAGCACAGAAATAGGTGCCAGCGATTGTGGCTCCATATTCTTGATCTGGAACACCACTTACATATTTCCCAGAACCTTTTACATTTACCATGTGTCTTTGTCATCTAGTGCTACTGTAACAGAAATACCACCAGTGGATGCCTTCAACAAACGGAAGTTTATTCTCTCACAGTCTAGTAGGCTACAAGTCCAAATTCAGGGCATCAGCTCCAGGGGAAGGCTTTCTCTCTGTGTCAGCTCTGGAGGAAGGTCCTTGTCATCAATCTTCCCCTGCACTAGGAGCTTCTCAGCTCAGGACCCAGCGTCCAAAGGACACGCTCTGCTCCTGGCGCTGCTTTCTTGGTGGTATGAGGTCCCCCTGTCTCTCTGCTCACTTATCTCTTTTATATCTCTAAAGAGATTGACTCAAGATACAACCTAACCTTGCAGAGTGCATCCTGCCTCCTTAACATAACTGCCTCTAATCCTGCCTCATTAACATCACGGAGGTAGGATTTACAACACGTAGGAAAATCACATCAGATGACAAAATGGTGGACAATCACATAATACTAGGAATTGTGGCCTAGCCAAGTTGACACACATTTTGGGGGGACACAATTCAATCCATAACACTATGGTTAATAGTAACTATTATTGAGTGCTTGTTATGGACTGTTAATTGCTAAGTCCTTGATATACATTATCTTTTTTAATCCATACAACCTTAAAAGGTAAGCATTATTATGCTCATTTCACAGATGTCAAAACTGAGGTTCAATCAAGTAACTGTCCATTAGGATTCACTAATTTTTTCCAAATATACATTAAAATAAATACATAACTCTTAAAATTAAAAAAAAAAGCTTCATGAACTACCTAAAATTCATCTCTCTTGTTATTGTTAGTTGCTGTCGAGTTAGCTCTGACTCCTGGTGACCTTATTGTAACAGACACTGCCTGGTCCTGCACCATCTTCATGATCATTGATTGGTATGTTCGACCCTATTGTTGTGGTCGCTGTGTATTTTGAGTGCCTACCAATCCAGGGGGCTCATCTTCTAGCACTATATTGGACAATATTCTGTTATGATCCACAAGGATTTCATTGGCTAATTTTCAGGAGTAGATCACCAGGCCTTTCTTCCTAGTCTGTCTTAGTCTGAAACTCTGCCGAAACCTGTCCACCATGGGTGACCCTGCTGGTATTTGAAATACCAGTGGTATAGCTCCCAGCATCATAGCAACAGGCAAACTACCACAGTACAACAAGCTGACTAAAATTAATCTCTCATACTACTCATTAAACATGTACCCCAGTTTAGAAAATCCAAGCAAAAAGGAGAAGAAAAAAAAACTGCTGAATGCCTCCATGTGCCAAGCAAGCCCTGCATTCCTGCTTTCTAAATCGTTAGTGCATTTGATCTGCACAAGTACAGTCAGGCTGTGTTACTAAGATCAAGTGCAAGGAATGGGCAGTGCTAGAATTTGAACTCAGGTCTCTCTGAGGAGGGTGAGGAAGCCAGCATTAGTCTACAGGCTCTGATCTCAGCTGCATAAATTACCATCCCAGCTCTGCCATTCACTCACACAAATGAATGAAACTCCGAGTGCCAGTGTCTCCTAGTAAAAGATCGGATTGCTGCTGTTCCTCTGGATATCACATGAGATCAAGCAAGTAGAGACAGTGTCTGACACATCGTAAGTGCTGATGGTAGCCAGCCTCCAAGATGGCTCCAGTGACCCTTGCTCCCAGAATTCACAGCCTGTGATGCCCCTCACATTAAATAGGGATGAACTGTGTAGAATATTGTGGAAGTGACAGTCTGTGACTTTTGAAGCTAGATTATGAAAGACTTTGTAGCTTATGCCTTGGTCTGTCTGCTCACTCTGGGGGATGCCACCCATCATGTCATGAGGATACTCAAACACACCTTTGGAGAGGCCCATGTGGAGAGGAACTGAGGCCTCTTGCCAACAGCCAGCCAACTTCCCAGCCACATGAGTGAGTCTTCTTGAAGTGGATTCTCCATTCCACTAGAGTCAAGCCTTCAGATGACCGAAGCCCCAAACCACATGAGACTTTCAGCCAGAACCACCCAGGCAAGCCACTTCTGAATTCCTGATCCACAAAAACTGTGAAGTAGTAAATGTTTGCTGTTGTTTTAAGCCACTAAATTTGGGGTAATTTGTTACACAGAAAAAATAACCAAACTCATTGCTGTCGAGTTGATTCCAACTCACAGCGTCCCTATAGGACAGAGCAGAACTACCTCAGAATCTCAGGCCCTTTCCCAGACCTACTGAATCAGAATTTGTATTTCAACAAGGTCCCCCAGGTGGTTCATGTGCACAACGAAGTTTGAGGAG
>NW_004443944.1:12207648-12222767 GCF_000243295.1 Trichechus manatus latirostris
TCCCAGACCTACTGAATCAGAATTTGTATTTCAACAAGGTCCCCCAGGTGGTTCATGTGCACAACGAAGTTTGAGGAGCATTGTTCTAGAGGGTTTCCAAGAAGGGACTGGTGGATTCGAACTGCCAGCCTTTTGGTTAGTGGCCAAGCTGTTAACCACTATGCCACCAGGGCTGACAATTGATAATACAGTGCTTGAAAAACTTAAGTTGTTAGAAGAAGCTAAAGTCCAGGTTCTTCTGCTTCACCAAGAACTTCTTTCCATAGTGGAAAAACTGCCTTTACAACAAATTTTGAGCCCTCTAGCATAGGGTGGAAGAGGCAGGTAATGAGGGGATTTTTTTTAGGGATGAGGGCTTGGAGTAGTGCTATTCAGGTAGCCACATACCTTATTCATATGCACACAGGATCAGATCCACTGAGAAGTTCAAGATTTCATTACTAACGCTACCAGCATGGGCACCTGCCCTAATATAACTACAAATCAGTAGGTTATTGTGATTTTCAATATCCATTTGCAGGCCCCAAATATGCCATCTTTCCCCATGATTCCCGCCACTCACTGCCTTGTTTCTCTTCTTCTGATTTCTCCTGGCAACACAAAATAATGAACAAAATCATGCAAAGCAATATTTCTAGCAAAGAATCTTTCTTTTCCTCTATGTTGTATCTTTCCCGTCAGAGGCACGCAGGGAGCAAGAACGGGTTTAATATTTTTGTAATAACAAGACTCATAGTGGTAACATCCCCCTGCAGCCCTAGAGGTCACATCAAAATAAATCACAATCTTATCAACCCATCCGAACACTCCAGGTCCCGTCACCCTGTACAAAACTCCTCATCTATTGTTCCAGAAAAAGTTTCTGAACCACCAAAAAGTCCTTAGCTTTTTCCCCAGGTTCTAATGATGAATGGATTTGCAGCTCCAAGGGAGAAAGATGTGGCAGTCTGCTTCCTTGGAAACCTTCTGGGGTAGTTCTACTCTGCCCTATAGGGTCACTATGAGTCAAAATCGACTCGACAGCAGTGAGTTTTTTAAATACAACAATATTGACAAGATGTTTCAGATATTTCTTCAGATGAAAGAAAAAAGCAAACTGAAGAACATTATGTATAATATGATCTGATCTGTGTAAGATATGCTTACACAAATATGCTTACACAGGATCAGTATCAATAATCCTCAATATGCTTAAGTATACTTAGAACATTTCTAGAATTCAAAAAGAATTGTTAGCAAATGTTTCTTCTGGTTACCTTTTCCTCTTCTATTCTTCCGTGTTGTTTGAACTACTTAACAATAAATGTGCTTTTCTTTTATGATTTAACAATTTTTTTTTGCTTAAAACATCTCCATTATCACATGTGATCAGAATGCTGAGTTTTCTGGTTAACAGTTTATTAGTTCCTAAAAGATCTCAAAATTCAAAATTTAAAAGACTTAAGGAGAGGGCTAAAGTCCCTTAAAGGTTAGTGGTTTGAACGAACCCAGAGGTCCCACAAAAGAAAGGCCTGGACATCTGCTTCCAGAAAGATTAGTCAAGAAAACCCCAAGGAACAATTCTATTCTGTAACATGTGGGATTGCCATGAGTTGGTATGGACTTGTCTTAGTGATCTAGTGCTGCTATAAGAGAAATACCACAAGTGGATGGCTTTAACAAACAGAAGTTTATTCTTTCACTAGGAGGCTAGAAGTCTAAATTCAGGGCACTGGCTCTAGGGTAAGTCTTTCTCTCTCTGTCAGCTCTGGGGAAGGTCGTTGTCTCTTTACCTTCTGTTTCCTCATTCCTTGGAGATTTCCCTGTAGGTTGGCATCTATCTTCCCCTATCTCTGCTTGCCTAATCTGCTCCTTTTATATCTTGTAAGAGACTGACTCAAGACACACCCTACCCTAATACCCTCTCATTAACATAACAAAGAAAGCTCATTCCCAGATAGGATTATAACCACAGGCATAGAGGTAGGATTTACAACACATATTTTGTGGGGACACAATTCACTTCATAACAGGACTCAAGGGCAATGGGTAAACAGAAGGCTTAGAATCCAGTCCAGCTCTGCTATTTACCGACTGAGCAAATTTAGGCAAGTCATTCCATCTTTCAGAAACTAACCTACAAAATAACTGTCAAAATAAATACATTTACCTACAAGGTCACTGTGAGGAACAAATTAAATAATGCCTGTGTAGGCATTCTGTGAACTACAAATCTCCAAACGATATTCACTGTTGTTACCAGTAATGATACAGAAGATGCATCATGATCTTAACTGCCCAGAGATACAAATTAAATAGAACTATGTGGTATGCCCCAGCCATGGCTCTGTAATGGTGCAAATAAGAGAAAATGACTCTGGTTGATTTACATGGAAGGGGTTAGTGGGAAGTTCACAGAATCCCCAGGAAGGCTAGAACAAGGCTTGGGGAGCTGGCAGTACAAAAGGTGGCTTCTCAGCCAAAACAACAGGAAAAGTAAGTTGCAGCATAGTCTGGTGACCACGTGCTTGTGGCCACTGCTGAGCGCCAGGGGTTGCAGCTGCCCTGCCAGCACCACCAACTCTGCTGCCTCCAGGAGCCCTGGAGAAGGTGTTCCTGTGGCTCTCTGCTGGCCATGCTGCCTCAGAAACGTGGGTGCAGCTGTATCATCACCAAAAAGATATCCCTCTGGCACTGCCTCTTGACTGCCACTGGCTACTGAGGCCAAGTTCAGAATGTTTGTCTTTTATGAATTAAAAAAAAATGTTTGCTTAAAATATCTCCATTATCCCACATGATCACAATGTGAGCTCTTCTGGTTAGCACAGATGATTAGTTACTAAAAGACTTTCACTGCAAAGCCCAGGACACACATCTGTGTTCTAGCTGCAAGGGAGTCTGGGAAAGTAAGTATTTACCATGTTCAGTTTTGAATTAAAGCCTCTGACTCTAACTAAGCCTTATAAGGTGGGAAAATTCCTTCCAAACATTAGAAGGGGATTCATATACTAACAAAAACAAAACAGATGGAAGGAAGGGATAAAAGTTACTATTTTGTATAAGCATAGAAGTTCTTTTGAGTAGCAAAATCCAAGTCATCTTTATATATTCAAAAATATTTTTTTTGCAGATTGGGCTCCCAGGGAAGCTGACTCTGAAACAGACAGTAGCACAGAGGACTTTCATTAGGAAGCGCTTTTAGGATCGACACCTGTGAGGGAAGGAAAGGAAAGGGAGGAGGATTGCACAAAGGGAAAAGCTGGGCTGCAGTGCAGTCCCAATGAAGGATCTGTAGCATTGTGGTAACAAGAGGGCTGCCCCAGTCCTAACCATCACAGTCACATGCACTGGCAGGAAGCCAGAGGTACAAAACACAGAAGGCAAAAACAGCTTTTCCTCAGGTGACTTCTTCCTTTCCCAGATCCCAGTTTTTTTTCCCAGAAGTCCCTAGAAGACTACACCTTACTTCTTATTGGCCAGAACTGGGTCACATGGCTTTCCCTTGCTGAAAGGGAGGCTGGGACAGTGAGTTTCTGGAAAAGAAAACAGAGGCTACCATGTTTGGATCAGACTCACTGGCAAAACAACAAACTAGACATATACAATCCCTACCCTCACCTTGCTTACAACCCCATGGAGCTTTCATCGAGCACTTTCTTGGTGCCAGCCATTGGCTAAGACTTTCATAGCAAACTTCTCATTTGAGTCTTACAATGACCCTGTTATGTGGGTTCTATTATCATACCCATTTTACAGAAGAAGAAACTAAAGTTCAGAGAATTTATACACCCAAGGTCACACAATTAATGAGTAGCAAGGTTTCAATTCAAACTCAAGCCTGCATGATCCCAGAGTCTGTGTTCTTAGCCACTTCCCTATACTGCTTCCCACCATGAGATTACATGCATAATTATACTAGAAAAGTGGGGAAAGGAGGCATCCAAGGGACCTGAGGGACTAGGAAGTCTTCATAGAAGTCTGGGACTTGGGTTGGACCTTGTATGACAAAGAAGAGCAGACAGAAAGCATCATTTCATCTCTGAGCCTGCTTCTGGAAGCAAAGAGAAGATGGGGCTAAAATTAAAATGTCTGATGGAAACATTGTCAGCACCTGGTACTCAGTGTGCATCCCAAGAGGCAGTAGCACAGGCATCACGCAAGAGCTCATCAGACATGCAGAATCTCAGGCCCTTTCCCAGACCTACTGAATCAGAATTTGTATTTCAACAAGGTCCCCCAGGTGGTTCATGTGCACAACGAAGTTTGAGGAGCATTGTTCTAGAGGGTTCATTGAGAGCTCAAGCTGGGGGTTGGGGGGATGAGCAGAACAAGACCTGAATGCTGATTTTGACACTAATTTTAAGACCTTGGGACTACATTCCTCTGCGTTTCAGGTTTTCAGTCTGTAAAATGGGCATTACAGTAATAAGTATTTATTGAGTACTTACTCTAAGTCAGTCACCATACCTTATATAGATTATCTCATTTAGTCCCCAGGAAATATCAACTGCCCTGTGAGTGAGCCACTATTATTATTGGCAGATGAGGAAACTCATCTGATTTAATAACTTGACGAATTTTGTATTACTTATAACTTGGCAGAAACGGCAGTGAAGGCCCTCAATCACTGGATCTAGAAATTTCATTCTTTTGCACCACACTTGTTGTTGGTTGCCATCAAGTCAATTCTGACTCATGGCAACACCGTGTATGCAGAATAGAAACACTAACCCATTGCCATCTAGTCCACTCCGTATCATAATAACCCTATAGGGCGAGCAGAATTGCCCCATAGGGTTTCCAAGACTCATAGTGACCCCATAAGACAGAGAAGAACTGCCTCACAGGGTTTCCAAGGCTGTAAATCTTTACGGAAGCAGACTGCCACATCTTTCTCCCACAGAGCAGCTGGTGGGTTTGAATGTCAACCTTTCAGTTAGCAGCCAAGCACTTAACCACTGCACCACCAAGACTCCTTAGAAACATGATACCCCTAGTTATAGAAGGTTGTGAGGATGGAATGAGATCACCTATGACTTCACACAGTGCCTGGTACTTAGTATACAGGAACAATGAGGAGAAACCATCTGACTCACTGTAAGGGAATTTGAGCTAGCCAACTCTGAGTTACCCAAATGTGGTAGCTGTTGATAAATTCTAATGCCAGCTCCCACCAACACCCAGAATACATTTCAACAACTTTCTTCTCCTATCAGTCCATGTTTTATCAAATGAAAATAAATTTTCCTACTAGCTTAAACAAAATATAATTAGAAGATGAATCTGAAGCCCTGAGTCAAAGGCAGGTCACCCACGCCTCCCATAAATGATTTTGGGTTGTCCACTGTTTTGAATTACCCACACCACCGCTCCCTTATTGGCACCCATAACTGAGCATTAACTAGATTCCACGCAATTAAATTCAAAATATTTGTGCAGCAATTATATGGATTCATCAAACCTAATGGTGCAGTCACATTTTAGTGCGTACTCAACAGTACTACTCAGGAAAAAAAATGGCAGATAGAAATATATTCCCACAAGCTGATGATTATAAAATAAAGATGTGTCTACTGTCATGTTATCTGATGTCCATCAGAAGTAAATAAATTAGAAGATTCTAACAACATTGACTTCTCTACTATCAGGATTTTTATGTATTCTTCATTACAGTTCAGATATATCAGGAGGGCATTGGTTGATCAATCAATAAATAAACCATATTTTTGCTTACTCTGTTGTTTACAGGGTTATTTGTTTTCTTTTTCCTTTGAGAGTTTCTCAGCATCTCAGTTTTGGTTACCCAGCAAATATGGTAAACTCTGTCAATACCCACCCTTCATTCCTTTGGCCCACCTCCAAGTTTTCCAGGCGCCAAGATGAACATTTTCCATGCCCTTTACAGCTTCCCACCTCAAGCACTGATGACTCTCTTCTCTGCCTGGGGGCTTTCTCTGGCACAAACAGAGCTTGTTCAGCCAAGGATTTAAGGCCACTAAGGACAATCCTCAGGAAACCCTGGTGGCTCAAGAGCTACATCTACTAACCAAAAGGTTGGCAGTTCAAATTCACCAAGCACGCCTTGGTAACTCTATAGGGCAGTTCTACTCTGTCCTATAGGGCCACTATGAGTCAGAATCGACTCGACAGCAACATATTTGGTTTTGGTTTGGAAGGACAATCCTCAACCAATGAAAAACAGAAGTTGAAGGATAAATATTTCAGCTTTCTCATCACTTGATGGGATAGTTCTGAGGTGTATTCTGCATAGTTCCTCAGTGTCCCCAACAGGGTTAAGCCACAGATATCCACAGCAGTAACCCACTTGTAATGAATATTTTATTGATTTTCTTGCTCCCCTGTTTCATTTTGCCCATTTTTTTTTTTTCACTTGTGTTTCCTGGAATCATCTCACAAACACACTCCCTGCACCCAAGCACTTGACACAGAGTCTGCTTTGGGAGAAACTCAACCAAGACGGCACTTTTGCTTAAGGGTTTCACCACCTTATGAGACTCGGTAGAGGTTACTGTAATGCTTTATTCTCACTTTTCTGGCCTCCCTTGCGGCTAAGACACATGACAGAGCTCCAACAATCAAGACAGTTTGGGAGTTTAATCTGGGCTTGTGCAAAGGTACCAGCAGTGGTGGCAGATTTACACCTAGTTTTCAGAAATGGTGGTGGCAGTGATTTGAGCCAAAGGTCCAGTTTCTGGTGAGGGTGGTATCCATGGTGCAGGGGGCAGTATCTGGACCCAGCAGTGACGGCAACACAGTACTGGTTCCACGGACTGATTTTGGCCCTTTTCCTAGCTGGAGAGCCTTCCAGCCTAGTTCTCTGACCCTTCTGTACATCCTTTAATAAGTTCTGTTTCTGTTTAAATTAGCCAGAGTTCATTTTCTGTGGCTTGAAACCAAGAATACCAACTGATATAATGTATTAAGTTCTTCTTATGTATAATAATAACAGGAATATTCATTATGACGTTGTCTGAGACAAATACTGGAGACGACCTAAATATCCATCTGTAGGAGGCTGGTCAATTATGAAGTAGCAAGTCAATGGCTAAAATATAACAAGATAGCTCTGCATATTTCAAGATTAATTTAAAAAAAAAGATAGAACATTGCGGAAAGCACACTACTGTTTCTGAATGTGTATGTGTGTGTCTGTGTGTGCATATGTGGATATATAGATATATGCATTATATATATATATATATATATACACCTATATATTTGTCCAAACCAAAACCCGTTGCCATTGAGTCGGTTCCCACTCATAGTGACCGTACAGGTCAGAGTAGAACTGCCCCATAGGGTTTCCAAGGCTGTAAATGTTTACAGAAGCAGACTGCCACATCTTTCTCCTACAGAGCTGCTGGTGTATTTGAACTGCCAAACTTTCAGTTAGCAGTCAAACATTTAACCATTGTGCCACAAGGGCTCCTCTACTTAAAAGCGTAACCCATTGCCATCAAGTCGATTCCAACTCCTAACAACCCTATAGGACAGAGTAGAACTGCCTCATAGGGTTTCCAAGGCTGTAATCTTTACAGAAGCAGACTTCCATAGCTTTCTCTGTGGAGCAGCTGGTGGTTTCTAACCACCAACCTTTTGGTTAGCTGCCGAGCACTTAACCACTGAGAAACCAGGGCTCTTTTTATATGCTTTTACAGGCATTAAATAAGTCTATAATGGGTGTAGCAATTGGATTCAAACCTGGGGAGGGAACTAGAATCCTGAAAATCAGATGTGGGACCAACTCTTACATGTCCCTATACATTCTTTTAACTCTTTTGGGTTTACATTTATATATATATATTTATATATCACTTGCTCGAAAATAAATAAAACTAAAATTTAAACATGTACAGTTCACAGGATTGAGTTACTGGGCTTGAAGGCTAAGGACCATAGTCCTGGGGGACACCTAAGTCAATTGGCATAACATAGTTCATAAAGACAACATTCTACATCCTACTTTGGTGAGTAGCATCTGGAGTCTCAAAAGCTTTCAAGCGGCCATCTAAGATACAACTATTGGTCTCTTTCCGTCCGGAACAAATGAGAGTGAAGAAAACCAAAGACTCAAGGAAACAATTAGTCCAAAGGACTAAAGGACCACAGGAACCACAGCTTCCACTAGCCTGAGACCAGAAAAACTAGATAGTGCCCAGCTACCACTACTGACCGTTTTGACCAGGATCACGATAGAAGGTCCTGGTTAGAGTGGGAAAAAAAGGTACAACAAAATTCAAATTCATTTTTTAAAAAAAAGGCCAGATTTACTGGTCTGAGAGAGACTGGAGGAACCCCCCAAACTATGGTCTTTAGATACCCTTCTAACTTCAAACTGAAGGCATTCCCAGAGATCATGTTTCAGCCAAATAACAAACCTAAAAAATAAACAGTAACACCTGTGAGGAAAGTGCTCCTTAGAACAGTCATCTGTATGAGACCAAAAGGGCAACATCTGCCCAAAAGCAATGATGAGAAGGCAGAAAGGGGCAGGAAAATCAGACAAATGGAAATGGGGAACTCAGGGTGGTAACGGGTAGAGTGCTGACACATTGCAGGGATTGCAACCAATGTCAGGGAACAATTTGTGTATAACTATTGAATGGGAAACTAATTTGCTCTGTAAATCTTCACCTAAAGCACAATTTAAAAAAAAAAATTTTTTTAATGTGTAAATGAACCTTAAATTCTGAAAAAAAAAAAAGTCTTAGCCCCTGACACTCTTGGTCTGAGATGAGATCAAAGAATCTGCAATTTTAGCAAATATCTCAGTGGTTCTGGTGACAGGGTCTGCAGGGCATACTTTGAAAAACACTGGTCTTGATCCTCATGGATCATAAATGGTTTGTGCAATGTACTGCCCGCTATTGCTCAGATTTTTGCACTGAGCCCAAATTAATATTGTATTTTTTATGTCATCATTTAAAAAAAAAAGATATGCTGGGAAGAGGTACATTTCACTAGTGTCCAAAGATTTCACCAGTGTGTGAAAGGAAGCATCACTATATTGACAACCAGCAGAGCTTCCTAGACCACTACCAACTGTCCAAGGACAAAGGTTCTCATTTTTACTACATTTCCCATCTTTTATGGAATATTAAGAAGAGACTATCATATTCCTATACTGTGCTTTTTATTTCTACATCAGCACATACATACACACACTTTTTAGCTCTCGTCAACATTAAAGTTGTTGTAGAGTTTTCCACTAGAATATATTTTGGGCATGAGGACAAAGGTCACTCTTGGAAGGTTGAAAGGTTGCTACTCTCATTGAATATTAGTGTGGATGCTTTTCTCAGCTAAAACCCTTCCTGGGCTATCCCATCTTTTGACTCTTTCTTACATTTTACTTTCTTTCTATGGGCATCATGCCAAACATACAAAGAGGTGACCCACTTTATCAATCTATTATAATCTTTTAAAGCTTCTGCCATTTCAAACATTTATTTTTATATGGCATCGTTCATAAAAATTATCTGAAAATACTTTATTGAGAAGAAGTAAAAATTATGATAAAACAGTTTAAGTATTTTAAACTTTCAGGACTGCGAGGATCAAGAGTTAAGCACATTTCAACAATTTCCCGTAAGTTCACAGTTCCTTCATGTTAAGGGTTTTATTATTCTTAACAATTCTTGTTTTAGGAAGCAGTGACTGGCAAAAGCTTACACTTAGGACTAGATTATCCCACGTGTGAGAAGAATGTAAGCACTGACTTGGGAAATCACAAACACATTCAATTCAGACCTGCCACCATTTTGTTAAGCCAGTATCCTGCTCTGCTCTGACCTCTCATTCTCAGTCTTTGTTATTTCCCCTCTGGCCCTCTCTGAGGCATCTGACACTTTTTTTTTCATTGTTACTCTTTTGTTTTTGTTGTTGAAAATATACACAGCAAAACATACACCAATTCAACAGTTTCTACATCATACAATTTAATGACATTGATTACATTATAGGAGTTGTTTCTCCCTCATAAACTCACTTCCCATATAAGGTTCCTATTTAATCTTTCAAGTTGCTAGTCTCAATTTGATTCCATATAGATAGTTCTTAATAGAACATAATGCTCAAAGCAGACTTTTTTTAGTAGCTAAGCTAAATTATTGTTCAGTTTTAAGATGACTTCTGAGGATATTTTCGGTTTAAGGTTTGAAGATTATCTCAGGGCAATATTTGCATGCATTCATCCACCCTCCATAGCTCCAGAAAGTCTGGAGTCCATTAAAACTTGAAAATCTGTTCTGCATTTTCCCCCTTTTGATCAGGATTCTTCTATGGAATCTTTGATCAATATGTTCAGTAATGGTAGCTGTACACCATCCAGTTCTTCTGGACTCAGGGCAAAGAAGGCAGTTGGTTGTGAAGAAAATTAGCCACACATTCGGTATACTCCTCCTATTCTTGACTCTCTGTTTTCCTCTGTTGCTCCAGGTGAATAAAAACCATTTGTGCCTTGGAAACTTTTAAGACCCTGCAAGCTTTTAAGACCCCAGGCACTACTCAACGAACTCGAAGACAGAACAAAAGCACTAAGCACATTATTAGGCCAATTAACTGGGCTGTCACATGAAACCATGACCCTAACCCTCAAAACCAAGGAACCAAATCCCATGAGATGTTTGATTGTACATAAGCAGCCTCAGCAGCTACACTTTGTGTGTGCGTGTGTCATTGTTGTAAATATATCTACCACACAAC
Source organism: Trichechus manatus latirostris (assembly GCF_000243295.1). Classification (NCBI taxonomy): domain Eukaryota; kingdom Metazoa; phylum Chordata; class Mammalia; order Sirenia; family Trichechidae; genus Trichechus; species Trichechus manatus. Next base: position 12,218,353 of record NW_004443944.1, read on the forward strand.
TTTTGCCAATTCAACTTTTTACATGTGTACAACTTATTGACAGCAATTACAATAATCAGTTGTGCAACCATACCCTTAATCAATGTGATTTTTCCATCAGCATTAACCCGCCTTTCTTCCCCTCCTTCCTGCCCCTGGTAACCACTAATAAACTTTGGTCTTTGTGCATTTGCCTTTTGTCTTTTTATATAAGTGAAGACATATAATATTTATCCTTTTGTGATTGGTTTACTTCACTCAACATAATGTCTTTAAGCTCCATCTATGCTGTAGCATGTATCAAGACTTCATTTCTTCAACTGGTTGAGTAGATTCCATTGTATGTATGTATCACATTTTGTTTATCCATTCATCCGTTGATGGACATCTAGGTTCTTTCTACATTTTGGCTATTGTGAACAGTGCTGCAATGAACACTAGTGTACAAGTCTCTTTCTGAGTCTCTACTTCCAAGTCTTTTGGGCATGAATATACCTAGAAGTGGAACTGCTCAGTAATATGGTAGTTTTATTTTTAGTTTTTGAAAAAGGTCCACACTTTTTTCCACAATGGCTGTACCATGTTGCATCCTCACCAGCAAGGGATAAGGGTTCTAATTTCCCCACAACCTCGTTAACATTTGTTATTTTTGTTTCTTTGCTTTGTTTTGTTTTACATTAGCCATCCTAGTGGGAGTGAAATGGTACCTCATTGTGGTTTTTATTTGCATCTCTCTGATGGATAATGACGCTGAGTATCTTTACATGTGTTTGGTGGCCATTTGAATGTCCTGTTTGGTGAAATGTCTATTCAAGTCCTTTGCCCATTTTATGATTGGGTTATTTGTCTCTTTGTTGTTAAGTTGTCGAAGTTTTATATATATTTTGGTAATTAGATTCTTATCAGATGTATGGTTTCCAAAGATACTCTCCCAGTTGGTAGCTTGTCTTTTCACTTTTTTGGTAAAGTCTTTTGATGAACAAAAGTTTTTAATTTTTATGAGGTCCCATTTATTTATTTTGTCTTTTGCTGTCTGTGCTTTGTTACTATGTTAAATATTCCATTGTTAAAAGCTAGGCCCGAAAGGAAATGAACAGACACTTCACCAAAGAAGACATTCAAGCAGTTAACAGACACATGAGGAAATGCTCACAATCACTAGCCATTAGGGAAATGCAAACCAAAACCACAATGAGATACCATCTGACCTGGCATTACTGGCATGAATTAAAAAAAAAGAAAATAACAAATGTTGGAGAGGCTGTAGAGAGATTGGAACTCATGCACTGCTGGCGGGAATGCAAAATGGTGCAACCATTTTGGAAAACCATATGGCACTTCCTTAGAAAGCTAGAAATAGAAATACCATATGATCCAGCAATTTCACTCCTAGGAACATATCCTAGAGAAATAAGAACTGTCACACAAATAGACATATGCACACCCATGTTCACTGCAGCATTGTTCACAATAGCAAAAAGATGGAAACAACCTAGATGACCATCAACAGATGAATGGATAAACAAACTATGGTACATATACACAATGGGGTATTACACAATGATAAAGAACAGTGATGAATCTGTAGAACATCTCACAACATGGATGAATCGGAGGGCAGTATGCTGAGTGAAATAAGCCAATCACAAAAGGACAAATATTGTATGAGACCACTGCTATAAAAACTCATGAAAAGGTTTACAGAGAACAAGAAACAATCTTTGATGGTTACCAGGGAAGGGAGGGGTAGGGACAGAAAAACACTAAACAGACAATAGGTAAGTGGTAACTTTGGTGAAGGGTAAGACAGTACGCAACACTGGGGAAGTCAGCACAACTTGTCCAAGGCAAGGTCATGGAAGCTCCATAGGCACATATAAACTCCTTCAGGGACTGAATTACTGGGCTGAGGGCTGTGGGGACCATGGTTTCAGGGAACATCTAGCTCAATTGGCATAACATAGTTTATAAAGAAAATGTTCTACATTCTATTTTGTTGAGTAGCATCTGGGGTCTTAAAAGCTTGTGAGCAGCCATCTAAGATACTCCACTGGTGTCACCCCATCTGGAGAAAGGGAGAATGAAGAAAACCCAAAACACAAGGGAAAGATTAGTCCAAATGACTAATGGACCACAACTACTACAGCCTCCACCAGACCGAGTCCAGCACAAGTAGATGGTGCCCGGCTACCACCACCCACTGCTCTGACAGGGATCACAAAAGAGGGTTCCTGACAGAGCTGGAGAAAAATGTAGAACAAAATTCTAACCCACAAAAAAAGGCTTACTGGCCTGACCGAGACCAGAGAAACCCCAAGAGTATGGCCCCCAGACACCCTCTTAGCTCAGTGATGAAGTCACTCTGGAGGTTTGCCCTTCAGCCAAAGATTAGATAGGCCCATAAAACAAAACAAGACTAAAGCAGCACATGAGCCCAGGGGCAAGGACTAGAAGGCAGAAGGGGACAGGAAAGCTCATAACAGGGAACCTAAGGTCAAGAAGGGGAGAGTGTTGACATGTCCTGGGGTTGGTAACCAATGTCCCAAAAAAATACGTGTACTAACTGTTTAATGAGAAGCTAGTTTGTTCTGTAAACTTCATCTAAAGTACAATAATAGGGACTTTCGGGCAACACGGTACTATAGTCAGAAGCACCACTCTGTCCCTCTACAGCAAAGATCCGAAAAACTAAGTCAAACAGAGTCACAAGTCAATCCTGAAACCCTAAGCATCAAAGGAAGAGGTAAAGAACTCAGCCAAGCACCAAATGAAATAAGAAACTGACAGAGAACAGAGAGCGAGGAGAGATACATGCAGAGGTCCCTTATCAGCTACCACAGCAAAGATCCACCATCTTCGACTCCTATCAGAGATCAGTGAACAGGGGATATGAGAAAGCAGCTTCATGGAGCTTCCGGCGGGAGGCAGAACAACCGGTAACCAACAACATACACTTTCCCACCCCCCCACCCTTCTTCACCCCAACTCGGCCTCCTCTGCTTTCTGTGGCCACAGTCTCTTGGCTGGGAAGCACAGGCTTCACCCTAGTGTCGCTTGGATTCCACGTGCCCACACTGGCTGGCTCCCTGAGTGCCATTTGTTGTCTGCTGGTGTTGCTTTTTTCTGCTTCTTTAGATTTCTTTCTTACCTCTCACCACTTCCCCCTCCTTTCTCTCAAATACCTGACTCTGTGTGCCATCTTTGCTTCTTCCTGAAAGGCTGCAAAACACTGCTTGACTTCAAAACTGCTTCCCTGCCCATGCTGCCACACTGGTGGGATCCCCGGGGCTTTTGTTTGTTTGTTTGTTCTGATTTGTTTGTTTGTTTTCTTTTTCTTTTCTCAGCTTGGGAGCCACTTCTAGCCAGGCAGTACTGTGCACCTTCAGAGCTAATCCCTTACTCTGTACAGATTCACAGTGACATCCCTGGGGGCATGTATTTTTTCTTGTTTTTGTTTTTTTGTTTCTTTGTTTTCTTTTCTTCTCTCTCTTTTTCCTTTTTTGTCTTTCTTCATTTCAAGTTTCTCGTCTCTCTATACTTACCTTCTTTTCATGTCTCCTGAATACTTGGCACTGTGTGACAGCTCTACCCCTTCTAGCCAGGCTGTATTTCACAGCCTGGGAGCAACTTCCTCAGTCCTAGAAGCTGCAACAATGGGATCCCTGGGGGCTTTTCTGTCTTTCTTTTTTTTTTTCCTTTCCTCTAATTTTTATTTATTCATTTTTTTACCATTTTTTTTTCATTTTGTTTTTCTCCATTTCTCAGCCTCTCATCTCTCTGCTCCAATAGCAAGCTCCGTTAGCACTCTTTTTTTTTGTTTGTTTGTGTGTATGTTTTTGGCTCCTGTTCCTCTCTCTTCTCTTTCCCATACCCATCTTAGCTCCACACATCAAAAATCTACCCCCTCCTTCCTGCCTACCTGCACCATGCACTGAACATCACACTCCCAAGCAGCACAGGCACGGCCTACCAGAACCTCCCTGCACTCATTCCCGGTCCACCCTGTCAGCCCTAGTACGAGCCAAAAACAACCCATCCCAGCAACTCCCCTTCAGCTGCACCTGCCCTGCTGTACCATACTTGACTGACTGACCCTGCCCATTGGAGAAGGAGGTGAAAAGTATCGTGCCCACAGATGAGCAAACAACAAAGAACACACAGCCTGCCTGCTCAGACATAACCAAATACAACATATGGAAGACAGGATCAGCGAAATTGAAGACAAACACTTGGCTACAACTCTGTTTGAAGAAAAATCAGAAAAAAGAATGAAGAAAAATGCAGAAACCCTGAGAATTATGTGAGATACAATCAAAAGCAAAAATCTTCGAGTGATCAGAGTTCCAGAACAGGGGGAGAAAACAGAAAACACAGAGACGATCACTGAAGAATTGCTGACAGAAAACTTCCCCAATATCATGAAAGATGAAAAGCTG
>NW_004443944.1:12223315-12224549 GCF_000243295.1 Trichechus manatus latirostris
AGAGGTTAATCTGTAAATGACAACAGCATCAAAACAATAAAAGAGGGACTAAATGGTGTAGGTATAGAACCTTCTAAGGAGAGGAAGGCAAGGTGATACCAAGTAATAATAGACTGGTTCAAACCTAGGAAGATAAAGGTAAATTTCAAGGTAACCACAAAGAAAGTTAACAAACCTACTCATCAAAATAAAGAGAAAAAAAAAAGTCTCAGTAAAAACAAAACCTACAAAAACAAAAGAAATGAAAAAACATCCACAAACAAAAGGAATTCAGCACAGGAGAGTAGGAGGAACAAAGAAAACTTCAGCACCACAAAAAAAAAAAAGCATTACCAAATGACAGCAATAAACTCACACCTATCAATAATTACACTGAATGTAAATGGCCTAAATGCACCCATAGAGAGATGGAGAGTGACAGAATGGATTTAAAAAAAAGATCCATTAATACTCTGTCTGCAAGAGACACACCTGACAGACAAAGATGTAAATTTATGAAAAATCAAACGATGGAAAAAATATATCAAGCAAACAGCTACCAAAAAAGAGCAGGAGTGGCAATACTAATCTCTGATAAAATAGACTTTAAAACAAAAGCCACCATAAAAGACAGAGCAGGATACTATATAATGCTTAAGGGGATGATCCATCATGAAGACATAAGCATAATAAACATCTTTGCACCCAATGACAGGGCTCCCAAATACATAAAACAAACTCTAACAGCACTGAAAAGAGAAATTGACAGCTCCACAATAATAGTAGGAGACTTCAACACACCACTCTCAGTAAAGGACAGAACATCTAGAAAAAAACTAAACAAAGATACAGAAGACCTAAAGGGCACAATCAGCCGACTTGACCTCATAGACATATACAGAACACTACACCCAACAGCTGCAAAGTACACATTCTTTTCCAATGCACATGAACATTCTCCAGAATAGAACACATTTTAGGCCGCAGAGCAATCCTCAACAAGATCCAAAACGTGGAGATAATAGAAAGTATCTTCTCTGACCACAATGCCATCAAGGCAGAAATTAACAGCAGGAAGAGCAAGGAAAAAAATCAGTTACATGGAAACTGAGTAACACCCTGCTTATACACATCACTGGGTAATAGAAGAAATCAGAGATGGAATCAAAAAATCCTAGAATCAAATGAGAATGAAAACACATCATACCAAAACCTTTGGGACACAGCAAAGGTAGTCCTCTGAGGACAATTTATA
>NW_004443944.1:12229522-12230699 GCF_000243295.1 Trichechus manatus latirostris
CTCACCCCTTCAGGAGCAAGGGAGAATGAAGAGACCAGGATACAAGGAAAGATTAGTCCAAAGGACTAGCAGACCACAGCTACCACGGCCTCCACCAGACTGAGTCCAGTACAGCTAGATGGTGCTCGGCTACCACCACTGACTGCTCTGACCAAGATCAAAACAGAGGTTCCTGGACCAAGCTGGTGAAGGCTGTAGAACAAAATTCTAACTCACAAAAAAAGACCAGATTTACTGGCCTGACAGACTGCAGAAACCCTGAGAGTAGGGCCGCCGGACACCCATTCAGCTCAGTGGTGAAGTCACTCCTGAGGCTCACCATTCAGCTGGGGTTTGGACAGCCCCATAAAACAAAACAGGACTAAGGAGGCACAGCAGTCCAGGGACAAGAACTAGAGGGCAAGCATGGACAAGAAAGCTGGTGATAGGGAACCCAAGGTTGAGAAGGGACAGTGTTGACATGTCATGGGGTTCTTAACCATTGTCATAGGGCAATATGTGTACTAACTGTTTAATGAGAAACTATTTGTTCCACAAACCTTCATCTAAGGTAAAAAAAAAAAAAAAAGAAGAAGAAGAAGAATTATCTATGTGAGATCAAATCGAGAACAGCAGCACAAAAGGTTTGATGGGAAGCCTAGGTGGCAATGAGTTGAAGATAATAGTGATGGAATAATTTGGAAAAGGATAGTGAGAATAGCAGCACAACTGGAAGAATGTAATTGATGTCACTGAATTGTACATGTAGAAACTTTTGAAATGGTGTAACTTTGGCTATATATATTTTCACCAAAAACAAAAAAAAAGGTCCTCCAAGGTCGAGAAAGGAGAGTGTTGACACGTCATGGGGTTGTTAACCAATATCATAAAACAATATGTGTACTGACTGCTTAATGAGAAACTATTGGTTCTGTAAACCGTCATCTAAAATACAATTAAAAAAAAAGTTAAGAACATCTGTTCATCAAAAAACACCATTAAGAATTGATTGGCTGTTTTAGCTCAGTAATGAAATCACTCCCAAGGTTCACTGTTCGGCCAAAGATTAGACAGCCCCATAAAACAAAATAAGACTAATGGGGCACAACAGTCCAGGGACAAGGACTAGAAGGCAGGAGGGGACAGGAAAGCTGGTAATAGGGAACCCAAGGTTGAGAAGGGACAGTGTTGACATGTC
>NW_004443944.1:12230799-12240642 GCF_000243295.1 Trichechus manatus latirostris
AATAGGGAACCCAAGGTTGAGAAGGGACAGTGTTGACATGTCGTGGGGTTGTTAACCATTGTCATAAAACAGTATGTGTACTAACTGTTTAATGAGAAACTATTTGTATGTAAACCCTCAGGTAAAGTACACTTTTAAAAAAAGATTTAAAAAAACCACAATAAAAATTTTTTAAAAATTTTTGAACATTAAAAGACCTCCAAAAAAAGAATTGATTGGATGCATATGTATACATGCTTGCGTGTGCTGCATATATATTCATATGTAAAATACAGCACATAGAAGGCACAGTTATGGAGACTTTCTAGACATACCCAAACACCTCGCAGGACTGGTGTACTAGGTTAAAAGGGTTAGGATCATAGTCTCCTGGGACAACTCAGTCAATTGGCATAACACAGTTCATTAAGATAATGTTCTACATCCTAGTTTGGTGAGTAGAGTCTGGGGTCTTAAAAGCACACGAGCAGCCATCTAAGATACAACTATTGCTCTCTACTCACCTGGAGCAAAAGAGAATGAAGGAAACCAAAGACTAAAACAAGAAACTAGACCGTGGGGCACCACGGCCTCTTCTTGCCTGAGACCAGAAGAAGTAGATGGTGCCTGACTACCACTACCTACTGTTCTGACGAGGGTCAACTTCTCCTGGATAGAATGGGAAAAATAGGTAAAACAAAATTCAATTCTTAAAAAAGGCCAAACTTAACGGGACCGATAGAGACTAGAGGAACCCCCAACACTGTCGCCCTAAGAAACCCTTTGAACTTGGCACTGAAGCTACTTCTGTAGGTCACCTTTCAGCCAAATAATAGATTGGCTTATAAAATAAATAATATCACCCATGAGTAATGTGCTCCCTTAAACAATCAACTATATGAGACCAAACAGTCAACACTTACCCAAAAGCAAAGATGGGAAGGCAAGGATGGGGAAGGAAGCTAGATCAATGGAAACAGAACAAAAAGAATGGAAATAATGAGAATGCTGACACACTGAAAATTGTAACCAATGTCACAGAACAATTTGTATAAAAATTGTTAAATGGGAACTTAATTTGCTGTGTAAACTTTCACCAAAAACACAACAAAATATTTTTTAATTAAAAAAAAAAAAGCTAGGCCCAACAGTGTTGCCCCTACATTTTTTTCTAAGAATTTTATGGTTTTATTTTGCATATTTAGGTCCTTAATCCATTTTGATTCTGTTTTTGTGTATGGTGTGAGGCATGGGTATTGTTTCACTTTTCTGTACAAGAAATCCAATTTTCCCAACACCATTTATTGAAGAGATTCTTCTTTTCCCGTCAAATGGACTTAGTACCCTTGTCAAAAATCAGTTGACCATAGATGTGTGGGTTTATTTGTATATTCTCAATTCTACTCCATTGGTCTATATGTTTATAGTTATAACACTACTAGGCTGTTTTGATTATTGTCACTGTATAGTATGTTTTGGTACAATCTGTGATATACAGATGACACAACCTTGCATGCTGAAAGCAGAGAGGATTTGAAGCATTTACCGATAAGGATCAAAGACTACAGACTTTAGTACATCGAGGTAAATGCTTCATCAGTAAATGCTTCAAGTCCTCTTCACTTTCAGCAAGCAAGGTTGTGTCATTTGTATATCACAAGTTGTTAATGAGTCTTCCATCAATCTTAATGCCATGTTCTTCTTCATATAGTCCAGCTTCTTGGATTACTTGCTCAGCATACAGATTGAGTAAGTATGGTGAAAGGATACAACCCTGATACACACTTTTCCTGATTTTAAACCATGCAGTATTCCCTTCTCTTGGTCTATGTACAGGTTCCACCTGAGTACAATTAAGTGTTCTGGAATTCCCATTTTTTGCAATGTTTTCCATAATTTGTTATGATCCACACAGTCAAATGCCTTTGCATAGTCAATAAAACACAGTAAACATCTCTCTGGTATTCTTTGCTTTCAGCCAAGATCCATCTGTCATCAGTAATGATATCCCTCATTCCTGGTCCTCTTCCAAATCTGGCTTGAATTTCTGGCAGTTCCCTGTCGATGTACTGCTGCAACCACTTTTGAATGATCTTCAGCAAAATTTCACTACGATTGTGAGGATGGTGTAGGACTGGGCAGTGTTGCGTTCTGTGCACATAGGGTCGCTATGGGTCTGAACCAACTCAATGGCACCTAACAAAAACAACAACATAGTGTGTTTTAAAATCAGGAAGTGTGAGTCTTCCTACTTTGTTCTTCTCTTTCAGCATTGCTTTAGCTATTTGTGGCCCCTTGCCATTCCATATAAATTTAAGGATTGGTTTTTTCTATTTCGGTGAAGAACGCTGCTGGAATTTTGACCGGGATTTCACTGAATCTATAGTTCACTTTGGGGAGTATTGACATATTAACAATATTAAGTCTTCCAATTCATAAACATGGAACATCTTTCCATTTATTCAAGTCTTCTTTAATCTCTTCCAGCAGTGTTTTAAAGTTTTCATTTTATAAGTCCTTCACATACCTGGTCAGATTTATTCCTAGGTATTTTATTCTCTTAGATGCTATTGTAAAAGGAATTGCTTCCCTAATTTCTCTTTCAGATTTCTCATTGCTGGTGTACAGAAACCCAACTGATCTTTTTTTTGACCTCGTACCCTGCAACTTTGCTAAATTCTTCTATAAACTGTAGAAGTTTTCCTGTGGACTCTTTAGGATGTTGTATAAATAGGATCATATCGTTTGCAAATAGAGATAATTTTACTTCTTCTTTTCCAATCTGGACACTTTATTTCTTTTTCTTGTCTTATTTCTCTGGCTGAGACTTCTAATACAATACTGAATAGAAGTGGTGAGAGCGGGCACTCTTGCCTTGTTCCTGATTTCAAGGGGAAAGCTCTTAGTCATTCTCCATTAAGTATAATGTTGGCTGTTGGCTTTTCATATATGCCCTGAATCATACTGAGAAATTTCCTTTCTATTCCAATCTTCTTTAGGGTTTTCATCAAGAAAGGTGTTGGATTTTGTCAAATGCTTTTTCTGCATCCATAGAGATGATCTTGTGGTTCTTTTCCTTTGTTCTGTTCATGTGGTGTATTATGTTGATTGATTTTCTAACGTCGAACCATTTCAGCATTACTGGAATAAAGCCCACTTGGTCATGGTGTATGACTCTTTTAGTATGATGTTGGATTCTGTTCACTAGTTATTTTGTTGAGGATTTTTGCATCTATACTCATAAGAGATATTGGCCTGTAATTTTTTTTCCTTGCAGTGTCTGTCTGGTTTTGGTATCAGGGTTATGTTTGCTTCATAGAATGAATTAGGGAGTATTCCTTCCCTCTCTATCTTTTGGAAGAGTTTAAACAATGCTGGTGTCAATTCTTCTCTAAATGTTTGGTAGAATTTCCCAGTGAAGCCATCTGGTTTAGAAATTTTTTTGTTGTTGTTGAGAGGTTTTTGATCAGTGATTCTTCATTTTTCTCTTCCTTGTTATGGATCTGTTGAGACTTCTATTCCATTTGCATCAGTTTCGGTAGGTTGTGTGCTTCTAATAATTTGTCCATTTCATCAAGGTTATCCAGTGTGTTGCCATACATTGTTCACAATATTCTGTCATAATTCTCTTTATTTCTATCAGGTCAGTTGTAATGTCCCCTCTTTTGTTTCTTATTTTAGTTATTTGCATCTTTTCTCTTTTTTTCCTTTGTCAGTCTAGCTAAAGGTTTGTCAATTTTATCGCTCTTTTTGAAGAACCAACTTTTGGTTTTATTCCTTCTATTGTTTTTCTGTTTTTTATTTATTTATGCCCTGATCTTTTTATTTCCTTTCTTCTGATAGATTTAGGCTTAGTTTCCTCTTCTCTTTCTAGTTCCTGGAGTTGTTGAGTTAGGCTGTCAATTGGAGATTTTTCTTCTTTTCTCATGCAAGAAATTTTTGCTGTAAGTTTCCCTGTGAGTACTGCCTTTTCTGCTTCCCATAAGCTTTAGTATGCTGTGCTTTCATTTCAATTTGAATCTAAGAAATTTGTGCTTTTTCTTTTGATTTCTTCTTGGACTCACTGGTAGTTTAATAGTGTGTTGTTTAATTCCCATATGTTTGTGTATTTTCCAGTTTTTTCTTTTTGTTTCTTTTCCCCCATTATTGATTTCTAGCTTCACTTCATTGTGGTCAGAGAAAATACTTTGTATGATTTCAATCTTTTAAAATTTATCAAGACTTGCTTTGTGACCTAACTTGTGGTCTATACAGAAGAACGATTCACATGCACTGGAGTATAACGTATATTGTGATGTTGTTGGGTGGACTGTTCTATATATATCTGTTAAGTCTAGTTGTTTTATACTGTCATTCAGGTCCTCTGTTTCCTTGTTGATCTTCAAGATGTTCTGTCCAGTATTTAAAGTGGTGTATTGAAGTCTCCAACTATTATTGTAGTGCTATTTCTCCCTTCAATTCTATCAGTATTTGCTTCATACATTTAGGTGCTCCAATGTTGCGTGCATATATGTTTATTATTGTTAAATCTTCTAGATTGACTCTTTTATCACTATATAATGTCCATCTTAATCTCTTCTAACAGATTCTGTCTTAAAGTCTAATTTGTCTAATATTAATATTGCCACCCCAGCTCTCTTTTGGTTATTATTTGCATGGAATATTTTTTCCATTCTTTCAATTTCAACCTATTTGTGTCCTTGAGTCTAAGGTGTGTCTCTTGTAAACGGCATATAGTTGGATCACATTTTATCCATTCTGCCACTCTGCCTTTTGATTAGAGAATTTAGTCCATGTACATTCACTGTAATTATAATTACCAATAAGAAGTAACCTTACTTCTGCCATTTTGTTATTTGTTTTTTTGTGTGTCTTAAGCCTTCTTTGTCTTTGTCCTTTACTACTGTTTGCTTTTGTGTTTTGTTGGTTTATTGTAGTGAGCCATTTTGGTTCTCTTCTCCTTTCCTTTTGTGCATGATTTTTAGATATTTTCTTAGTGGTTACCATGAATATTACACTTAACAACTTGTACTTATAACATTCTAGGATAAGTTGGTACCAACTTAACTTCAGTAACATAGTAGAATTTCTATATCTATACCATTCCTCTCCCCCTTTTTGTTGTTGTTATCACTAATTACATCTCTATATTTCATGTGCCCTGTAACATAATTTCATCCTTGCTTTTTAGATATTTGCTATTAAGAAACATGAAGGACAACACAGTTAGAATTACCAAGCATGAATACCTTAATACTAGCCCTTATATTTGTCCATGCATTTCCCTTTATTAGGGATCTTTCTCTTTATGTATAGCTTTGAATTACTTTCTAGTGTCTTCTCCCTTCCATTTACACAATTCTCATTAGTATTTTTTGTAGGGCTGGTCTGGTGGATATAAACTCCCTCAGCTTCTGTTTATCTGGGAATGTTTTAATTTCACCCTCATTCTTGAAGGATGGTTTTGCTGGGCATAGTACTCTTGGTTGACAGTTTTTTGTTTTTATTTTTTCTTTCAGCTTAAATATAGCATTCAATTGCTTTCTGGCTTCCGATATTTCTGAGGAGAAATCAGCACTTAATATTATTGGTGATCCTTTGTATGTGATTGTTTGCTTCTCTCTCACTGCTTTCAGGATTCTCTCTTTATCTTTAATTTTTGAGAGCCTAATTATGCTGTGTCTTGGTGTAGATCTCTTTGAGTTTATCCTGGTTAGGGTTCTTTGAGCTTCTTGGATTTGTAGATTCATGTCCTTCATTAGATTGGGGAAATTTTCTGTCATTATTTCTTCAAATAATCTTTCTGTGCCTTTCTACCTCTCATCTCCTTCTGGAATTCCCATGATGCATATATTAGGTCTCTTGATGTTGTTCCATAATTACATTAAACTGTGCTCAGCCTTCTTGAACCTCCGTTCTTGTTGCTCTTCAGTCCCTGTAATTTTAACTCTTATTCTCTTAACTCTCTGATTCTTTCTTCTGCCTGATTTAAATCTGTTCGTAAGTCCTTCTATTGTTTCTCATTTCAGTTATCGTCCCTGTCAGTTGCAATATCTCTTTTTTTAGATCTTCACTTTGTTCTTGCATTGTTTTCTTTATTTTATTTTTAGCTCTTTGTCTATGATTTCCATTAGGTCTTTAATTATGTTTAACATTGTTGTATTATATTCTTCTCATTGTTTTTCATTATTTGGTCATCCCTAGATGCACTTTCATTCCCTTTGTCATGTTCATTTGGATGAGTCGTTTCTCTGTTCTTCGTGTGCTTTGTGATTTTTTTGTTGGGGCATTGGAATTCTCAAGGGTATTAACTTTCTCAGTTCTCCCCAGTATCTGATGGTTTTGCCCACACTACTTTCTGCAAAAAAAAAAAAACTCTTAGGCAGGAAGAGCCTTCAGCTTTTGCTTACTGTTTCCTCTCCCTCTCTGTGATAACTCCTTTTCTGTCCCTGGTTTAATTAGGATTCAAAGTTCCAGATCTCAGTTCTCAGTTTTCAACTTTCAATCTCTCCCAAACACACCAGAAAACATGCTATGATCAATCCATCCACTAGCTGGCACCACCACTCAGGCGAGATCGTATACAAATCAATCTGTCTACCAGGGGGCTCACCCCTCTCTCTCTCTTTCTCTGGTTATTACTTCCTTCACTTCTGTTTCTGTGACCACATTTTCCATCAGAGAACCCACACCCAGTGAGCCCCCTTCAGGGCTGGGTGTTGCCCTCCAGTTTTGCCCAAGGCTTCCTTCCCTGCTCTGGGTGGGAGGGCTGCTTTCTATCTGAGTTGACTTTCAAGCAGACTTCCCTTTGTTTCAGGAGGAGGAGGGACTAACACCCTGCCAGAAGATCCTCCAAGAAATCTGTCTTGTGGGATTCAGAGCCCCAGTGGCCCTGTGGTGTTTGGGGGAGAGGGCAGTCTCCTCTGAGAGAGTCCTCCTGACTCCCTTGTAGGGAACCTTCTGTAGGAGTTTTTATCAGTTCAGCAGCCAACAGTTACTGGGTGGTGGAGGGATTGTCATGCTCCAAATGGACCCCCAGGGAGGTCTGCCTTTTTGCTCTCAGAGCCCACCCCATAGTATGTTGGCTGTGGGTGCAGCCTCCATTCAAGATGCTTGCTTCCTAGCACACTGCAGCCTTAGTCAGCGGTCCTCACTGCCGACTGGAGGGGGAATCAGACAGACCCAAGTTGATCCCCAGGGAGGTCTGTCCTGTTGGTTTCAGAGGCCTGAGCTATTGGGTGCACAGGAAGACAGGAAGAGTACTGACTATTGGAGGAGACTCTACTCCTAGGGCCTCCTGTGGCAGTTTGCAACACCCTGGAAACCACCAGTTACCAGGTGGGGCAGGCAGTGTCATGCTCCAGACAGATCCCCACGGAAGTCTGCCTTGTTGCTATCAGTACTGCTCCCCACCACAACCCCCACCCCCCCAGGTAGATTGTTGGCTGTGAATGCAGGCTCCACTAAGATGCCTGCTACCTACCTAGCACACAGCAGCCTCAGACAGCAGTCCTCAGCACAAACCAGAAGTGGGGACATACTAACCCAAACGATCCCCAGGGAGGTTTGTCCTGTTGGTTTCAGAGATCTGAGCTATGGGGTGCCCAGAGAGGTGGGTACAGTGCTGACTATGGGAGCAGATTCCACTCCAAGGGCCTTCTGTAGCAATTCACTGCAGACTTGAAGGTGACAGTGTCCCAGTGGGGGGAGGGGTTGTCATGCTCTGAACAGACTCATAGGGAGATGTGTCTTTTTGCTAACAGAGCTCCCCTGTGGTATGTTGGTTATGGGTGTAGCCTCCACTCAAGATGCCCGCTTCCTAGTACATGGCAGCCTCAGTCAGCAGTCCTCAACACCGATCAGAAGGGGGAGCAGGCAGACCCAAACTGACTCCCCAAGAGGTTCTGTTGTTTTCAAAGGCCTGAGCTCTGAGGTACACAGGTAGGCAGGTAGAGTGTTGACTATGAGAGCAGACTCCACTGCAGGGGGCCTTCTGTAGCAATTTAGAGTAGACCTTCCACAGTGTCCAGGTAGGGAAGGTGCTGGCACACTCCAAACGGACCCCCAGGAAGGTCTGCCTTGTTGATTTTAGAGCAGAAGCTCTCTCTTTGTACCAGCAGGGATTGTGGTGGTTAGGGAAACAGGCTCTTTTTCTGGGGCCACTTCCCCAGTTCACAGCAGCTGGTGGCCCATGTGGCTGGGGAAAGGGGTAAGGACAGTGGGAGAAGTGGTTTCCCTACTGTATGTGACTTGTTGATTCATGGATTCTTGCCTGTCTGTAGCTCCCCACTGCTTTCCTCTGTTCCTGATTCAGAGTCCCTCAAAGTTGAGTGCCGTTTCCTTGTTGTACTTCTTGTTGTACTTGTTGGGGAGGTTCGGAACAATGGTTTGTTTATGCTGCCATCTTCCCAGAATTCCCCATTTGACACTTTTGATAATTCCTTTTTGTGACTCATCCCTGCTCTGGCCTCTGTGGCTCCAAACTCTGCCAGTTCTCCTAACTTTTGACCATTTCTTCTCCTCATCTTTCAGAGCGTTCCACCTGCCCCTTGGTTGTCCCTCAACCTTTGTTTTGAGGAATTTGTGGATATCTAAATTCACACCAAAACTGTTCCTGATTCCCTGTCCCCTTTCTCTCACTTGCATCTTCAAGTTTTACTTTTTCCATTGGAGCTTCCCACTCTGCTAGCCAACATATTTTAATGGATGCTGCTTAGCATCCATTCTCCCTTATTTTGGTAACTGCACCCAAAATCTTCTTTGGAAAACAATGCTTCCCCTATCTGCAGTGCACATGTTGAAAGTGGGGTTTACCCGGGTCCAGGTTACAAAAGTGGGTTCACGACCCTCGGTGGTCCAATCAGAGTCTTCCATTCTCCTGGCCACAATGATTGGTTCAAGGATAAGCACATGGCGCAAGCTAGGCCAATATATGTCCCTTCTGGAATTTTCCACTAAAGCTGCTAAGCTCGTAAGATGTTAATCTAGAGCAGAGGTCAACGAACTTTTTCTATAAAGGGTCAAAGAGAAAATATTTGAGGCTTTGTGGGCCGTAAGGTCTCTGTTGCAACTATGTCATTCTACTTCATGAAAGCAGCCATAGACAGTACGTAAACAAATGAGCACGGCTGTGCTCTAATAAAACTTTATTTACAACATCAGGCAGTGAGCATTAGTCCCACAAACAGCAGTTTGCTGATCCCTTGTCTAGCACTTCTTGTGGCCATCTGTACCAACTCATGGGAAGAACCTGCCTGAAAATGAAGTCAGCACAGAAGAAAGCAGCAGATAGAAAGATTTCTCATGACAAATTTTGAGCAACTGTATCTAGCTGAAGGAACCCCGGTGGCACAGTGGTTAACTGCTCAGCTTTAACCAAAAGGTCAGCAGTTTGAACCTATTAGTCACTCCACGGGAGAAAGATGTGGCAGTCTGCTTTCGTAAAGATTTACAGCCTTAGAAACCCTACGGGGCAGCTCTACTTTGTTCTACAGGGTTGCTATGAGTCGTAATCGACTAGATGGCAATGGGTTTGGTATCCATCTCAGCCTGAAGTTAGAGCTACTTCCAAACATTCTGAATATGTGAGTGTGGTAGGCTGAATAATGGCTCTCAAAAGATATCCCTGTCCTAATCACTAAAGAATTGACGCCTTTGAATTGTGGTGTTGGAGAAGAATATTGAATATACCATGGATTGCCAAAAGAACGAACAAATCTGTCTTGGAAGAGGTACAACGAGATTGCTCCTTAGAAGCAAGGATGGTGAGACTATGTCTCACATACTTTGGACATGTTATCAGGAGGGATCAGTCCCTGGAGAAGGACATCATGCTTGGTAAAACAGAGGGTCAGCAAAAAAGAG
>NW_004443944.1:12240742-12326523 GCF_000243295.1 Trichechus manatus latirostris
AGGGATCAGTCCCTGGAGAAGGACATCATGCTTGGTAAAACAGAGGGTCAGCAAAAAAGAGGAAGACCCTCAATGAGATGGACTGACACAGTGGCTGCAACGATGAGCTCAAGCATAGCAACAACTGTGAGGATGGCACAGGACTGGGCAGTGTTTCGTTCTGCTGAGTGTAGAACTGAGTCAGAACTGACTCCACGGCACCTGACAACAACAACAATCACAGAAACCTGTAAGTGTGACCTTACATGGCATAAAAGGACTTTGCAGATGTGATGAAGTTAAGGATGTTAAGATGGGGAGATCATCCTGGACTATTTAGATACAATCACAAGTGTCCTTATAAGAGAGAAGCACAGGGAGATTCGACACACAGAGAAGACTAGAAGGCAATGGTCTCGAAGTCAGGGATGGGAGTGATGCAGCCACAAGCCAAGAATGCTGACAGCCACTAGAAGCTGGAAGAGACAAGGAATGGATTCTCCCCTAGAACTCTGGAAGGAGTGCAGCCCAGCTAACACCTGATTTCGGCCCAGTGATACTGATTTCTGACTTTTAGCCTCCAGAACAGGAACAGAATAAATTTCTGTTGTTTTAAGCCCAAAACACTCTATTTTTATTCAAACTAATTTGAGTTGGGTTTATGTCACTTGCAACCAAAAGATAAACTCATTCAATATTCAATTATTTCTTATAAGAAAATCCTTTCTTCATTCCAGTTTCTGCTCAAACTACTCTTTCTTTATATCTGGATTTTTTTTTAAAGAATGCATTACACAAGTTCATAACCTCTTATCGGAAACTCTGAGGGCCAGAAGGTTTCAGAACTCAGGCTTTAAAAAGGTAAGCTATGTTAGACTGTATTATTATTAAAAATAGTTGCTATTCTTGCCTGGGTTGGCCCTCCCTGAGGGAGGATTATGTATCTCCATTGTATTGAGCACAGATGGCCACATGACTTGCCATGTCCAATGAAAGGTGAACAACAGTGATGTCTGTCACTGCCAAGAAGCTTTGAGAACCATCAAGTGGTTCCACCATGTTCTTGCTTCCCTCTGCTATAGGACTGCAGTATCCCAAGTAATGGTTGCTTCTTCAGCCTGAATCCCACATGAAGATGACAGGAAGCAGAGCCCTGACCCACAACGGGCATGTAACACTGCGTAAGCCACTGCTGTCTAGGGCTTGTTTGTTACTACAACATACACTATACTATCCTGACTTATACTGTGGCATCTACTGCATATTATACAACACCTGAGGGTGTCCAAGTCAGTACCGTAAGGTCAATCACATTAATACTTCACGGGAAAAATATGTAAATATTCACACTAAAGGGGATGAATTAAAATATGTAAATCACCTCACTTTACTTCAGAGCTTTTAGAAGTTTGGGATTGGAGGGTTTGGGGCTATATATGTCCTATCATGTCTTTACCCATTCCTCTACCATTTGCAATCTCTCTTCTACCTCCACTACTGAAACTACTCTGTCACAACCACTGAATTTCTTACCGCACAATTCCTTCAGCCTTGTTTTAGTTCCAATCCTCCCTAAACTACCATTAACATTTAATGCTGAGATCCATAACTTCTTCCAAACTTTTCCCTCCTCTGACTTCAAAGACCCCATGTGATCCATATTGTCTGCCTTGTGTACTCCTTTCTTCATCTATTTTCCTACCTGGTTCCTCTTTTCCGCTCACTAACTAAACATATTCATTACTGCCAAGTCCATCCTCAATTCTTTTCTAGTCTCTTCTCCTCCAATTGCTTTGCCCCCAGGCAATCTCTTCCATCCTCCACGACTTCAACTCTCACCTCTACACGGATAGCTTCCAAATTGGTATTTCCAGATCTAATCAATAGCTCCAGACATGACCCCCCTCCTGAGTTCCACTTCATACACAGATAAGGGTAATTAATGTTCTTTCTATGCTGGCATATAAATAAACCAATATGTGTCTCTTGAGCACCAGGCAGCTAACAGTGCATGATGCCAGTGAGTCTCATTAGAATCGAAAATCTCCTAGGATGATGAGTTTGAATCTTAGAGGAAGTGACTGGAAACAGCACATTCAATATTATCATGTAAATTCTATATTTTTTTAAAAAGCGAGGTTTTTAATTTTGCTTAGTTTCACTACAAATTACAGAAAGTAAAACATAATAACATCTTCCTGCTTATTTCTTAGTTTGGGATCTCCCTGAAATACAAGAATTAAAGGGCAAGTGGTTTATTTTATGTGATCCCTGGGAACACCAGCAGGGGGCTGGGGAAGTAAGACAGGAAAGGGAAGGCAGCCAACACAGAGTGTGTTATCAAAGCAGTTACCATTGTGGGTAATGGAGCACAATCCCTCCCAATGCTAAACATACCTCGGCATTGTCCCACCTGAGGGGTGAGAGGGCACTGTTATTTATACGTCAGTGATTCCCACTGGTCATTGGTTAAGGGTTAATCCCCAGGAATGTTAATTTCCCACCATTTCTGGTTTGCTTTGCAGGTGGCCAAGTAGGCTTCAACAGCAAGAGAAAGTCCCTTAGCAAAGAAATGCCAGCCCTGGTGAGTGGAAGTTGGGCCAGTGTGTACTGAGGTAATAAGGCAAAGGGACAGGGTTGGACACTAAGGGCATCTGCTACAGCTTGTAAGACTTAGTAGCAAGGAATATTACTCAGCCATAAAGAGAAATGAGGTCCTAATACAGGCTACAACATGGATGAATCCAGAGATTAATATGCGGAGTGAAATAAGTCAGTCACAAAGTGACAAATATTCTATGATTCGACTTACATGAAATATCTAGGATAGGCAAGTGTATAGAAGCCAATGTTCATTAGTGGTTGCCAGGAGTGGGCAGGAGGGAGGTAAAAAGGGGGACTCACTGCTTAGGGGGCACTGCACTTCTGTTAAGGGTGATGGAAAAATCTGGAAATGGATAATGGTAATGGTTGAACAACATGAGAAACATAACTAATGTCACTGAATTGTACACTTGAAGAATGTTGAAATGGCAAATGATTTGTTGCATATATATTTACCACAAATGAAAAAAAAAAGACCTAGTGGTGATTTGCCACACTATCTTGCCTGTCCAAAATCCAAACCCTCTTTTATAAGCTTGGATAGTTGGATAATTTCATACTTATGAGTCTTGATGAGAGGTAGAAACCACCTACAACTATAAAAGCTAAAACTCAGTTGCTTACACTCCCAGCCTCCCTTGCAGCTAGGGTGCAGGCACATGATCCATCTCCAGCCAATCAGGTGCACTCATGCCAGACTGAAGGTAGTAAACTTCTGACACTCAGTAGCAAGAATCTTTTCTGACAAGGTTATCTGGATTGCAGTATGTGCTCAATAAATGTTAGCTGTAATTATGATTGAAAATAATAATTCCAGCTTTTTGTAAATATTTAAAATATGGAACCCCTCCCTTTAACAGAAAAATCTTATGCCCTCCAAAAACGTTGCTTGACAGTCAAAAGAAATTAAGTATCACTGTGGAAAATACATCAAAGCAATGGAATAAAGCATTACATTGTGGTCAAAACAAGCACGGCCCAATCTGGGTATTAATAACCACAGGGTATTGATATGCCTACCTTCTGACACTTTCCCCAATGAAAAATAAGCACTTTTAAGAGATAATTTATTACTACGGCTAGAACGTCTAATTGAGCTTCAGCCGTGTGCCAGACCCACTGGATGGTAGGGATAATGAGATGAAAAATAAATTCCACCCTTCAGTAGAATGCCGATTAGGTGAGGAGATGCACTGGTAGAATAATAATTACAAATGTATTATGACAAAAATATATCTGGAGGACAATGAGAATGTCAAGGTGGGGCTCCTGATCAGCCTGAGGCACCTAATTAAGCAATTTAAAAGAAAAGCTACCGTGGACTTGATTCTGACTCATGGTGACCCCACATGTTGCAGAACAGAGGTTGCACTCCAAAGGGTTTTCAAGGCTGTAATCTTTTGGAAGCAGATTGCCAAGCCTTTCCTCTGAGGCACCTCTGGGTGGGTTCAAACCACCATCCTTTTGGTTAGTAGTCAGTTACTTAACTGTTTACACCACCTGACCCGAAACTTGTTGCCAATGAGTCGACTGTGACTCATAGCAACCCTATAGAGCAGGGGAGAACTGCCCCATAGGATTTCTAAGAAGCGGCTGGTGGATTTGAACTGCTGACCTTTTGTTAGCAGCTATACTCTTAACCACTGTGCAACCAGGGCCAGGGACTCCTAATTAAGTTTCTTGCTATTGTTGTTTGCTACCCACCCCCAAGCAAGAACAATAAACGCTTATGCTGTAAGTCTCTGGGGTTTTGTAGCTATTTGTTATGCGGCAATAGCTAAATGTTGCTGCTGTTGTGTGCTGTCCAGTCAATTTCGACTCATAGCAGCCCCGTTTGACAGAGGAGAACGGCCCCATAGGGTTTTCTAGGCCGTAATCTTTACGGAATCAGATCGCTACGTCTTTTCAAACCACTGACCTTTCGATTAGTAGCTGGGCACTTAACCATTGCACCACACCAAAAACCAAACCAAGCCCACCGCTGTTGAGTGAATTCCGACTCATAGTGACCCTGCAGGGTATCTGAGGCTGTAAATCTCTACAGAAGCAGACTGCCACATCTTTCTCCCACAGTGGTTTCGAACCGCTGACCTTTCAGTTAGCAGTCAATTGCTTTAACCACTGTGCCACCAGGGCTCCTAATTAAGGTCCTTACCAGTTGCTTAATCTGCATCTTAAAATGCAAGTAAGATTTAGCCAGAAAGAGAGAGGACAGAAACGTATTCCAAGAAGAGGGAACAGCATGAGCAAAGACAAGGAGACCGAGGAGTCTGAGAAAGTTGGGTATGGCCAGAGCATAAGTGAGTGGCACACTCGTTTCTTAGCGCTTCCATAACCATGCACCACAAAGTGGGTGGCTCATAAAGACAGAAATTTATTGTTTCAACGTTCCAGAGGCTAGCCTGAATTCAAGGTGTCAGAAGGGCCTTGTCCTCTTCAGAGGCTCTAGGGGAAGATCCTTTCTTGCCTCTCTCAGCTTCCGGTAGCCCCATGTGTTCCTTGGCTTGTGCTACATCTTCCCATGACCATCTTCCCTCTGTTCCTCTGTATCTCTTCTCCTTTATAAGGACACCAGTTATATAAGGTTAGCACCCACCCTACTCCATTATGACCTCATGTTAACTGGTAACATCTTCAAAGACCCTATTTCCAAACAAGGTCGCATTCACAGGTACCAGAGGCTAGGACTTCCACAGAAATTTGAGAGGGACACGATTCAATCCATAACAAGTGGGGAAGCATGCAGAAAATCCCAGTTGACCCCTGAATCCATTCCATGGTAAACAAATCCTACCAAGGCTTTCTTTTTCTAGAAATGTAAGAAAGGAAAGAGGAAGGAGGGAGGGAGAAAGGAAGGAAGGGAGGGAGGGAAAAAGGAAGGAAAGAAGGAAAGGGAGGGAGGGAAGACAAAGGAAGAAGGGAGGAAGGGAAAGAAAGGAGGGAGGGAGGGGGGAGAAGGGGAGGAGGGAAGAAGAGAGGGAGAGAAGGAGAGAGGGAGGGAGGAATGGAGGAAAGAAGGAAGCAAGGAAACAAGGAGTGAATTGCAGAGAAAGGATCAAGGCTGTTGCTTGCTGTCCTCTTTAGAACAAACATTATCAAATACTAAAAACTGCTTCTGAATCAGCATGTGAGCACATTTCTGTGACTTACCATCTTAGAGAAAGCACAGCTGAACTAACGGATCTCATTCATCAAGAAGTGGAGTAAAGTTTGTTGGGAGTGTTTTTTTCTTTTTCTTTTTCTTTAAGAAGGGTTTTTAATTATAATTTATTTTTAAGGAAAATCAACATATAACTGTGTGGATTCCCAAATTATTCTTCAAATAAATCAATTTCTTCACAAACAGAAATGATCATAATTAGAAACACAGAAACATCAGTCAAGATGACTTTAGCGTTTCTAAGAAAAGAGTTTACATCCTGGAGAAGAAATACTGAAACTCCCACCTGGAATCATATTTTCTGCTAGTACATATTTAAGTGCTTGTTGTTAGTAAAGGTGTTAGGTGACAATTTCTGTATTCTAGATGTGTACTCCTTGCGTATTAATTGGAAGCATGGCTGGCCTCATTACTTCAAAAAATATACAATTTTTGCTTTTTAAAATTTGACCTTTATGCAATTTCATCAGCAATTTTATTTGGTCTTCACAGATGTTACCAATATAAGAAATGCCAATTATTCATTTCTCTTTTAAATTCAAATCAAATCAACAAGCCTTACTGAATACTGGTTACTAGCACAACACTTGGTACTGAGAAAACTAAATTTTCCTCTTGTCTTTCTGTGTTTGCTACTTTTTTAGCTATGAAATCCACCTGGGAGCCAAAAAAAAAAAAAAGGAATGCTATCCAATTTCTTGTGATTTAGAGTAGGTAAATAATGAACTTGTTTTTTTTTTTTTAACTCTGAAAGGCACAGTAGTGGTCAGCAAAATAGATCATACATTGGACTTTAAGTGTTATTGAGCCCAATCTGTTTTGGAAGTTACTTAGAATCATTAGGTTTAAAATAAAATTTTCCCAAACCATTCAACAAAAAAACAAACCAAACCTGTTGCCATCAAATTGATTTTGACTCACAGGGTAGAACTGTTCCATAGGGTTTCCAAGGCTGTGATCTTTATGGAAGCAGACTGCCACATCTTCCTCCCGCATAGCAGCTGGTGGGTTCAAATCACCGGCCTTTCAGTGAGCAGCAGAGCACTCAACCACCATGCTACCAGGGCTCCTAAACTATTCGAACCAAACCCAAACCAAACCCACCACTGTCAAGCAGATTCCGACTCATAGCAACCCCATAGGGTTTCCAAGCCTGTAAATCTCTACAGAAGCAGACTGCCACATCTTTTTCCAGAGGAGCCACTGGTGGTTTCAAACCGCTGACCTTCGGTTAGCAGTCAATCGCTTTAACCACTGCGCCACCAGGGCTCCTTTAACTACTCAAGCCTCCCCCAAAAAGTGGAGTGGGTATCTCTATAATTGCCCTTGTTCTGCACCTGAACTTAATAGAATCAGTTTTCTCCTTCCAGGGACAATTCATCTGGAGGAAAGTCTAATTTAAACTCCTATGTAATTCTGGATTTGTTTGCAAGGGGGAAACCCAGATGTTAAGGCACTGAAGAGTTTCATAGGGGTGATGTGAAATGGATGATCCAGATGTTGAACACACAATCTATGTTATTTCTACTCTAGGGACCAATCCTAAGAACCATCAGAAACTTGGGATTATCTTTGGTTTATTATAGTGGGAAGCAGTAGATAAAACGTGGAGATTATCGGGCCTAGGAACTCCAGGGAATGAATCACCTTCAGAAGAGGTTGGGTGAATTCCATTTTCCTAGCAGGCATTTTACAAGGTGCTCTAAATTTAAGGTGTACTGGTTAGCCAGGTACAAAATGCAAAGCACAGTAAAATGGCAACCTGCACATTTAGTTGGGTGGTAAAATCAGCATATAAAGTAAAAATTACAAATTGTCGAAATTATCCTTAAAATCCCCTGAGGACAATATCGTGTCTATACCTACATGCCATCTATGCCATCTTCCAATAAGAACAGAGCACATAATTTTTCTTACAATACTGAAACAGATGATTGTCTTTTTGATTCACACAATAGATAACTTACACTTGAGGGTCATGTTATATGACCAATATGCCTCTTTAAATACTAGAATCTCAGCCAACAGGGTGAGCTGCTCACTGAGTGAAATGCACAAAGATCAATCGGGTTGTTGTTGTTGTTGTTGTTGTGTGGTGTCGAGTCAATTCCGACTCACATCAACCCTATAGGACAGAGTAGAACTGCCCCATAGGGCTTCCTAGGCTGTAATCTTTATGGGAGCAAATCATCAGGTCTTTTCTTCCGCTGAGAGGGTGGATTTGAACTACCGTCCTTTTGGTTAGCAGCTGAGCACTTAACTACTGCACCACCAGGACTCCTTGAGGCCAACTGAAGGAACAGCAAATTCCCTTTTCCCATCTCATGCTCACTATGGAGCACAGAGTGGTAAGTAGACTGGTACATTTGTTCATCAGTTTTTTTTAGATTGTTTTTCTCTTGCTCTGCTTTGTATAACTGTAACTGATATATGTTAAAAAGCATATGTGATGGACTCCACAAGCCCCTATATCTTACACAGCTAAGAGATTAGAAGAACACACAAAGTTCACTAGCACCGTGTCTTAGTTATCTAGTGCTGCTATAACAGAAATACCACAAGTGGATGGCTTTAACAAACAGAAATTTATTCTCTCAGAGTTTAGGAGGCCAGAAGTCCAAATTCAGGGTGCCAGCTTCAGGAGAAGGTTTTCTGTCTTTGTTAACTCTGGGGGAAGGTCCTTGTCATCAATATTCCCCTCGTCTAAGAGCTTCTCAGCTCAGGGACACTGTGTCCTAAGGACACCCTCCATTCCTGGCTCTTCTTGCTTCACGGTAATGAGGTCCCTCTCCTCTCTGCTTGCTCCTCGTTTTATATCTCAAAAGAGATTGACTCAAGATACAACCTAATCCTGTAGATTGTGTCCTTCCTCATTAACATCACAGAGGTTAGGATTTAGAACACATAGGATAATTCCATCAGATCACAAAATGGCGGACAACCACACAATACTAGGAATCATGATGGCCTAGCCAAGTTGAGACATATTTTTGGGGGACACGATTCAATCCCTGACACAGCATGAGTACATTTAAGGCAACATTCAATTGGTATACCCTGGCAAGGTGGTACCAACTGTTCATTTCCAGGCTTCCAGTATCTGTTCTGATTGGTTGTGCTTCTATTCTGATTGTTTGGGCTTCAGTCCTAAATGGTTGGTTCCTATGGTTTAGTATTTTTAATATTGCCACTGGATTGCTATTGTTGTTAGCTGCTGTCAAGTCAGCCCCTGACTCACGGTGACCCCACGCACAACCAAACAAAATGCTGCCCAGTTCTGCACCACCCTCAAGATCAGACACGAATGGACCATTGTGATCCACAGGGTTTTCATTGGCTGATTTTCAGAAGATCACCAGGCCCCTTTCTTCCTAGTCCGTCTTAGTCTGGAAACTCTGCTGAAATCTGTTCAGCATCACAGCAACACACAAGCCCCCACCGACAGACGGGTGATGGCTGTGCTTCAGGCGCATTGGCCAAGAATCAAACCCAGGTCTCCAAAATGGAAAGCGAGAATTCTACCATTGAACCACCGTTGTCCGATTGCCACTGGATACAATTCCCTAAACCTAAGGGCACATACAAGAATGCCATCAACAGAATTTGCAGAAGAGTCTATATATGTTCCAGCCCAACCAGGATGCAGACTACTGAAGCCTAAAGCATTCAGGGCTTCTAAACACAAAAAGACTCTGCCCTACTCTATCAAGGTGTGGTCATGTGGGCTCATTTTTCCCAGCTCTGCCTGCCCCCCCTCCCCCCGCAAAGGCAACCTCCAAGTACATCTGCTGCTCATCATAGAGGGCATCCACAGGCCTGTGACATAGCCTGGTGAGAGCCACAATCGAGGCGGTCTCCGTCACGTGCCTCTAATAGTTCCCTCTCTCAGGGAACTCAGAGAGCAGATGTCAGCGTCGACAGCGGCCCATCACCCTCTCCTCCCATTGAGGGCTGGAGCCTTCCTTCTGGCAGCCACACAAAGGCAGCAGCCGAGGAACAGGTGAGATAAAGGAGAACTCAAAGGGGGAAAGTAAAAGACTAGAGTGAAATGAGAGACTTGAAAAAGGTGGGATGGGGTAAAAATTTTCCAGATACCTCTCCACCGGTCATCAAACTTGGCAGGAAAACAATGAGGTTGTTATCTCAATGACTTTAGCTACGAAGAGCTTGCTTCACCCACTCGTTTCTGGTGTTCTCAGGGCTAGATATTTTCCTCCTTCCTCCTGGTCACACAGAGTTTATCCAGTTTCTAGAATGTCACATACCTGCGCCAGGGCAGGGAGGCAGGAGTTCTGATCTCCAGCCTCAGTCTGAGCATAAGACCTCGATTAGGGGGAGTGGGGATGTTTTTCCCGTTACCATATTCAATGGGCTCTGGTAAAACACCAATCTTTTTTTACTTGTTCTTGCTAATGAGAAATTATTAGCTGGCTTCCAGAGAGAGGGCACACATGTGACGCCTCAGCATCTGCCCTGATGTCTGGGTGCTAGGGCTGTATTTATTTAGAATCTAGGAACCAGCATAGGAAGTAGAGAACACATGGAAACTCTAGTTACCTCCTCTCTCCTAACCACCCAACTTATTCCCCGTGCCCCTCCCTGTGCTAACAGGTGGCCAAAATACTACAAACTGGGTGGAGTTCTTGGGTGGTACACACCAAAATACCCCCTTTGTCTTAGCTATCTAGTGCTGCTACAAGAGAAATACCACAAGTGGATGGCTTTAACAGATGTTTATTCTCTTACAGTCCAAGAGGCTAGAAGTCCGAATTCAAGGCGCCAGCTCCTGGAAAAGGCTTTCTCTCTCTGTCGGCTCTGGGGGAAGGTCCTTGTCATCTATCTTCCCCTGGTCTAGGAGCTTCTCAGCGCAGGGACCCTGGGTCCAAAGGAGGCGCTCCGTTCCTGGCACTTCTTTCTTGGTGGCAGGAGGTCCCTCTCTCTGCTTGCTTCTCTCTCATTTTATCTCTTGTAAGATAAAAAGTGATACAGGCCACACCCCAGGGACTCCCTTTACATCGGATCAAGCATGTGACCTGAGTGTTGCATCCCACTCTAATCCTCTTTAACATAAACTAATTTTGCCTCATTAACCACAGGCAGAGATTAGGATTTACAACACAGGAAAATTACATCAAATCACAAAATGGAAGACAACCACACAATACTGGGAATCACAGCCTACCCAAGTTGACACATATTTGGGGGACACAATTCAATCCATAACGCCATTCAGCCTCATCAGTCTCCTCTCTTACTGCTTTCTATATGCACCAAGTCACTCCTGTAAAATTCAACTACTTGCTGTTCCCAAAAAAACACTCTGCTTTCCTACCACCATGCCTTTGCCTGCACTGTTCCTTCCATCCAGAATGCTTTCTCTCATCTCCACATGTTAAAAATCTGCCCGTCCTTCAAATGCACCTACTTTATGAGGCCATTCTTAAACTCCCAGCCCTTTTCCTCTACCTATTTGATGGCACTTAACACTGTCTACCTTGTGTTTTGTGGAAATTCTATTTATTATTATGAATGAATATGGCTTAGCACCTGCACCGATCCACACAACTAATGGGCATCTGTTAAATGAACAAATGCATGTGGGGAGAGAAAACAACAACATGCACCTGTCAAAGAGAACCAGGGAATTTATGCCTTCCCTGCACCATGCTTCTAAATCAAGGATTGCATGTGTGCTATCTTCCATAACTCTTACACCCATGGCAGACATTACCAATCAATCATGACTCGCTCTCTGAACCCCGGCACAACCATGCCTCTAAATCAGGGACGGCAGTGTGTGGCATAATTTCTACGGCCATGGAAGACATTACAATCACTCATGATTCTCCTTCTCCCTCAACCCCAGCAAAACCTCAAATCCCTCCAATACAGAGCTCCAGGCAGACACTACTAAGCAATTTGAATTATCACGAGATGAAACCCACTGCCCTACCAGCTTTACTTCTCCAATCAGAATTACCCACTACAATCATTCCATATACCTCTTTCCATTCTTTTCTCAATCTTCCCAGTTTCCAGCCTTGTGCACACCCTGGCCTCAACTTTCAGACTTAGCACTGGGCATTATTTCCCATTCAACAGGCTCAGCTAGGCTTTGGCCACAGTTCAGGCTTTCCAGCCAACTAAACTGACTGTCATTGTGTCATACTGTGGTGGCTTGCATGTTGCTGTGATGCTGGAAGCTATGTCACTGGTATTTCAAATACTAGCAGGGTCACTCATGGTAGACAGGTTTCAATAGAGCATCCAGACTAAAACTAGGAAGAAAGGCCTGGCAATCTACTTCCAAAAATTAGCCAGTGAAAACCCTATGGATCACAACTGAACTTTGTCCAGTATAGTGCTGGAAGATGAGCCCCTTAGGTTGGAAGGCACTCAAAATACACAGTGGCCGCAACAATGGACTGAACATACCAACAATCGTGAAGATGGCACAGGGCCGGGCATGTTTCGTTCTGTTGTACATGAGGTCGCCATAAGTCAGAGCCACCTCAACAGCAGATAACAATAGGCTTCCTCAGCTAAACTGTCCTCTCAGTTCAATCCATTTGTGGGACCCCACTACCAACACCTTGGCACTGTCCCTACCCTAGAAAAAGAAACTCACACTACATGCCCATCCCAGAAGCAAGAAATAGACTTCTTAGGGCAGGAAGGTCAAATACATATAGTAGAAACTCCATCTACCCCTTCCCATGCACGTGGCAAGCATTGCTGGTTGAACATGATACTCTGTCGTATGAGCCAGGATGCATCCTCAGAGGTTTTCTTAACACAGGACTCCAGACAATCATTATAAATCAATCTCGGTTTCCATTTGATATGAAATATATTTGCCAGTCATGCCACATGCTCCAAAATTTAAAACACTATAGATTGCATAAGCCCTGGCAGTGCAGTGGTTAAGAGCTCGATGGCTAACCAAAAGATTGGCAGTTCAAACCCACCAATTGGTATGCGGGAGAAAGATGTGGCAGTCGGCTTTCATAAAGATGTACAGCCTTGGAAAACCTATAGGGCAGTTCTACTCTATCCTGTAGGGTCACTATGAGTTGGAATCAACTCAATGGCAACAGATAAAAATAGAGAACATTAGACTTCCAAGACCTCTCTTCATTTCCCTCTTAATCCTACAAGGTCCATGCCAAACAGGACTTTACAGAAAAGGACCCAGCTGGAAAATGCTGCCTCAACGTAATTAACAGTGGCTGGCACTGTGGCTGACTGAAACGTGGCGCAGATTCTGAGGTCCTGGCAATGCGTACCTCCTCAAACCCGCATCCTTCTTTGCATTGAAGAAATCTTTCAAAACTAAAAATTACAACCTGTCACGTTACATTACATCAAAGCATGATGTGACATCATAATTTTTTAAAAGCCTTTGTTTTAACTTATGATACTGTATTATGCCACAGAAAGCTTGATTTTCCCAAGTACCAATAAATTTTGATAGTGATGGTTTATCCCAAAACTTTGGCAGACTGGAACACCACGAAGGTTGGCCAAAAAGCGGTATTTAGCTGCTACTGAAGAACCGCTTATGAGTGGCCAGGGCCATATTCAGGCTCATGTCCTCTAAAAGCTCAAACCCTGTAGGCTTGCAGTGCAAACCAATATGGCAGCCACTCACCAATACGGCTATGGAGGACATGAAATATGACTAGTCCAAACTAAGAAGTACTATGAGTATAAAATTCAAACCAGATTTTGAAAACTTACTACAAAAAATAATAAATATCTCATTGATATCTTTTCTATGTTGATTATATATTGAAATAGCATTTTTATATATTAAGTTAAATAAAACATAGTATTAAAATCACTTTTGCCTTATTACTTAATACAACTGCTAGAAAATTTTAAGTAACATACATGGCTAACATTACATGTCTATTGTCAGTGCTGCTATAGAATAACCCGTTGTTTCTGTGATTGGGAAGGCCAAGAAGCTAGATACTTTAAACAAAAGAAAGCTTAAATCTCTTTAGTGGGTTCAGACAGGACATTACTGTGTGATTACAAAGAGTAAAGCTGTAAGTATTTATATTATTCATTCAAAAACATTTATTGAGCACCTACACACCAGATACTTTTCTAAGCACTAAGGATAACACAGAAGTACAAAAAAAGAATAAACTAAGTCCCTTCCCTCATGGGGGGAGACAAACAATAAAGAAACGTGATGGAATAAAGCCGGGCAAGGGAATGGGGATGCCAGGAGGAAGGATCCTGTTACCTTCCGTAGGATGCGCAGGGAAGACATGTCTGAGGAGTAACACAGGACTAACACAGAACAGAAGGGAGGGGTGAGCCACAAGGCTATCTGGGGAAGAGCATTACAAGCCCACGGAACAGCAAGTGCAAAAGCAGGAGCGTGCCTGGTGTGGCTGGGAAGCTGCAGGAGTCCTATGGGACTAGAACAAAACTAGAGGAGAAAGAGGTAGCAGATGACATCAGAAATGGGGGCTAGGTGTGTTTCCATTACATAGGGCAGGATCAGCAAACTAGGACCCACACGCCAAATCTGACTGTTTTTGTAAACAAAGTTTTATTGGAACACAGCCACAATCATTCATTTATGTATTATCCAAGGCTGTTTTCCAACAGTAGGGTTGAGTAGTAGCCGAGATACGGCCCAGAAGTTCAAGTATTGGCAGATTAATTTCTGCCGTGTTAACCAAACCAAGTCCCAACTGTCCAGGATAGTGTCCCTTATCTTAAAGACAGAAAAGTGAGAATTTATGGCTTTGGGTTTTTCTTGTTTTGTTTTTGTATTTGGAGGCTGTGGGGTTTACTTCTTTTGTCATGTTCTGTGTAACGGATGGACAGGTCAAATCCAGCCTGCTGCCTAATTTTGTATAGCCTAAAGCTAAGGATAGATTTTACATTTTCAAATGGTTGAGGAGGAAATAACAGCATTTCATGATGTGAAAATTACATGTAATTCAAATTTCCTTGTCCATAAATAAAGTTTAAATGGAACACGGCTATGTTGTTGTTACGTGCCAGGTAGTCGGTTCCGACTCACAGTTTATGCACAACAGAACGAAACATTGCCCGTTCCTGCACCATCCTCATAATCGTTGCTATGTTTGAGCCCAGAGTTGCAGCCACTGTGTCAATCCATCTCAGTGGGGGGTCTTCCTCTTTTTCACTGACCCTCTACTTTACCAAGCATAACGTCCTTCTCCAGGGACTGATCCCTCTTGATAACATGTCCAAAGTACGTGAGACAAAGTCTCACCATCCTTGCTTCTAAGGAGCATTCTCGCTGTACTTCTTCTTTCAAGACAGATTTGTTCATTCTTCTGGCAGTCCATAGTATCTTCAATATTCTTCACCAACACCATAATTCAAAGGCATCGATTCTTCAATCTTACTTATTCATTGTCTAGCTTTTGTATGCATATGAGGTGATTGAAAATACCATGGCTTGGGTCAGGTGCACCTTAGTCCTCAAAGTGAAATCTTTGCTTTTTAACCCTTTAAAGAGGTCTTTTGCAGCAGATTTGCCCGATGCAATATGTCATTTGATTTCTTGACTGCTGCTTTCTTGGGCATTGATTGAGGATCCAAGTAAAATGAAATCCTTGACAACTTCAATCTTTTCTCCATTTATCATGATATTGCTTATTGGTCCAATTGTGAGGATTTTTGTTTTCTTTATGTTGAAGTGCAGTCCATACTGAAGGCTGTAGTCTTTGATCTTGATCAGTAAGTACTTCAAGTCCTCTTTACTTTCAGCAAGAAGGTTGAATCATCTGCATATCACAGGTTGTTAATGAGTCTTTCTCCAATCCTGATGCCAAGTTCTTCTTCATATAGTTCAGCTTCTCGGATTGTTTGCTCAGCATACAGATAGAACAGGCATGATGAAAGGATACAACCCTGATGCACACCTTTCTTGATTATAAACCACGCAGTGTCCCCTTCTGTTCAAACGACTGCCTCTTGGTCTATGTACAGGTTCCTCATAAGCACAATTAAGTGTTCTGGAATACCCATTCTTCCCAATGTTATCCGTAGTTTGTTATGATCGATACAGCCTTTGCATAGTAAATAAAACACAGGTAAACATCTTTCTAGTATTCTCAGCTTTCAGCCAGGATCCATCTGACATCAGCAATGATATCCTTCGTTCCACATTGTCTAAGTTGTCTAGTGCTGCTATAACAAAAATACCACAAATGGATGGTTTTCACAAACAGAGATTTATTCTCTCACAGTCTAGAAGACTAGAAGCCCGAATTCAGAGTGCCAGTTCCAGGGGAAGGCCCTCTTTCTGTCAGCTCTGGGAGGAAGGTCCTTGTCATCAATCTTCCCCTGGGTCTAGGAATTACTCAACACAGGGGCCCCAGGTCCAAAGGATGCACTCTGCTCCTGGCTCTTCTTTCTTGGTAATATGAGGTCCCTTTCCTCTCTTTGGTTTCTCTCTTTTATATCTCAAAAGAGATTGACTCAAGATACAACTTAATCCCATAGATTGTGTCCTAACTCATTAACATAACTACCTCTAGTCCTGCCTCATTAACATCATAGAGGTTAAGATTTGTAATACATAGGATAATTACATCAGATCACAAAATGGTGGACAACCACACAATACTAGGAATCATGGCCTAGTCAAGTTGACATACATTTTGGGGGGACATGACTGAATTCATATCACACGTTCTCTTCTGACTCCAGCCTGAATTTCTGAAAGCTCCCTGTTGATGTACTGCTGCAACCGTTTTTGAACTGTCTTCAGCAAAACTTTACTTGCATGTGATATTAATGATATTGTTCAATCATTTCCACATTCTGTTGGATCACCTTTCTTTGGAATGGGCACAAATATGGGTCTCTTCCAGTCAGTTGGCCAGGTAGCTGACTTCCAAATTTCTTGACATAAATGAGTGAGCATTTCTAGTGTTGCATTTGTTTACTGAAACATCTCAATTGGTATTCCTTCAATTCCTGGAGCCTTGTTTTTCATCAGTGCCTTCAGTGCAGCTTGGACTTCTTCCTTGGATACCATCGGTTCTTGGTCATATGCTACCTCTTGAAATGGCTGAACATTGACCAATTCTTTTTGGTACAGTGACCCTGTGTATTCCTTCCATCTTCTTTTGATGCTTCTTGTGCCGTTCAGTATTTTTCCCATAGAATCCTTCAATACTGCACTCGAGGCTTGAATTTTTTCTTCAATTCTTTCAGCCTGAGAAATGTTGAGTGTGTTCTTCTCTGTTGTTTTTCTAACTCCAGATCTTTGTACATTTCATTACAATACTTTGTCTTCTCCAGCCGCCCTTGGAAATCTTCTGTTCAACTCTTTTACTTCATCATTTCTTCCATTTGCTTTAGCTACTCGATGTTTAAGAGCAAGTTTCAGAGTCTCTTCTGATATCCACTTTGGTCTCTTCCTTCTTTCCTGTCTTTTAATGACTTTTTGCTTTTTTTAATGTATGAGATCTTTGACGTCATCCCACAACTCGTCTGGTCTTCGGTCATTAGCATTCAATGCATCAAACCTATTCTTGAGATGGTCTCTAAATTCAGGTGGGATATATTCAAGGTTGTACTTTGGCTCTTATGGACTTGTTTTAATTTTCTTCAGCTTCAACTTGAACTTGCATATGAGCAATTGATGGTCTGTTCTGAGTCGGTCCTGGCTTAGCTCTGATTGATGTTATTGAGCTTCTCCATTGTCTCTTTCCATGGATGTAGTCATTTTGATTCCTGTGTATTCCATCCGTGAGGTCCATATGTATAGTCTCCATTTAAATTACTGGATAAAGGTATTTCCAATAAATAAGTCATTGGTCTTGCAAAATTCTACCATGCAATCTCCAGTGTCGCTTCTACCACCAAGGCCATATTTTCCAGCTACTGATCCTTCTTCTCTGTTTCCAACTTTCACACTCCAATCACCAGTAATTATCAATGCATCTTGACTGCATGTTTGATCAATTTCAGACTGCAGAAGTTAGTAAAAATCTTCAGTTTCTTCATCACTGACATTAGTGGTTGGTGCGTAAATTTAACTAATAGTCATATTTACTGGTCTTCCTTGTAGACATATGGATATTATCCTATCACTGACAGAATTGTACTTGAGAATAAATCTTGAAATGTTCTCTTTGACGATGAATGTGATACCATTCCTCTTCAATTTGTCATTCCTGGCAGAGTAGACCATATGACTGTCTGATTCAAAATGGCCAACAGCAGTCCATTTTAGCTCACTAATGCCTAGGATATCAATCTTCATTTTTGACAACTTCCAATTTTCCTAGATTCATACATTTCATATTCTGATTATTAATGGATGTTTGCAGCTGCTTCTTCTCATTTTGAGATGTGCAACATTAGCAAATGAAGGTCCGAAAAGCTTTACTCCATCCACATCATTAAGGTCGACTCTACTTTGAGGAGGCAGATTTTTCCCAGTCATATTTTGAGTGCCTTCCAACCCGAGGGGGTCATCTTCCAGCACTACATCAAACAATGTTCCACTGCTATTCATAAGATTTTCACTGGCCAATATTTTTAGAAGTAGATCGCCAGGTCCTTCTTCCTAGTCTGTCTTAGTCTGGAAGCTCCTCTGAAACCTTTCCACCATGGGTGACCCTGCTGGTATTTGAAATATCGGTGGCATAGCTTCCAGCATCACAACAACTCGCAAGTCAGCACAGTATGACAAACTGACAGACAAGTGGTGGAACACAGCCATATCAATCATTATGTATTGCCTGCTTTCACCCTACCAACAGTATTTACTTTCTGGGCCTTTATAGTAAAAGATTGCCAACCACTGGATAGGGCCTTGTCAAACGTTGGACAGATATGGCTTTCACTCTGAGGGAGACAAGGAGACTGGCGTGGTTTTGCAGAGATGTGACACGACCTGACATGTGGTTTAAAAGTTCTCAAGAAAAATGTTGAATTGCCAAATGCTGTATTATCCATATGTTTACAATAATAAATATTTACATTTTAAAAGGGGGCACAGATGAAAGCAACGAGTCTCACTTGAAGCATGGAGGCTTCTGGGACAGCCCGCCAGTCTGCAGTCTTCTTAAGGACAAAGCTCCTCTCTGAGTTACCTCCAAGCCTCTGCACACCTGCACCGTGTTCATGAATGTCCTGCATAAAGGTTTGCCGAATAACTGAATGAGTGAAAGAGAGGCTAGCCCCTACTTTTGTACAGTGAACTTCCTGAACCAGGAGACCTAGTGCGGGTTTTCTTAGGACATATACCTTCTGTGTGTGTGCCTATGAGCTTGTTCCCTTTGCCTTGTCTTACAGCTACTTCACAGTGTGGACAATGTCCATCCCCTGTGCCAGCCGCATGCATTGGCCTGGGAATGTAGTCTTACCTACATTAAACTCACCTCTCTGTTAACTTGATACAAATAGGGGTGCGTCCTTTGGCACATCAGGCCTGGCCTGTGACGCGAGATGTGAAGTCACTCAGGATAGGAGCAGCATGACTGGCAGCCAGGCTCACCCAACTCAGCCGCCCCATGACCTACAGCAGCACCAGTGGTGTTCTTCTGTCCTTCATCCACACCAGCATCCTTTCTGATTTGCTCAGGCCCAGGTCACATAGGTCCGCAATTATTTTTTAATATCATCCTTGACCAAGCTCTTGCTTGTCAGTCATTTTCCCATCCCTGGTTCCTCGGAAATCGATGGCTTTCGTGTTCACTCTTGCCAAGATATCACAGCGGTCTCCTCACAGGTCCTCCAGCTTCCAGCCTTTGATCCCTTACAGATGATTCTCCCTTAGAAGCCAAAGTGAGGCTTTTAAACCATGTCAGATCACGTTACTCCTATACTCAAAACTCTCCCATGGACCTCGTCTCACTCACTTGGGGTAAAAGGCAGTCTTTACGGTGTCCTACAGCAGCAGTTTTCAACTGTGGCAATTTTGCCCCTCAGGGGACTGCAGTGGATTAATTACTTCTGTGTGTGGCCTTTCTAGCCATGGTCTTGTAACTCCCACCCAGGTGACTGGGCGATATGTTAACTGTGGCCTATCAACAGGATTGGTCAGTTTTGCCTTAAAAGAGAGCCAATTGCAGAGCAGAGAGGAGGAGCCCATCACCACCAAGGAAGGAGAGCCCAGCAGGAGAGACCCAGCAGGAAATGGCGCGGTGGGCTTCCCGGCCCACGGAGAGAAAAAGCTGAGTGTCTTAGGGCAGAGACCGAGGGCCAGGGAAAGGCATGCCTGCAAGCATGGCTGGGAAGGGGCTGTCTGATGGAAGAACTGTATCCTGAGTGTTCCTAAGCCTGAATTGTAACTGTTACTTCCCTAATAAACCCCATAATTGTGATTATGGTCTGTGAGTTCTGTGTGGTCACTGCAATGAATTATCAAACCCAGCAGAGAAGTAGAGAGTGTTGTGGGAGGGACGGTTGGTGTCAGAATTGGTAGAGATAGCCAAGAGAGGAGGCTTGTCTCGCCTCCACCTCATGGGAGTCAGCCTTGCACGGTTGATCTTGGTTCTGCTTCTCCCTTATGGGGTTGGAGGAAGTCAGACACCTCCCCCAAGTCGTTTTTACAGGGACATTTGACACAACTTGGGAGGGGAGTGCTCCTAGCTGCTAAATGTCCTCCAATGCACTGGACAGCTCCCCACAACAAAGAATCATCCGGTCCCACCTGTCAACAGTGCCAAGGTTGATGACCTCAGCCTACAGGGCCCTGAGTGGTCTATCCCTCCTACACCCATTGTTACTCTCTCATCTCATTGTCTTTGGCTGGTTTCCTCTCTCACTCCACTCTGGCCTCCTGGCTGTTTCTCGAACCTGTCAGGTACATACTACCCCAGGGCCTTTGCACTTGCCATTTCCTCTGCCTGGAACACTCTTCCCCTAGGTATTGGCATGGCTCTCTTCCTCACCTTCTTTAGGTCTCTGCTCAAATGTCCCCTAACCACTGAGGCATCCTTGGCCACTCACTTTGAAGTAGCATCACCTCCTGCCCAGAATTCCCTGTCCCCTTTCCAGGTTTATTTTCTTTGCAGCATTTATCACCATTTCACATACCAAAAACCCACTGCCATCAAGTCGATTTCAACTTACAGTGACCCTATAGGACAGAGAAGAACTGCCCCATGGGTTTCCAAGGATGTAAATCTTTATGGAAGCAGACTGCCACGTTTTTCTCCCACAGAGCAGCTGACCTTTCAAACCGCTGACCTTTCAGCTAGCAGCCGAGCACTTAACCACTGCACCACCAGGATTCCTGTCTCACATGCTGTACATATTTTTTCACTTGTTTATTTTGTTATCGTATGTCCTACAGAGAGGGATTTGTGGTTAGTTCCATAGAGTCAATTCTGACTCATGGCGACCCCGTATGTCAGAGCAGAACGGCTCCATAGGGTTTTTGAGGCTGTGACCTTTCAAAAGCAAACTGCAAGGCCTATCTCCTGAAGCATCTCTGGGTGGGTTCAAACAGCCAACCTTTCAGCTAGTAATCCAGTGCTTAACCGTTTGCTCCATCCAGGGACCCCAGAATTGTTCATACCTGTGTCGTTTGTCATTTAATAGCTGGAAGCCTCCCTGTATTAGTACACACTCCTTTGGTTTCAAGTGGCAAAAACACTAACTCCACTGGCTGAAGCACAAAAGATAATTGGCTCATATTAAAAAAGAAAAACCACCTGAGGGAGGTCTGATCGGGCAAATCTGGAGTCAGAGGTTCAAGCAACGTCCTCAGGGCTCAGTATTTCCCAAGGTTAGCTCCATTCTCAATTGGGCTCACACCTCATGGTGACAAAACAGCTGCCAGCAACTCCAGATTGACATCCTTACAGCTCATGTCCAGCAGGAAGAGAGAACTTCTCGCTCCCGCTGGCTTCAGTAAACGTCCTTGGATTCACGCTGATTGGCCCTTTAACTCAAGGCCTTTCTCTGGAGCTGCGAAGATACTCTCCTCTGATTGGTCAGGCCTAGGTCAGACGTCTACTCCTAGCCTGACACCCTTTGCACCTTTCTTCCTTCCTGCTCTTCTCATCTGTCCACGCTCCCTTCTCAACAAACAAGCCAGTCCTTCCTGTCTCACACAAAGAACTTTTGCCCTTTTCCCTGAAGCCTCATCACTACTTTAAGATTCTCAGGGTCTCATCCTCTGCCCTACGAATGTCTCAAATTATTTTCCCAAACAAAGACAATTTTCTTGTCTTAGAGGAATTCTAATGCTACATGTCGGGAAAATTTTTTCACCTTTCTACATTATTTGTTTAATTCCTGATCATTTTAACCAAAACACCAAAAAGAAATAAGCATATAGCCCTTTCTATTTGAATAAGCAATTAACCAAAACAATTATATTTTGCCTAGTGTTTTAAAATGTTTCCATTATGCAGACTAAATTTAAGAATACCAGAAAAGCTGTAGGAAAGACACACTCCCCAAAAAATCACACAATGAAAATTCTAGTATCTCATTTTTTTTTTTTAAAGAAAGAATAAGCAATGGCCTTACAAAACATAAAATCTTAATTCTGTACGTGTGAAAGTTCTGGACCATTGAAAATAATGATGGCGATAGTGATGATGATGATGATAATAAAGTGGCTAGCAGGCTTTCTTTCTAGGAAGAAAGGCCTGGCATTCCACTTCCAAAAATCAGCCAGTGAAAATCCGGCGTATAATACAATGGTGAAGGTGGCACGGGACCAGGCAACGTTTCATTCTGTTGTGCATAAAGTGGCTGTGAGTTGGAGCGCACTCGACCGCAACTAACAACAACAACAAACTGGCGTTTATTAAGACACAACACCCTCAACAACGAGCTCAGACGTATCAAACGCCGTGGAGATGCTGCAGGACCGGGCAGTGTTTCATTCTGTTATATGTAAGGTCGCCATGACTTGGAGTCAACTCGACGGCAACGAACGATAGAGATATAAACCAGCCCCCCTGCAAAGCCCTGTAACACACGATTAGGTTTAAAGCCCTATTTAATTCAAATTAAATTAGAGACTATTGCTATCCCCATTTTACAGATGCAGTAACTACAGCGGAGAGAGGTAAGGTGATTCTTCCAGCTAGTAAATAGCGGAGGTGGGATTCAAATCTCCCTTAGTATGACCTCAGACGGCAAGCTTTTCACCCCTGCCTTCATTCTTCCAGCCTGTCTCCTGACAGGTTATAACGCCCACTCTTTCCCGCATATTTCTGCAAAGCTTTGTCATCTTCCAGTTCTTTCAGAGACTGGCCCTGTGCCTGGGTCTTCCAAAAATTTACTAAATTTACTGAAAGTTTACTTTGCACCTGCTCACTTCAGTTCACTGAAAAACAGCAACAACTGCCCACCCAAATGAAGACACGGCATGTGTCCCCAGCCTGGTTTCTCTGTCCAGATGCCTGTGTCTGGGCACAGAGCTGTCCCTTTCAATGCCTGTACATACCATGACCCAACCTTATAAACACACGGATGTAATTCCCACTCTTTGCCCCTACAAGCAAGCCGTCTGTGGAATGTTTGAGGATGGGAAAGTACTTTTGATCCTGCGGTGGGGAGGGAAGGTTAACTACTATTCAAAGCCAGAAACCACAGAGCAAGCGTTTCCTACTTAGAGACTGCTGACACTTGACGCCAGATCATTCTTTGTTGTATGGGCTGTCCTGTGCATTGTAGGATCTTTAGCAGCATCCCCTGCCTCTATCCATGAATGTAACACCCCCTCCCAGTTGTGACAACCAAAAATGTTTTCAGACGTTGCCAAATGTCCCTTCAGGACAAAATTGCCTTTGGTTGAGATCCGTGACCATACAGCTATAAAACACACGACTGCGGGCTGCCATTTGCAAAGGGCCCCTTTTTGAGAACCTCTGCTTCCTGCGAGAATGTTTCTGCACTGGTGTATCCGTGTTTCTATGCTGAGCCCGCAGTTTAAAAATATTAGCATCCGGAGGCCTTGCACCTAGAGAACTGTGCTAAACCCCAGCAAAGAGCAGCCCCAGATCCACGGCAGCAGAGGAGAGGGTGTCCTCCGCCAGGACCTCTAAGGAGCCTCTCCCGCAAACCCAGCTCAGTAGCCCCTCTTGCCAAGTATGCTCCGATCACTTGGATTCCCAGAACTAAACGATGTAAAGTAGGAGGCAAAAAAATAAAAACTAGATTCTCTTTAGCTTCCAAATCTCTACGTTCACGTCACCTTCCTGGTTATCTGATTACTTATATCAGGGTTTCTCCATCTCAGCACTATTGACATTTGGGGCCAGATAATTCTCTGTTCTACGGGGCTGTTCCATGCATTGCAGAGTGTTTAGCAGCAACTCTGGCCTCCACCCACTAGATACCAGCAGCTCCTCCCAGTTATGACAACCAACAGTGTCTCCTTTCGTCCCATGGAGGCAAAACTGCACCTGGTGGAGGCCCGCTGCGTTATATGAATTTCTCTTCCCCAGCTATTCGGTACGGATTAACCATTGCAGGCTTTACCCTGGTCATCCAAGGCACCATCACAGGAGCTATTTAATTTTAAAATCCTTCGTCAATACATATATGTTGCATCTACAGCTGTACTCTATTAATAAATCCAGATCCTCCTTTTTTTCAAAGGAGGAACTGCTTTTCTGGAGGTTTACCGTGAAATATCGGCATGGAGGGCCTAACAGGAGGAGACGGTGGCTCCTTTCTGGGGTCCCAGCCGGTCTCTGCAGCCCCCAAGCATGTGCAGCACTGTTCTAACCTTTGCGGCTGCTCGATGATCATCTGTCATTTCAGAAAAATACGGGAAGAGCCTTGAATTCTTACTGCCCTCTAGAGAAATTCCGGCAGAAGAGCTCAATCTGTCACAGTCAGCAGAAAAACAACACTGCCAGATGCAACCGCACCTCGCAGTTGTAAAGCAAACAATTTATTTGCTGGATTTTTTGAAAGACGAGTCTACCAGACCCTTCCTTTACAGTTCGCACCTGAACAAGGAGCTGATGTTGGCTCGTGCAGTGACGCGGTCGTAATTTTGCCAATTCCAGATCCACTGGCCAACAAGATGATTTCGTACCCACCGATGAATCAAAGACCCACATTCTACAAAGTAACAGTAGACCATATTTTAAATGCAAATAGTCAGGTTTGGACAAATGTGTTCTCTGGCCTTGGTTTACTGGCCTATCAACGGTCATATAGACAGAGATTTCTTTTCTACACATCTCAGAAAGCCAAGATTGAAAAAGTAATTCACTAATTCTTTATGCTGGCATTAGGTTTAGGTGGGTGAGAACTTTCCAGCATGTTTTAGAGATAATAATGACATTTTATTTTTCCTGTTTCAAAAAACATTTGTTTAAACTTTGTATACTACCGTTTTGATGAAGACTTTCCTGTGACTTAATGAACACCTGTATTCCAATGAAAGCTTCAACACTGAAATTAAAGTGAATGTTCCCTACCAAAGTCCCAAAAAATTTATCCCTGGTCTAACCCCTGTCTCCTTGTCACAGCTGGAAATCAAAAGAAATAATTTTAAAAGTATAATGCCTGAAGACACATACTAGATAAGAAATCTCGCCGGTTTAATCGGAACTTTCAAATCATTGTTTCCATCATGACAGGCAACAGCAAAAAAATGCTGAATGTTTATGCCTAATGGGTCTGCCCTTTGCCAGAGAAATTCTTTTAGCTATGGCAGGAAAACATATAATTTTTATGGGCTCCTGGAGAGAACACACACTGCCCTCTACTGGTGCACAGGCTCATAATTTTATGGGGTCCCTGGATCAGGCTGTTACTATCAAATGTAGATCAATAATCTGATAGATTGACAGGGAACTAATAGTTACCTTTATTGTTTCCCATTTTTTCCCACCCTCTTGACAATGTGATTTTTTCCTTTGTTATCAAAGGCTGTGGGAACTCCTTCACCAAAATGGAACTATGTCAGAGTATACTTAGAATACTTGAACTTTCATCAGACACAAAATAATATGTACACGCATTCACAGATCTAAAGACTCAACAAAATAATGTTTTACTGCCAAATAAAATAGTAAGTTTCTCTCTGAATTTGAACTATCTGTAAGTAAGCCATCTAAGGGTATCAGAAACTCTTTCATATTCAAAATTAGTCAAAAAATAAAATAAAATCAACATATATGCATACATAAATCAACATATATACATAAACAAACATACATATATGTCTATTTATGTTGGATAGACAGATAGATGAATAGATAGATACAAAGTGAAACCTGTGAGAGCTGGAACTCAGTGGGACTGCCTTGTTTTTCCAGGTCTCGCAAGTTTTCCGCCTCTGACTGGGTGCTGTCTTACCACTTTTCTATCGCTCTCTATTAATGGAAAATATCTGAGTTTTCTTTCTCTGGCAGGTTTCCACCTTACGCAGGTCCCAGCTTTCACGGGTTTTACTGTATATGGCTTTGAGGGCTACGGGCTATTTCAGCTAGAGTATATAAAGTTATTTTTTTAAAGAGGAGACAGAAAATATAATGCAAGATAAATTTTTCCCCAAGTCTTTTAGAAAGTCAAGATGCTGGTTCATTTTAATCTCTTTAAAAATGTACGAATTTATCATGTCCAACTATTTTCATCTACCGCATTACAGACTCCTTCTAATCTCACTAATTTCCAACAGTTAAGAAAGGGAAACAGGGAAAAATAAAAGCCAGCATATTCAGTCACAGCAAAGCTCCTGGAACTGTATCCAAACCGGAGCTGTTGGTCTGTGGAAATGTAAAAGTCATTTCTAAATATAGCATTCAGGAGCCAGAGAATCAGCATTTCTGTTGATGAAACACCTTTTTGGGAAGTAGCATGTGCAAGGCTGCGCTTCTCTCTGACACATGGGAAAGTCACGAATCTCACCGCCCAACCCTCCACCCTGGAGTGGGCCGGAGATGCTTCGCTCATGCACAGAACCGTGCACATTCTTACCGACTCTCTTAACCTGCTACTGCGCCAGACTGGAAATCAGAGCAAATCATTCCCTGGGCCTTTCTCTCCTTGTCTTAAAAAGTAAAAAGTAGGTTTCATAAGGACTCCTTACTTGCTAAGGATGCTCGCCAACTCACAAACCAAACCAAAAGATGAGGCCAAGCGCTGAACCACTCGAGTCAGCGTATGGGGGGTTTGCGGTCAACTACACGACCACCGGCCGCAAGGACACAACCACCCAACGTGGTCCCTGACCAGCTTTACAGCCTTGACTCCTGCCTATCCCGTCCCTCCAGCCATTCTGGAAGGCTTTCAGGTTCTTGAATCTGTCATCCTCTTTCCCAGCTCGGGGCCTTTGTGCACGCAGTTCCCTTTGCCCAAAACCTCCTCCTCTGTGCTTTGCATCTTGAGCTGTTTCTTGTCCTCATTGGTCATTTTCTAGTAGAAGCATCTGTGATGTCCCTAACTAGAGTAAGGCCCCATCCCTGTCAGTTTTGGTCTATCACAGCCAGGACCAGCTTCAGAGGTGTACAACCTGTGCTCAGAGGGGCCCCGTGCTTGGTTTAATGTTCCGCTGTAGCTGTCTTAAAATGAATCATTTTTTAACAAGGGCCCTACATTTTCATTTTGCATTGGGCCTCACAAATTATGCAGCTGGCTTTGATCACAGCCCTTTGTTTTCTTCATAAACCATATTTTATAATTGTTGATCGGTCATTTTATTTGGGGGGCTGAACTGTTTCTTCCAACAGGGCAAAAATCGTATCTGTCTTGTTCATTGTTTGAGCACAGTCAGGTGTGGCACCACTAGTCACATGTTGTTGTTGTTAGTTGCCACTGAGTCAATTCCAACTCTTAGCGACCCCACATGACAGAGCAGAAGAACCAACACATCTGTCCTGGAAGAAGTACAGCCAGAATGCTCCTTAGAAGTGAGGATGGTGAGATTTTGTCTCATGTACTTTGGACGTGTTATCAAAAGGGACCAATTCCTGGAGAAGGACATCATACTTGGTAAAGCAGAAGGTCAGCGAAAAAGAGGAAGACTCTACAACAATGAGCTCAAACATAGCAATGATTGTGAGGATGGTGCAGGACCCAGGCAGTGTTTTGTTTTGTTGTACATAGGGTCACTATGAGTCAGAACCGACTCAACGGCACCTAACAACAATAATCTTTACAGAAGCAGCTATCCAGGTCTTTCTCCCACAGAGTGGCTGGTGGGTTT
Organism: Trichechus manatus latirostris; assembly: GCF_000243295.1. Lineage (NCBI taxonomy): Eukaryota > Metazoa > Chordata > Mammalia > Sirenia > Trichechidae > Trichechus > Trichechus manatus. The sequence goes on from NW_004443944.1 coordinate 12,268,636, forward strand.
GAACTGCTGACCTTCTGGTTAGCAGCCGAACACTTTAACCACTGCACCACCAGGCTATTGAACACTTGAAATATGGCTAGTAGGACTGAGAGGCTGAATTTTAAACTTTACTTAATTTTAATAAATGCAGACTAAAATTCAAATAGCTTCATGTAGCTAATGGCTACCATCTTGGACAAGTCTAACCCATAAGGCCTAGCATGGTAACTACTACACTGTAGGAGACCAACCAATATTTGCTGAATGAATAAATGCCCCTAGTATACTATAAGAGCTTTTTGAAAGAAGCCCCATGGTAGTGACAAGGCACTTTGCTGTGCATCAGAATTCTCCAAAGAATTTGTTAAAAATACAGGTATCCCCAGCCCCATACTCCAAGACTCTGATTTAGCAAGTTTACAAAAAAGTTCAGTCATCTGGTATACCCTACAGTTTGGGAACCACTGTGTATAGTTTACGGGGACTTGTTTCCAGAAGCTTGTCTTTACATCAATTATGCAGATCTCCTTAACGGTTCCAGGTCAAATATTATTAACACAAATACCATTTCTAGAAGAATTTTATTACCCCTAAAAATGTCCCAGACGCAACCAATGGCGTGTTTCAAATAATACCAAATCCACTAAAAGTCCAGTGGAGGAAATACATTTTGACCATCCCTTTTGTTTTGTTGCAAGCAGCTTTGACCTATAGCCCCTTTTACTGACTTTCAGAGACCAAGAGTCACAGATATTGCTTTATTCAAGACTCAGAAATGACTGGTTACATGTGTGCATAACGGCCAGTATTAGGTAAAAGCCGGACTTTATGAAGGAGATGTGTAGATCTCAGTTAGGAATTATTTGAGGTTGTGGGGTGAAAACCGGAAAATCTTTGTTCATAAATGTGGAGAGTGTCATTTTTAATGACTTTGATACAATCTTATTCTTCCTTCTTTCTCTCATACACACACACACACACACACACACACACAAATGCAAAAGGCTGTTAATGTCCATCCCCCTTTTTATGCACCTTTGTCTTTAACCATTATTATAATTCAGTCTTCTAACATGAGCGCATCTTCCTCCACTGAGCGATCAAAGACACCTTCCTAATCAACATTACACACAGTATCGTAACAGATGGCACCAGAGTGAATACAAGGATGAGCCGTAATTCACTCTGGGGCTCTGCTGATGTCATAAACCGCACAACCAGCTTTATGGAGAGTGGCTGAGCCTGGAAAGTGAATTCTGATCTCGGCTCACTCTGGGAGCCATCTGTTAAGGAAACAGATTTAAACGCAGACCTTTTCATCTCTGTCGTTTACAAAGATTTCAAACTTTTGCTGTAAAATTTAAACTTTCCAGCCATGAGAAGATTAAAATTCCTTTCGGGAAGCACTTTTGGTTTTGTATTCTGTCTTTTAACTGACAAGTAGGTTAGTGGTCTTACCACCCATTGCTACAAAACTATTTAAAAGGAGAAAAATGGGCCCCGCTAAGGTGAATGGTGTGGCTTTGTAGGTTTGTTTCCAACGCCCTTCTCCCTGACCTGCCCCCCACTCCAGAGACGGAAAAGGCCAGAGTCACTTTCCCAGCCTCCTTTGCAGCAAGTGGTGGCCATGTGATCCAATTCTGGCCAATGAGGCATAAAGGGGCAACTTCTCGGAAAGTTTACCTTCTTGTTTTAAGGAGAGTTCTATCTGAGGAAAGACCCTTCCACCTGCTGCTCCTCTACTCTTACCCTGACCCCAGCACTTCCAACTTTGGATCTGTCAGGAAGGGGTGCATTATCTGAAGCTGCAGCAGCCATCTTGCAATCATGAAGGCAGAGCTCTGAAGATGAAAAGCCACCTGCTGAGCAGAAAGCAACAGAAGGACAGAAAAGTCCAGGAGCTTGATGACCTTGTGGAGCTGCTGAGTGAAACAAACCTATCACAGGCCACTGCTATCCAAAAGGTTTTCACTGGCTAATTTTTTTTTTCAAAAGTAGATCTCCAGGTCCTTCTTCCTAGTCTGTCTTAGCCTGGAAGCTCCACTGGTATTTGAAATACTGGCGGCATAGCTTCCAGCATTACAACAACCCACAACCCACCACAGTACAACAAACTGGAAGCGGCAGTCAAGAAATCAAACAATGTATTGCATTGGGCAAATCTGCTGCAAAAGACCTCCTTAAAGTGTTCAAAAGCAAAGATGTTACTTTGAGGACTACGGTGCACCTGACCCAAGCCATGGTATTTTCAATCACCTCATATGCATGCGAAAGCTGGACAATGAATAAGGAAGACCAAAGAATTGAATTATGGTGTTGGCAGAGAATATTGAATATACCATGGACTGCCAGAAGAACAAACAAATCTGTCTCGGAACAAATACAGTCAGAATGCTCCTTAGAAGCAAGGATGATGAGACTCTGCGTCACGTACTTTGGACATGTTATCAGGAGGGACCAGTCCCTAGAGAAGGACATCATGCTGGGTAAAGTAGATGGTCAGTGAAAAGGAGGAAGACCCTCCACGAGATGGACTGACACAGTGGCTGCAACAATGGGATCAAACATAGCAACGATTGTGAGGACGGTGCGCACCGGGCAGGGTTTCATTCTGTTGTACATGAGGTCACAATGAGTTGGAACAACTTGACAGCACCTAACAACAAGCACAGTCTACCTCCAGGCTTCTTGTTAAAAAATTTTTTTTAATTTAACAATTAAAAAATATATATATTTTTTTACATTGGGTTCCTCAGAAGCAGAGCTTGAGACAAGGATTTGTGTGCAAAGAGTTTACACAGGAAGTGATCCCAGGAAGCCCGTTTAAGGGAGTGGGAAAGTGAGAAGGGAAGGGAAAGGAGCCAACAGAGTGTGTTAATGAGCAGATAACCCCTATGGGCATCCAGGGACCAATCCTGGTGGGGACATTCCTCAGTACTGCCCCACTTAGGGTCAAGGGAGCTGGGGTAGTTATCTACCAACGCCCATCTGTCATTTGTTGAGGACTACATTTCCCACCTGCCCCAGCAAGCATGCTCAGCCAGCCAGAGAAGCCCTCCAGCAGAGAATCCCAGGTGCTCTGAGTAAGAAACCATTGGCCTGCATGAAAACACATGGGTAGGGGTGGGATTTACACGGCACTCCAACAGCTTCTTCTATAGTAAATTATAAAGGTCTCACGTTTGAGTCATTATTTGTCGATAGTCTGTTACTTGTAGCAGAAGTTGTTCCTAACGATTATCACTGTGAAACTGTTCTTGTAAGTCATTTGTACCCCTCAAATTTCTCTATAATACTATGCTAGGGAAATGGTATGAATGATCATTCATTCAGCAAATTCCTATTATTGTGAACCAAGCAGACGCGGTCTCTGCCCATGTAGGGCTTACTCTCTGCTGGGGGAGACAGATACTGAACAAATAAATCACACTCACCCTCACATTTATCTAACACGACAAGTGATGGTAAACACTCTCAAGAAAAAGTGAAAGACACAATGAGAGACTGCCACAAATTTAGAATGTGGAGTCAGACTGGCTTGTGAACCAGAAACTGGAGAGAGGGGCGGGAGATAGCCAGGTAAGAAGAGAGAAATGTTACCCCTTATCCTGGTACAAATGAGGAAGAACCCCCACCATATAGGACATGATAAAGGCAAAAACAAGATCATTCAAATAACATTTTTAATGGGAAAAGAAAATAAGAATTTGATCCTCTCCCAAAAACTTTTCTTAGGTTGATTAGACCTAAAAAATAAGTTGAATCATCACAGAAATTATCGATTTCTCTAAAAACAAACAAGTCATGGCCAAACTAAATACTAAATTCTGATCTTCCTATTATCTGGATTAGAAGACAATTCCTTTGGGAATTTATCCTTAGAGAAATAAAAAGTGGTTATTCACAAAAACTTGATTTTATTGTGTAAAAAGAGTTACCATTTCTTTACCACCACACTTAGGCATTTATATGCATACACATCTCTCAAAATGCCAGGTTCATGGCCATGTGCTTGCCCTTGGGTTAGGCTTCTCCCAGGCCTTCATCTTTCATCACCTCTGCAGACTCATGCAACAACATCAAAATCCCAGGGGTCTGCAGAATACAATTCAGAAAACAATGCTATGGAAAAAAAAAAAATTTCCAAATCATAAGTCAAGGCATTTATAAAGACATTGCTGATCATCTAAGTCAGGGTGGCAAACTATGGCCCTCAGGCCAAATCTGGCCCAAGTCCTGTTTTTATAAATAAAGTTTTATTGGAACACAGCCACATCCATTCATTTACCTATCATCCATAGCTACTTCCAAATGTTAGAGCTGAGCAGTTGTAACAGAGAATATATGGCCTGCAAAGTCTAAAATATTTTCTCTCTGGTCCTTTACAGACAAAGTTAGCCAATCCCTGATCTCAGTCATTGTTTGCAGGAAATAATCATAAAATATCTATGCAAACTCCAATCCTGGTCTACAACCAAACAGGATTATAATGAAAGCATGGAAGTAGAGCTAAAGGACAGCACAAAGGGACTGTGAGCCTTCTAGGAAGGTAAGAAAGAGACACAACTTATGGCAGGCAGCTTTCCCCACAATGCCTGAACACGCTAGGAGTTCTCATCTTCCCACCCAACTTCCCATCTCAGAGATCAACCAGGGGCTGGCCCAGCCTCCACTGGGACCCTTCATCCCTGGTCTCTCTGGCATATAGGTCGATAGGCACTCAGAAATCCTCTCTGGATCCCTGATTTCTACCATCCCCAAGGCTTGCACATGCTGATCCCTCAACCTGGAGCACTCTTCCCTTCCCGCCTTACTGGATAAATCTGCTTCCTTCCAGTGTCATCTTCAATATCACAGCCTTTGAGAATATTCCTCGAGCTTGAAAGCTTGGGCTGGACGCCCTCATCTATGCTCCCATGTTGCTTTCTGTTTTCCCTCTACTTCTGTCACTGTGTCATAACTGGTTGATGACTTGTTTGATTCCTCCTCTAAACTATAAGCTCCATGCAGTCAGAGCCACATCCATCTAACTTACTGTTGCATAATTCCCAGACCTTAAAACAGTTCCTGGCACATAGTAATACATAAACGTGTGCTGAATGAATTCCTTTGTATAAAGTTTATGGGTGAAATAATAAGAGAAGTGTAATGCATGTGCTACAGAGAGAATTACACACTAGCTGTCTTGAGTATTGGTCCCCGGCTCTATCCCACTGACAAGTTTCAAGATACGAAGTTTGAGTGGGGGAGAGACAAAGAGAATAGCATGTGCAAAGGCCCTGAGGCAAGAAAGAATATGGGGCATTGATGGCATTGAAAATAGACCAGCAGGCGCAGTGGTTAAGTGCTCAGCTGTGAACAGAAAGGTCAGTGATTCAAACTGACCAACCACTCTCAAAGAGAAAGATGCGGTAGTCAGCTTCTATAAAGATTTACAGCCTTGGAAACCCGATGGAGCAGTTCTACTCTGTCCTATAGGGTTGCTATGAGTTGGAATCGACTTGACAGCAATGGATTATGGCCGGAGCACAGAAGGCTGCAGAAGCAAGTCAAGACCAGAGCACACAGGCTGTGGTAGGCCATGTTAGGAATTTGCAATCTTATCCTAAAGGCAATAATAGAGGAAACAACGAAGGTTTTATTAGGATAGTGGATGATTTGATTTGTACCACCAGCATCAGAAGCTGTGAATTGACAGACAATAGACAGCATACTTTAACTGAGTGCCTACCTTTGTACTAAATATTAGGGATAAGGTGCTTAATAACTCATTGTCCTAAGGGCTTCAACAGAGCTAAGGCTCAGAGGTCATTGAGTGAGCTCCTAAAGGAGCCTCTACATTTCGCTCACGTGCATGCAAGTGTGGGGTCTACACAAACCCCTAGTATTGTTTTACTACCTGGGGACAGACTAGGAAAGGAATGTCATTCAACCCAATGGAAGTATTCTGCAGCCAAAATATACCATTAGCCCTCCGTATCCGCAGCTTCCACATCCACGGATTCAACCGACCGTGGATCAGAAATATTTGTGAAAAAAAAAGCGAGCTCAAGGGCCCGAGGGCAACGCGGCGGGCAGCACAAGGCAAGACAGGGCTCCGCCAGAGGAACGGTACATGGATGTGAAGGAAGAAGCTCCCGGGGGACGAAGGCAGCCGCACCCCGAAACAATTTGGACAAGCGAGGACACTAGGAATGGGGCTGCGAACTTAGGCTCCAGGGTGGGGGAGGCTTCTGGGGCTGACCGAGGATCTAGGGAGCATGTTTGTGGCAGAGGTCTCGGCATGGAAGAAGAGAACAAAGTTTGTAGCCCCACAACCTAGCACCGGCCATACTGTGCATGTGCAGCATCCACAGTCCCCTAGGACCTCCCACCTGAGGACCCCTGGCTGGAGGGCAGCCTGACAGGAGGCCCAGATGCGGCTGTCCTTTAAAGTGCCTGCTTTGATCCGGAGCCTCACGTCTGCCCTAACCTGGTCCGGCTATCACTATTCCACTTGAAAGCGAAACACTGATCATTCCTGTGCTACGTTTAAAATAAAATAAAAAAAAAAAAAAAACTACGCCATTTTATATAAGCGACTTGAGCATCCAAGGATTTGGGTATGGCAGGGGGGTCCTGGAACCAATCTCCGGTGGATACCTAGGGATGACTGTGTAATAACCAGAAGACTCTGAAAACATGTGAAATTGTTCACAGTAAACTGTTAAGTGAAAAAAGCAAGATGTCAGTTTTGATATATACCAACGGATGGCAAAGTTTTTCTGTAAAGGACCTGATAGTAAATATTTTAGGCTTTTCTGTCCATATGGTCTCTGTCACAACTACTGATAACTGTGCCATTGGGGCATGCATGCAGCCACAGACAATATATGAGTGAATGGGCATGGCTGTATTCCAATGACACTTTATTTACAGTAACAGAAAAGAAAAAAAAAACCAACCCCATTGCCGTTGAGTCGACTCCGACTCATAGCTACCCTATAGAACACAGCAGAACTGCCCCATAGGGTTTCCAAGCCGAACTTCGGGTTACAAGCTGGAGCCACCAGGGCTCCAACAACAGGCAATGGGTCAGATTCGGTTCGTGAACCATAGTTTGCTGACCCCTGAGCTATTCTATAATTATAACCAAATGAAAGGGTAATATCTATGAACATAGACAAGAGGACTCATTATGTTTGGGGGATAAAATTATGGATTTGGTGGCTCGCTGTTTTTGCCTATTCTGCATTTAATCATTCTTCTGTGAACACTACCCTGATTTTGAGGGTGGGGAGTATCTCCCCTTCATAATCTTTAATCCATGGAGTCCCAGGCATTAACCGCCCCCCGCCCAAGATGCAAAGTAGGGCATATGCCCCAGATCTGGTCCATAGATCATTTCATCTCCTTGGCTGCGGAGATTCATTCAGAGAGAGGCATGAGCCAAGCAGGCCATCAGGAATCATTTCCTTGAATGAGTTTTTTTTGAAATATTAGAAAAACGGACCTACGGCTGAGTTTGCTGAAATCACAGTGTGGGAGCCTGGAGTTGCTGGGATCCATCTTTCTACCCCAAGCATTGATTCTGTTCAAGAATGATGCCCACACACTGGAAAACAGAACTAAGAAATGGAGAAATCCTGTTTCCAGATGAACATTGTTTGAGTCTCTAGACCAAGCCTTTTCTGAAGCTAACCCTATTCCCGGATTTCTCAGTTAGTTAAGCCTATACCTTGCTTTTTTCACTTCAGCTTATGTAAATTCAGTTTTTGCCACCTTCAACCAAATATCCTGAACGAGATCATTGTTAATGGTGCCCCCATTTTAAGAAGTCCTTTGATAGGTGTATTATATCACTTTAGCAGCAAATAAAATTGAGAGAAGATGAATGAAAAGGCAACGTATTTTAAAAACTCATTTCTCAAAAGAAAATCATGCTCTATTTTATTGATTTTCTTGACCAGTGGAGTGGCTGAGCCAGTTGCAGTTCTTAAATTTGACCAAGCAAATATAAGCACTCGCTCCAAAAATTGATTGGGAGCCCATTTTGGAGAAAATATATAAAGACAGGGCTGTAGTGGAGGTCACAAATGATGACAACAGAAGATAATTCAGGGAAGACCGTCTGACTCTGCGAAAACGTGGTGACATATGCAGGACAGCTGAGAGTCTCCACGAGGGGATGGAAGCTATCCATGACCATCGCATGGCCACGACCTCTTAGAAAAAAGACTTGGGAAGAAAACACAAATGGGTCCAAGTAGCTGCTGTGCTTAAAACTCGGCAGTGGTTCTCAGTTGCTTGCTTGGCCCCAAAATCCAACAGTGGGTATGATTTTCACAGAACACAAACTTGAGCGTGCAATAATTTTTTAAAATTTTTCTGTAATTCCATTTAATCTCTTTTTATCTCAAGTCTCCAATCTGCCTATTAGAAAATTTAATCACTTTCAAGTAAATGCCATCATTTTGGGTTTAAACTCAATCAGTTCAGGATTCTTCACACACACACACACACCTCCTTCCTCCTCCCTTGGGCAGCCCCCAAGGACTAAGACATTTTGTAGCACGATAACATTAGGAGGCAGAGTCTGATCTGTTGCCGCACTCTGCTCTCTCCACTTGCATCTGGGAATACTTTCTGGTCTTCGGTGTTGTTGGCGTTTACCTCCCAGCATCTACTAAGAAGTCCGTGTTACCCATCATGTCTCTGCTTATCAGGTCTACCAAGCTCAATATATGGCTTCCATGTCAAGATTCAAATGAGCTACTCTACCATCAACTACTACAACTACATTTCATCACGCAAGAAGCAAATGGCTCTCTCTATAAAGACGCTTCCAAGTAGTTGCAAAGAGCACTTCCACTTTTATCCCAGTGGCCAGAACGTGGCCACATGGCCACACCCAGCCACACAAAAAGGCTAAGATATGTCGCATTATTCTCAGTGATCATGTACCTGGGTAACTTTTGGGGATCTAATTACTAAGAAAGAAGGGGGGCTATTAGGAGACAACTAGCATTCTCTGTCTCAGATATAATGCACTTCAACCTCATCCCGTATTTAAAGACAATTATAGAAAAACTATAAGTGAGAAATACTAAAAACAAAGAAAAAAGCAAAGAAAGAAAAATTAAGAGCCAACTTAATATTAATAATCAAAATATGAATGTTTGAAGACTCATGATGAGCAAAAGCTTCAACAGGAAGGAGAAGGCAAAGGGTCAACAGCTGGAGTCTGTTGGGGCGGAGGTGGGGGTGGAAGGAAGTGGGGGGAGGGGGACGTGGGGCTGGGAGGATTCCAGTGAACAGTGAACAGTAGAAGAGTTGAGGCCACCTCAAAACATGAACAAACTTTTCACAGTCGTTTTCTTGATCTTTAAGGGAAATAAACTGAGCGCGAAGCAAAGAAGGTGAGAAAAACACAGCTTATAAATGGAAACAGTGGAAAATTCACATCAAGCCTACAGCTCAGTCTCAGAACAAAGGGAAACTTTTAGGGTCAAAAACTGTACGTAAGACTCTTGTACAGGAAAATGTGACCGTATGGGGGAAGAGGAGCTTTGGGAAGAAACTAAACAGGGTGCCCTCGCCTAATACTGACACAAGGTGTGGTACAACCTGGATCTTTGGCTTTGCAAAATAGAAAAATGCATGCACGCACAACTGGAAGAGCGTAGTCGATGCCACTGAACTGTGCACGTAGAAATTTTTGAAATGGTGTATCTTTGGCTATGTATATTTTCACCAAAAAAAAAAAAGATCGAGAAGGGAGAGGGTTGACATGTTGTGGGGTTGTTAACCAATGTCATAAAACAATATGTGTACTACTGCTTCATGAGAAACTATTTGTTCTGTAAGCCTTCACCTGAAGTACAATTTAAAAAAAAAAATGCATGCACATCTCATCCTGGAATTTGATACCTTACATTTTTCATCCTCCAATTTTGCACAGTTCTAATTCTCGGAAAGAAGGAGAGGAACCTGCCCGATTTAAACAACACACAAATTAAGGTGTGACTTTTGGCTCCATTTTTTATTATATATAGCTATCATCTGCTCTAGAAGAAGCTGGATTTCTTCCACTAAGTTCATATCTCCTTCTGTCTTTTTTAAAACGCATTTTAAAGCTTCATGTTTCTTTCTGGAAAGTCTACCATAATGTAACAACAGATTTTAAAGCTTAAATGTATATTAATCATGATGCCAACAACCACAGTCTAATTTAGTCCTTACCTTTTACTGACAACGTGAATTTTAATTAAGTGCATAATGCATAATTAAGATCTGAAATGCATAGTATATTTTTGGTCCTGTTTACGATGTGTAGGAAAATCTAGGATAGAATGGAGTTTGCTTCACTGTTGCAAAGAACTTAAAATTTTACAAATTAAACGAATGGTGGCTACAATTGGATTTTCAAAGACATTTTGACAACTCATTCAAAATGGCCGACAAAAACTGGAAACAAGCTTTATGTTCATTAATAAGAGTAGGGAAATGATCAAAGTATGGTACATCCATAATATGGAATATATGCTTTCCTCAAAATAACAAAGTAGTTTTATAGGCACTGATATGGAAAAATATCCAACATATATGCTTCTTGTTGTTGTTAGGTTCCGTCAAGTTGGTCCCGACTTACAGCAACTCTATATACAACAGAACGAAACACTACCCGGTCCTGTGCTATCCTCACACTCGTTGCTATGTTTGAGCCCATTATTGCAGCCACTGTGTCAGTGCATCTCGTCGAGGGTCTTCCTTTTTTCTGCTGATCCTCTACCTTATCAAGTGTGATGTCTTTCTCCAGGGACTGGTCCCGCCTGATAACATGTCCAAAGTACGTGAAATGAAGTTTCCCCATATTCACCAGTTGTACCGCAATAAGAACAGCATGATACCACTTAGTTTTTTTTTAAGTATATACAGAAATATATAGATAGATAAGCATAGTATTTAAGAGCTCAGCTGCTAACCAAAAGGTCGGCAGTTCAAATCTACCAGCCGCTCCTTGGAAACCCTATGATGCAGTTCTCCTCCGTCCTGTAGGGTCGCTATGAGTCGGAACCGACTCGACGGCATCTAATAACAACAGTGGTTAAGAGCTCGGCTGCAAACCAAAAGGTCAGCAGTCTGAATCTGCCAGCTGCTCCTTGGAAACCCTATGGGGCAGTTCTAGTCTGTCCTGTAGGGTCGCTATGAGTTGGAATCGACTTGACGGCAACAGGTATGGTTTAGTTTTATATATATATACATATATATATACACACACACACACACACACAATATATATGCATTACATATAGTGTGTATACGTATGTGTGTGTAATTGCACACATACATACACAAATGCAAAAACATGGGGAACAGTCTGAAATGGTAGATACAAAAATTTAACATTGATTAGCTCCAAATCAGCGGTTGGCAAAATTTTATGTAAGGGACAGATAATAAATATTTTTAATTTTGCAGCCCATACAGTCTCTGTTGCAACTATTCTACTCCGCCCTATAGCACAAAAGCAGCCATAGATAATCCTAAACAAATGGTTGTGGCTATTCCGCAATAAAACTTTATTTAAAGTAGGTGAGGGTGGAGAGGAGCAGCTGTATTTGGCCCATGGGCCATAATTTGCCAACCCCTGCTCTAGACAAATAAGTGATACTTGGGCAGTGGGGAGAAAAGTAGGGAATCAACATTGAGATGAAGAGGAACTTCTATTTATTCTGTATACATTTGATTTTTTTTTTTTTTTTACAAGCACTCTTACACCATCATTTACTAAAACTGAGTAAAGTTTAAACAATTTACAAAACAATAGATTGTTTTGGGTCCTCTTCCAGGCAGGCATTTCACACTTTATCCTGATAACAGCATGGTATTTTTATTTGTCATTTCACAGACAAGCAAGAAAGTGTATAGGGTCAAGCAAGCAGATTCTGGAGCCCAGCTCTCTGGGTTTGAATCCAGGGTCTGGCTCTTCCTAACTTTTGGGCCCTAAGCAAATCATTTAATCATAAACTTGCATTTCCTCATCTATAAAATGTGAATGAAAATAACACTTGTAGCGGTGTTACAAGAATTAATGAGCTAACACATGTACAACACTTAACCCAGACTCTGACACATGATATGCTGTCAATAATTATTAGCTATTAATATTACACTTGCAAATTAAATACCATTTCTTTTGTAAAAAAAAAAATGAATTTTTATAAATTGCTTATTTTTTGCTCTGAGTGATGTCGTTATTTTACTCTTGGCTATAACTTCTGAGCAATCATCATATGTATGAAAGACTGTCTCCAATAACCATTCTCTGTTTCTTTTAATAGTAGAGGCCCTTAGATTTTCACTGGGCACATGGCCACCAAGCTAGAGAATATACTTCCCAGCCTCCCTTTCAGCTAAGTGTGGCTAGGTGACCCTACACTGGCCAAACTATGTGAGTGGGAGTGAAGAGTAGACATTAAAAACAAACTAACAAATCATGCAGCCCGTCCCTCCACCGTTCCATTTTTTCCCTTTCCGCAGATTGAAATATGACATGGTGGAAATGAACTAGGTTTCACCATGTCAAGAGCAACAGTCCAGGAAATGTCACAGCCATAAGAGAGAAGGAATCTAAGTTGTGGTCAACATTATGGAACGCCCCTGACCACCAACCACTCAGGTCTCTAGATAAGACAGAATACACCTTGCTTACAGCATGTTAAAATGGGGAGGATGGCTATAAAATGAAGATAATGATAAATAAAACTAATAATACTAAAACTACCTGCTGGCACAAACTGACCCAAAAATGTAAAGAGCTCAAACGCAACGGACGCTTATTTATTGCAGACATAAGAGTACTAAGTGGTTTCAGAATGGAGTGTCTGTGAGGGGACAGGAAGGATATCAGTTCCATGCATTCATTCAGAACGAGGATATCAGAGGCACCACCATCTTCAAGAGATGGCTTCCACAACTGCATCTTTTGCTATGAGTCCAGAACTGAATGATGCCTGGATACCATTACTGAACATTTGGATCAAAGATCCTATAGAAGAATCCTGATCAAAAGGGGGAGAAATGTAGAACAAAATTTAAAATTCTCATGGAATTCAGACTTCTTGGAGCCATGGAGGCTGGATGAACCCCTAAAACTACTGCCCTGAGATAATTTTTAAACCTTAAACCAAAAATATTCCCTGAAGTCTTCCTAAAACCAAACAATAGTCTAGCTTAACTAGTAAAGAATGTCTGCCTTGAGCATTGTGCTCTTTTAAGATCTATCTATGTGGGATCAAACTGACAACAGCAACTTGAAAGATCAGATAGAAACTAAGGGGGCAATGAGTTTATGTTAATGGGGGAGGAACAACTGAAAAAAGCAAGTGAGAATAGTTTTACAACTCAAAGAATGAAATCAATGTTACTGAATTGTATACGTAGAAATTGTTGAATTGGTGTATGTTCTGCTGTGTATATTCTCAACAACATCAAAAATAAAATAATTTTTTTTTTTTAATTTAAAAATGTTAAAAAAGGAGATGGCTTCCAGCTTACTGCGGTCATCTCCACACAAGAGGAAGGACCATGGAAGATCACAGGTAAGAGTTGTTAATGGGTCAGGCCTAGAAGTGACCCACAATACTTCTACTTATATTTTATTGGCTGGAACTATGTCATGTGGCCACATGTAACTGCAAGGAAGGCTGGGAAACCAATGCAGCTATTGCCCAGGAACCGTATTGTTGAACAGTTAGCAATCTCTGCCACAAGTGCCATATAACCCCCTGAGGGCAAAGATTTCTGCCAGTTTTTTTAACCACTGCGTAACCATCATCAGGGTTGGCAAATGTTTTCTGTAAAGGGCCAGATAGTAAATATTTAGGCTTTGCAAGTCATGTGGCTTCTGCTGCAACTACTTAGCCTTGCCATTGTAGCATCAAAGCAGCCATACACAACATAGAAATGAATGAAGATGGCTATGTTCCAATAAAACTTTATTTACAGAAGCAGGCAGAGGGCCAGATTTAACTTGAGGGTCACAATTTGCTGACCCTGATCTAGAACAGTGCCTGGCACAATGGCTAATGCTCAATAAATGTTTACTAAGTGAATGAGGGAGAATAAGCGTACTCTTTCACAGACATGTCCTGAGGAATAAAATATTGCCTGAAAAGATTTAGCACAGTGCCTGATACATAGTTAGTGCTCGATAAATGCTAGCCATTCATTATTTGTAAATATACAATATAAATAAAACAGATCCCTCAAGGAGCAACCAATGTAGTAGCGGAGACAGATGCTTCTAGTAAAAGAATTAAAATAGTGTTAGCATGAAGTAATAGAAGTATGAACAGGGTGCAGATACAGTATAGGGTAGTTAATCATGGGGAGGCAAAAGTGGGCCAAAGAAGGAATCCTAGAAGCAGTGACACCTAAAAAGGAGGTTAAAGAATTAAAAGGTACCTGCCCAGGCAGTCTAGGAAATACAAAGGCTTTTCTTTTTTTTCTTAACCTTTAATTAAAGGGAAGCTGATGACATACACCGAAGTCTGTGTATGAGATGTTCCTGCTGCCTAGAACAGCCTCCCTCTCCCACCTCTTTACCTCTCCTTACCCCTCACCCTGCAAGTATCAGCTCAAACGTGGCCTACTGAAGGAAACTGTCGCTGGTAATACCCCCTAGACCAAGTCAGTTTCCACTACTGGATGCTCTTTAGCATAGGTTTCTTGTAAATTTATACTCAGGTGATTTTGTGTGTGTGCATGTGTGTGTGTGCACATGTGTTCCAGCACGCACGAGCACACAGACACAATGTCCAGTTTCCCTTCCAGAAGACAAATACCACAGGACAGACGGCAGGACTGAGTTGTTCTCCACTGCAACCCCAGTACCTAACACCACGCCAGACACATAGAGAGCAACAATCATTATTTGTTGAACAGAAGAATAAATTTTGCATTGTACTCTTCAATGCAACCTTGTATGCAGACAACTGGAGCCTCTAATGGAGGTCAGATCTACACTTCAGAGACTAGATGAGCTGGTGATAAAGTTGACACGATCTGATAAAACCTTAAAGAGTCTTAACAGGCAGTAAAATGCAATGATTTAAAGTGGCAGGCTCATACTATCATTGCAAGTTTTTTGTAAATCTAAAATTATTCCAAAATTAAAAGTTTACTTTTTTAAAAATGGCGGGCTCTAGAGCTGACCGTAGGGGCTCCAATCCTAGCCCTGCCAAGTATTTATTAAATACCACTGGGTGTTAACTTACCAATCTCCTCTGGCCCATGGGGATGGCAGTAATAAAAGCTCTGACTTCACACGGTAGTAGGTACATTTGCAATGAAGTGCCTGGCACATGGCACATTCTCAGTAACTACTAAAACCAAAAAAACCCCACTGCCATCAAGTCAATTTCAACTCATAGTGACCCCATAGGACAGGGTAGAACTGCCCCATAGGCTGTAAATCTTTACAGAAGCTGACTGCTACATCTTTGTCCCGTGGAGCAGCTGGTGGGTTCAAACTGTTGACCTTTGGGTTAGCAGCCAAGTGCTTTAACCACTATACCACCAGGGCTCATTTGGTAACTATTAGCTACCCCTACTACCGTTTTTTTCTCCTACCACTTGAGAGCCAAACAGGAGAGCCACTCCCCAGCCTCACAGAGGTAAGCCACAAGGGGAATGTAGGTGAAGAAGGCACAGGGAGAAACAGGTCCAGTTCAGAGTGATCGTCTCATTGCATTCTCCAGATGTTAGTATGACTTCATTTCCTTGAGAAGACTCCCAGACACACATACCAAGGCAGAGAAATAGAGCTGCTCAGGATAAAATTAGGTCAATATTGATCAACAGGCCAAAGAACACTCAGACACAATGCCATATGCACTCATTAAGCTGTGATATAATTGACATTTCAAAATGAAAGCTGTAGGCATAGAGATGAGAACATGACTCATGGATGTTATATACACATTTGTTTACAGACTCAGTGTTGCACACACACACACAAACCATGAAATCAGTCTCTTGATGATTCAAGATACACATAGATTCACAAGTTAACAGTACCACTTCTATTTTAATAAAAACGTGTGTGTTTTGTAAAAACGTGTATCAATGCTTTGTAATAAAAGCTTACATTAATCAAGAGCTTTACTATGTTATAGGCATTGGACTACGCATTTTATATACATTATGTCCACTTCATATAAGTAACTATGAACTGGGTTTTATTATCACTCCCACTTACAGAAAAAGAAATTGATGAGATGTGCAAATGGTTAATGCACTCAGCTGCTAACCGAAGGAGTGGAGGTTTGAGTCCACCCAGTGGTGCCTCAGAAGAAAGGCCTGGTGATTACTTCCAAAAAATTAGCCACTGAAAACCCTATGGAGCACAGTTCTATTCTGACGCTTGTAGGGTCGCCATGAGTCAGAGTTGACTCAAAGGCAAGTGGTTTGTAAAGCAACTCATCCCAGATAACAGCTAGAAATGGCAGAACTAGCATTCCAAAACTTGGAAACACTGTAGCACTGTCCAGTACAGATACTGTTGATGTCAGTGGTGCTAACAACTAGTGAATAGAAGCAAAAGAACAGTGGATATAATAGGAAAAAAAAAGGTCAGTGTTTAGGTACTAAAGCAGGAATGATTCCAAAGAATAAAATTTAACTCTGTTTGCACTTGACCTACGAAATGCATTGCAGCCCCCCAGATCCAAGTCCCAATGTTCAAGGCACACGGCATCTTAACTGGAAAAAAAAAATTACTTTTAGTTTATTAGAAATTCTATGAATTGCTGAGCATAACTTATAAAAATACCATTAAAAAAGAAGTTCTATAAAAGACAAAATTCCAATTAAAATAAATAGAAACACAAGTAATAGCAGAGGCAAGAGAAGAAATTGGGCAAACAACCCCAATCTGTGTGGTTTGATCTTCTTATTATCACACGAAAACAGAGAAACCATGGTGAGTGGTATGTACTAAAGAGAGGGCAAAGAAACCTAGAAAATGTCCCTTTATTCATTTGAAACATCAGCTCCAAGATACTTCCAGAAAAACAACCAAACCTGACTCTTAGATTAACATTTTCTTCCAGGATTTTCTCGACATTGAAACTGGAAGACTGATGATAGGGAGGTTCTTGAGCTAAGGCCTTTGTTGGGACTGAGACATGCAAAGCCCTCTCTGATAAGTAAGTGGAGTGGGTACCCAGTGGCATCTGCACCCCTTCACTCTCAGGACCTGGTCCTTATCACCTCAGTGGGTGATGCTGACTTCCAACGCCAGAAGCGCCTACGGGGATCTCCCTGGCCTCTGGAGGCCAGTTTGCCACCAGCACGGCAGGTCAGAAGTGTCTGCCAGAAGGAAATCAAAGCTCCTCTGGAAATAACCCTCAACCAACAACCAACAGTGTTGGTGTATAAATACCCCGACTCCCTCCCTCCTCACGAGGACTAACTCAGGCATTTTTCTACACTGGCTTCCAGAGTTTCCCAGGAGGCACTGAGCTCCGTGTGCCCACAGTGGTCACTGACTAATGACACACCTTTCTTTCCCTGTCTTATTCTCCTGATATCTTCAGATACCCCTTCCCAAATAAACTACTGGCAGTCAAATTTTTCTCTTAAGTCCTACTAGCAGGAGAACCCTAAATAACATCAAATGTATCCTCTTGAGTTAAGGAGGAAGAAGCTTGCAAGGACCAGCTTTGTTTACATCCCATGTTGGAAGTTAGAGAGGAAGAATGGGGGAAAAACGGAGATTAGGAGGAGAATATGGGTCTATTTCTCACCCCGCATCCTCTGGTCTAAGCTCTCTCATGGGAGTAGTTCCCACAAAGAAAGGCTGGATCAATAGTGATCACACAGTTTGTACGTACATAGGAGACTCCTAACAGGTCACGCAGTTTGTACGTACATAGAGACTCCTAAAGGGTCACATAGTTTGTACGTACATAGGAGACCCCTGACGGGTCACACAGTTTGTATGTACATAGGAGACTCCTAACGGGAACTCTCATAAATGCCGGGGAGAGAGTGTGGTTTGCAGGGGCGGTGGGCCTGTGTGATGGTGCAGGTAAAGGCTATGATGCAGGTGAGTGATTAACATTATATAAACCAAAAACCAAACCCGCTGCCGTTGAATCAGTTCTGACTCATTGAGATCCCATGTGCTACACAGAATAGAACTGAGCCTCACAGGGTTTTCTTGGCTGTAATCCTTACGAAAGTAGGCTACCAGGCCTTTCTTCTGAGGCACCGCTGGGTGGGTTAGAACCCCTAACCTTTCGGTTAGTGGCCGAGTACACACTGTTTGTGCCACCGAGGATCTATATAAATACCCCTAATTATATAAGCCAAAACCAAAAACCCATTGCCGTACAGTTGATTCTAACTCATAGCAACCCCATAAGACAGAGCAGAACTGCCCCATGGGGTATCCAAGGCTGTGATCTTAATGCAAGCAAACTGCCACATCTTTCTCTCAACTAGCGGCTGATAAGTTCAGAAATGCCAGCCAGCCTTTCAGTTAGCAGCCAAGCTCTTAACCACTACGCCATCGGGGCTCCTCCTAATTATATAAGTACCCCTAATTGCTGAGGAAGGAGCCCTAATGGCGCAACGGTTAAGCACTCGGCTGTTAACCCAAAGATTGGTGGTTTGAACGCACGCAGCAGCTTCTCAGAAGAAAGACCTGGTAATCTGCTTCTGTAAAGATTACAGTTTAGGAAACCCTATGGGCCAGTCCTACTCTGTCACATGGGGTCACTATGAGCTGAAATCGACTCAACAGCACCTAACAACAGCAATTATTGTATCAATACCCCTAATTGATCAGGCCTGGGGAAACTAGGATTCCAGGGTGGTTGAGAAGGCCAGGGTTGATATTTGCCCTGAACTCACAGATACACTTCAACTACCATATTCTAAGCAATATTTTTAAAGTTCTCAACTCCTTTCCATAACAGATGGTAAACTTCTAGAAATTACATCCCAAAGGTAATACTGCCTGTAAAAATAAGTAGCTGTGAAAAAAATTTTAAAGTTCCTGGATAATATATATATAGTGAGTTTTTTTGAGCAACGTTGAAAAATTAAATGAAGATGATCCTGCAGACTTGGCCACAGGAGGACCAGACAAAATCATCACCATCATCACCTTCCTCACCTCCACTCAACGTTTATCGAGTCCAACACGTGCCGTTTCTCATTATATCTTTACAACAGCCCTCCCATATGGGAACAACGATCAGCCACCTTATGTCAATGAGGTATGTCGCTTCAGCACGGGTTTTTTACATTAATTTTGATTTTTTTAAATATTGCATTAAATTATTATTTATCTTGATTGCTGAGTTTTTTGGCGCCCCTTTAAATTCTGTACCCGAGGTGACTCACTTCACCCTAGTCCTGGCCCCAGGGAGGGAGGTACCCAGAAATATTAACTGGGAGCACTTTATGGTGGGGAGCTGAGCGGATGGCACCACGAGGCAGAAAACTCTGGATTAGCCCTATCACTGTGACCCCATTTGCCCCCACCAATGCAGGCTGACGACATCCATGCTGGAAACCATTTCAGGATCATTGATATTTTGGTATGGAGTTGAAAAGTTACTTTGTCAAATCAACCTGCTTTTCTGTGTTCAGGGCATGGCACGCTGCCCTGCCTTGCCCTGCACACCTCCCAGAGCCCCCAAGCGCGCACAGGAAGTTTGTCAGCAGTTCATCTGAGCCCACCTCCTGCTCTTTTGTCAGTAATGGCACATCTGCGTGCGGGGACCCAGCCCTGCATACGAAATGGGGCCCGGCCACCTCGCCTGCGCCCACTCTTGAGAAGGCTGGGGCCCGTGCTGACAGACAAAGGCTAATTGGCAGGCTCCAGCAGTCAGTTTCTGATGACACAGGAGAAATCATAAAAGACAGATACGGGAACAAAGAAAGTTTAGAGGGAATAATAAAAGAAATCTTTATACCATGAACATTTGCAGACGAGAAGAGAGGGCCATTTGAACTGGAAGGGGTGGGGGGGACCTGCTCTCAGTAAACAGGAAGGAATAAGAAACAAAAACATAGAAATGCCTTCCTTGATAGATCGTGTTAAAATAGATCAATACGTGGACAGCTCCACAATCGACAGAAACATAGATGAAATAGATAATTTGGCATTGTATGCCCTGAGCCTAACTTTGCAAGGATTCTGTGGGAAAGACATACTAGCACACACTGGTAACAAGCAAGGAGTTCAAATTATAAAGTCAAACAGTAAAGCAAATGATGTGATTTAAGGGAATGGCTACAATATTTGTTTATATACCCATGTATACCCTCGAGTGTTCAGGAATATTTTTAGCTTCTCATTTGTTACTTTACCCATTATTAAATTCTATAAAATGAAGAGAAAAAAAAAAAACTATCCAGAAGGGAAAGGAGAAAAAATAAAAGCAAATAATGACATTCCTTGTAGAGGCCCACGCTTGTCTTAAGGGAAACTAAGCAGTTGATTGGGTTCTTATAGGAAAACTGATTCAGGATTTGTTTAAATTAATGTGATTAAAATGTCTGCTTTTAAAATGTACCAGTTTAGCATTTCTGCCAAACTAGGTTTTATTATATCCAGTTGTGTGTATACTGGGATGGGAGGAGAGGGGAGAGGGCACGTGCTTCTTTTGCAGGAAAATGATCAATTTTTTTGCTGCTTTTGTTTCAGAGAATTTCACTGTTCAAGGAAATGACCTAGTTTATGGCTTCTCTGCATTCAGGGCATCTTACGCCAATGTGCACACAAAGACAGAAAAAAATAGCAACAATGGAAAATATGCTTTGGACTATTAAAAAAAAATCATAAGCTCAATTTTATATATGGGAACTATTCCAGAGTTCTTACACCAAAATGCAATTCAGTTTAGCATATATTTGCCTACCTACTGTGGGCAGGCCACAGTTCAAACCCTAGAAGAAGTTGTAGAATACAGCTGAGGTTGCAAACTGGTGCCCTAGGGGCCAAGGTGGCCTACAGACATGTTTGGTGTGGCCCTCATGTTGTAGCACTGCAGAGTGTATTAAATTTTATTTCTTATTTAGCTGCCAACATTTAAAAAACTAGATTTCATACAAAAGATCAGGTGTGCGGCTTCTCTTTAAAAATCTGCCAGTCTGACAGCGTCAGGGATGCAATCCTACATGGCAACAACTGACCTGAGTAGTGGCTGCCCCGTGTAGACAGTGCATGCTCTCCATTTCTCCCCAGTCCCCACCACTCCCTTTTGTCCTCTAACATAGAAGCTGTGTCTCGGTCGCCATTTATCCCCATACTTACGTGATTATTTTCCTTGTAGTGGATTTAAGAATCCTGCATAACATTCCTTGTACCCGTATCTGTATCAAAAGTGGGAAAATAAAAGCCAGACCAAAAAAGTCATGTGTTTCAAGAAGAAAAACTTCTCAATTTCAGCTTACTTGATCCATTTCCTTTAACTAGTAATAACAGTCAATACTTAAACAGCTCTATGTGCCAATATTCTACGCCCTTGACATATTTAAGTTCATTTAATCTGTACAAAATCCCTATGGAGTATGTATTATTATAATATACATATAATACAGATGAAGAAACTGAGCCTCAAAGAGGTTAAGTGTCTTGCACAAGGTCCATTGCTAGTGTGTGGCAGGATCCTGTAGTCATCCGCATTTGTGCTTCTTGGTGTAAAGTCTGTACGATACCAAAATGTAATGAGAACAGCTGGCATGTATTGCTTGCTTAATATATTCCAGGTACCAGAACAGGTTTTTAAAACATAAATCAGTATAAAAAGCAACTAATGGTAAGTTGCAAAAGGCTATAAATACGATGCTTCAAAGGTCGAAAAGAGTAAACTATTACATCAAGTGCACAGAAGTGAAGTTGCAATGGGCCCCCGAAGGATAAAAAGGGAGTAAAATATGCAGAGATGTGACTGGGAACATAATGGTCTTTAGCTGGAGGAAACTGAATAAACGAAAGATTTTAAGTGGGAAAATGCAGGACATGTCTCAGGAAGAACAAGTGCAAGACAAAGGTACATCCGGGTCACATTTCTTCTTACGGGTTCATCTGACTGATATTGATTGAAGTGCCAGCAATGCATCACGTATTTTGGGGAAGACAAAGATGAATAAACCTTGGACACTGTCCTCAAAGTGTTCACACTCTGGCAAAGTAGGCTCTGGGTAGTGCAAACAGTAAGCACTCAACTATTAACTGAAAGGTTGGTGGTTTGTGCCCACCCAGAGGCGCTTCAGAAGAAAGGCCTGGCAATCTACTTCTGAAAAGTCAGTCATTGAAACTCATATGGAGGACAGTTCTACTCTGACACACATGGGGTTGTCATGAGTCAGTGTCAACTCAACAACAACTGATATTTTTTTAAGGAGCACGAAGTGTGCGAATGCATCTACAATTAAAGGGTAAAAGTGAAAAGCTGTCTAGTGGAGTGACCCAGTTATCTAACTGCCTGATGAACATCTTCACATCATTATCCCACAGTCTCTGCAACCCCAACATGGAAAAATATGAACCCACCATCTTCCACCAAACCTCCTCCTCCCAGTTCAATGAAGGGTGCCATCTACCTACTCACGTAACTCAGGAATGTGCACAACACTCTTCTGTCCTCCCTCTTCCTCACCCTCAATAGGCCAGTCACCAAGTCCTGCCAATTCTACTCCTCAAAGGTCTCTGAAAGCCACCCTCTTCTCACCTCTGCCACTACCCTGGTCCAGGCCACCATCTTGTCTTGCCTAGACTATTCCAACAGCTTTCTCACTGGTGTTGCTTTTAGCACACCGTCCTTGCCATAGTTCCTACGCTTAATGTATATTTTTAATTTATACATGGCGTATTATTCTCTGCCAGAGCCCACTTGACTTGATCCTTGTGAATACTCATATTATAAATGAAGATACACAAACTGACAAGTTATGACCACAGAAAATCTATTAAGCAGGAACGATGGCAATTCAGATAACATAATACGCTGCTAAAGGAATCCCTGAGTTGTGCAAATGGTTAAGCACTCAACTACTAACCAAAAGGTTGGCAGTTCGAACCAACCAAGAGGCGCCTTGGACAACAGGCCTGGCAATCATCTTCCAAAAGGTCACAGCCTTGAAAACCCTGTGG
The DNA here is from genome assembly GCF_000243295.1 of Trichechus manatus latirostris. NCBI lineage: Eukaryota > Metazoa > Chordata > Mammalia > Sirenia > Trichechidae > Trichechus > Trichechus manatus. The sequence continues at coordinate 12,291,773 of NW_004443944.1, forward strand.
AGTGCAGTGCTACTCTGCACACTTGGAGTCACCAGCATGCGGAATTGATTCGACGGCAACTAGCAACAGCATTCAGTAGCACATGACGTGCTGCTAATTCTCTACGGTTAATGGTATAATGGTTAAGAGCGTGGAGTTTCTAGAGTCTAACAAGGCTGAGTCCAAAGCCCAGCTCCACTGCTTACTGGTTGTATGTGACCTTGGGCAGATTAACCTCACTTCCGCCTTCTGTAAAATGGGGTTAATTATAATTCCAAACACCCAACTCATTATAAGGGTTAAATTAAAAAAATCATAATACTGACAGCCTGGTACATAGTAAGTGCTCAAAAACTGTATTTTTTATTATAAAGCGTAGTATTATTATCAGGTAGTCAAGCATGTTGATTGTTTAATAAACCGGGTCAGCGGCGTCACTGCTCTTGGCCAGCACGTAATCAAGGATTCCTCCACACCTGGAAGTCCTTGGGGCAGTCAGGACTGTGAAGCTAAGCAGTGTGGTTCGCTTCACTTAAGAGCAGAAAAATGGTTTCTTCTCCGTGTGGTGATTTTTAAGTAATAACAATGTTTCATAAAACTTATTAGTGCAAGTCTAGGTGGAACAAAAATAAGATAGCACACTGGGAAATTAATTTTAAACAAGTTACTTATAAAACGCAAGGTTTCATAATACTGTTTCTAAAGCAGTCTAATCTTAATATCATATATTTTGCTTTATGAAGCTCCTAGTTTTAGATTAATCATATTGTTTTTTATTTACTACTCCATATAATAATTGGCTTATCTGTGATATTAATATGCATGAATTTTTTTAGTCTGCTTCTTCAAGAAAGCATTCAGCCTGATGTTTATAATATGTTGATTTTAATATGCAATGGATGTGTTTATATGCAGATTAAATTGGATTGCATTTATACTAAACAAGATAACCAAAATGGAGAGAGGTGCTGGGACCTGAGTAACTCTCATTAAAGTATATGAATCCATGACAGAATTTTCAGCTCATTCCCTTCTGATAGCATAGTGGTTGATCAAAATTTACCCTGTCCACCTCAATACGATGCTAACATATTTTCAGAAAGACGGAGAGGCATTTGACTCTGGGTTTTTCCTATCCTAGTGGTTCTCAACAGGGGGAGTAGGAAAATGTTGCTCCCCCCTCCAGAGGACATCAGGCAAGGTCTAGAAAGATTTTTGGTGGTCACAACTGGTAGGCAGGGGGAGCTAACTGGTAGAGTCCAGGGGGGCTGTTAAACATCCTACAATACAGAGGACAGTCCTCAAAACAAAGAAGGATCCAGCCCCAAATGTCATCAGAGCTGATGCTGAGAAAGTGTGTCCTAGAGGAAGAAAGATCTCAAAAGAACAATAACTTGAAAGCTTTAAGCTGCAATAAGTTGGGACTACAGAATTTCAAATATTTTCCACAACTCACCCTTCACTATACAAAAGTAAAACTGCTATCTGTTCACAAGCAAATAACACACACACACATATTCATTTATTGAACAAATACATACTGAGTTTCTATTGTGTGTCAGAGACTATTCTAGGCAAAGCCTTCAGGGGGCTTACATCAAGAGATAGATGATAGATGGACAGATAGACAGACAGATAAAAACAGTATAATGTAGTGAATAGGTGCTATGAAGAAATATAAAGCAGGTTAAGGAGATGGAGGAGCCCTGGTGGTGCAGTGGTTAAGAGCTCACCTACTAACTAAAAGGTCAGCAGTTCAAATCCACCAGCCACTCCTTGGAAACCTTATGGGGCAGTTCTATTCTGTTCTGTAGGGTCGCTATGTGTCAGAATCGACTCAATAGCAACGGGTTTGGTTTGTGGTTTAAGGAGATGGAGGCTTTAGGGTAAGTCTTTCTGAAGTCATGACAACTGAATAAGACCCAGTTAAAGTGGATAAGGGGCCCGTGTAAACATCTAGGGGAAGAGTGTATCTGGCAAAGCGAATAGCAAATGCAAAGACCATGGAATGGAAATGTGCTTGGCATGGTCAAGGAAGAGCAAGGAGGCCACTGCATTGGAGGGAACTGAACAAGGGGAAGAGTGGAAGAAAATGAGGTCAGGGAAAGTGAGGGGCTACATTATGTAGAGCCACGAGGATCCTGGGAAAGGTTTTGGATTCTGCAATCTAATAATCCTAGATATCTTTAAACCATGTGAACAAAAATTGGGGGACTTGGGTATCTTGAGTAGGAGAAGGGGTATCAAAGGAAATCTTTGGCCCCTGAGCAGGTTATAATGGACATTTTCCTACGTGAAGTTCCCAACAATGGGAGGGGAATCTCCAAAGAACCCAGGACAGTGCCTAGAGGGAAGAGTCAGCTTTAAACATCTGCTTAGTCCAGAAACTATGGAGCCATTTCACAACAGTATCAATCAAGTGGAAACATTTCTGCTCTCCCAAACTCTCTTCCACCCCCCTCTCCAAACAAGAAAGGTCATAAATCCCTGAGAAGAAGCTTGCAGGCTCCCAGTGAGGAAAGAAAGAAGGTAACAATGTCCATATTTACCAGATGTACGCTTCTCTGGAAAATACTTCTAAGGAAAAAAGAAGATTTAATTTTAAGTCAAGTTCAGAGGTTGGCTTATTATATGGTGCAAGACATTCTAATTTCGGAACTGAAAATATGTTTAGTGATTTAAAGTAACTGTAGAGGTTTCTATTAAAATGAATGAGCAGAAAAGTCATCTAGGGGCAGGGGAAAAACCTTCCCAGTTTAATAAGGTTTTAAGTGATAGCGGGAGACAAAATAAAATTGTTTTATGTTTACACCCCACTATTCCTACTTGTTTAATGTACTGTTATGTTCATAAAACCACTGCTTAGTATAATGTCTTACACATGGTAAATTCTCAATAAATGCCCTTGAAAGAATAAAAAAATGCTTGAAAATTACCATTTCAAGATAAAAGACAGAATGAGAGAGAGAAAGAGAGCAAGAAAACAAAATCTCCATTGCTAATTTCTTACTGTTGTTGCTGGTGCCACTGAGTCCTGCACCATCCTCACAATCATCGCTGTGTCTGAGCCCACTGTTGCAGCCACTGTGTCAATCCATCTCATTGAGGGTCTTCCTCTTTTTCACAGGCCCTCTACTTTACCAAGTATGATATCCTTCTCCAGGGATTGGTACCTCCTGATAACACGTTCAAAGTACATGTGACGAAGTCTTGCCATCCTCACTTCTAAGGACCATTCTGGCTGGTACTTCTTCCAAGACAGATTTGCTCATTCTTCTGGCAGTCCATGGTATAATCAATATTCTTTGCCAACACCATAATTCAAAGGTATCAATTCTTCTTCCGTCTTCCCTATTCATTGTCCAGCTTTTGTACGCATATGAGGTGACTGAAAATACTATGGCCTGGGTCAGGCACACCTTAGTCCTCAAAGTGGTATCTTTGCTTTTTAACACTTTCAGGAAGTCTTTTGCAGTAAAGTTTCCAATGCAATATGTCATTTGATTTCTTGATTGCTGTTTCCGTGGGTGTTGAAAGTAGATCCAAGTAAAATGAAATCCTTGACAACTTCAGTCTTTTCTCCATTTATCATGATACTGTTTATTTGTCCAGCTGGGAGGATTTTTGTTTTCTTTATGTTGAAGTGTAATCCATACTGAAGGCTGTAGTCCTTGATCTTCGTCAGTAAGTGCTTCAACTCCTCTTTGCTTTCAGCAAGCACGGTTGTGAAAGTGCAAGCTAATTTCTAGCCCACCTAAATTTAAAATGACGTTGAAATGATCATTCCATTCACTCCTGGGACTTGAAAATTCCTCCTCTGCACCTACTCCTATACATCAAACCAGTGAACAAATGAGGTTGAGAAGAACCCAGAGTTCCAGGGAGGAGAAAGCTCAAGAAATATTATCCCATCAAAACATTAGTCTCCAGGAAATACAGACCTTGTATATGTAAATTTCCCAAATGACCAAACCATTTGTTGAAATGCTTATCCAAACAGCCAGCCATGGGGATTGCCTTTCTCTATCTCTTCTTGAAGGGTAGTTAGGATTTTGTATCTGAAGAACTAGATTGAGAAGGGGCATTTTAAGCAGAGACAACAGTTGTATATGTGGGGAGATGTGGAAGCAAGGAGGTATTTGAGCTGTGTTGGTTGGTTTGGTCAACTGGAACATAGGTTCTATGGGGCAGGAGAAAGAATAAATGGGATGAGGTGAGATCAAAATGGTAGACCAAAACTGTGCCAAGGAGTCTGGAAATCCATTCTGCCAGAGAAGTACCTTGGGACCGTGTTCTAAGATATTACCCTATGAGAAAAGAAAGCTTTCTCCTGGCATTTTCTCCCTTTCTTCCTCACTTTTAAGTAGTCAGCACTGCATCTGAAAACAAATTGTCCTCAAGACTTTTTGGCTAACTTTTCGAAAATCTTGTGATTAACAAATGTGATTCTAAACAAAAGAGGTTTACAAACAAATTCAAAATATATTGGGCAAAATATGTACAAAAATGTGTTTCTCATCCTAGAATAGAAGGTGAGGCCCACATGATGGGAAGAATTTAAGCAAAAAAGAGAAGGAAGGAGGTGTTTGGGTTCAGAAGGAAGGGAGAGCGGGCTGTACTGCACTTCAGAAAGCTGATGAGCTTGAAGGACAGATGGGGTAACAGACATACCCAGCAGGATCCTATGGTATCCAAAGCCTGGGTACAACGTGAGCCCCAAAACCATGGCACAGACCTGGAAGGGTTGCAAGCAACAGAAATTAATTCTGATTAACCAGCAGAAAAAGAATTTACGAAAAGATTCTTTGTGGTTCTCAGAATCTTCCAAGAGTCCAAAGAACCAGGCATGGAGGCTTCCCAGTCAGAACAATGCCCAAAATGGAGATGTGATACTGGTCCCAGGACAACACCCCCACTTCCAGGACTGAGCACAGACACTGTAGTTTACACTGTCTATACCAACAGTAGGAGCCCTGGTGGCACAGTGGTTAAAGTGCTTGGCTGCTAACCAAAAGGTTGATGGTTCAAACTCACCATCCGCTCCACAGGGGAAAGTTGTGGCAGTCTGTTTCGGTAAAGATTACAGCCTTGGAAACCCTATAGGGCAGTTCTATTCTGTCCTATAGTGCCACTATGAGTTGCAATCAACTCAGTGGCAGTGGGTTTTTGGGTTACACCAACAGTGCTGGACATTGGACACCAACGTCAGAACAACTTCCACCCCTGCTTTGTCAACTGGATATGGCCACAACTGCTACTACCCATCACCTGAATGAATTCTGTGTAACCCCTGCTATCTTAGACTGGGTCTTCCAGAGGAGCAAAACCAGGAAGAATATATATATAGATACAAAAAACCCAAACCCATTGCCCTCAAGTCGATTCCAACTCATATCGGCCCTATAGGACAGAGTAGAACTGCCCCATAGAGTTTCCAAGAAGCTCCTGGTGAATTTGAACTGCTGACCTTTTGGTTAGCAGCCATAGCTCCTAACCACTATGCCACCAAGGTTTCCATATGTATATATATATATATATATATCTGGACCTGGTTCTTCTGAGTGGATGATTCTGAGTCACGTGCCCATATCCTAACTGCCAGGGAGGCTGGGAAAGCACATAGGGGGTGTTTTCATCATTAGTGGTGGAAGCAAGCTCAGCCTTGGAAAGTTAAGGGTCCCTCACACACCGGAAGGGAGCTCAGATGCAAGGCAGCCAGACACAATGACAAATATCCACCACAGGAGGGAATTCCCCAAAAGAATTGAGTTTAATTTTTCTGCCAGCCCAGCAGAATGGGAGCTCAGAGTCAGCAATTAGGTTAAGACAGGAAATAAAGTTCTATTGTGCAGCTTAGTTTGTGGACTAAAATTTCTACTCACTCCACCATGATGGTGTGGAGTCCCTGGGTGGTACAAAGGGTTAATGTGCTCGACTGCTAACCGAAAGGTTGGGAGTTCAAGTCCACTCACAGGTACTTCAGAAGAAAGGCCTGGCAATCTACTTCTGAAAAATCAACCATTGAAAACACTATAGGGCACAGTTCTACCCTGACACACAGAATCAACTCAATGGCAACATTTTTTAGTTTTTTGTTTTGTTTTTTTACCATGATAGTGTGTTATTTTCAAAAGCTTGAGTCTATGAACTACTGTTTTTGTGTTCCTTAAAATCACTACTATCTACGTAGTGCCTGGGGTCTTAAAAGCTTGCAAGTGGCCATCCAAGGCGACAATTGGTGTCTTCACCTGCAGCAACAGAGGAAGAAGAAGAGTCAGGAATAGGAGGAGGCTAATTGTCTCCATGAACAACTGCCTCCTTTGCCATAAGATCAGAAGAACTGCATAGTGGCTGGCTACCATTACTGAACATTTTGATCAAAGATTCTATAGAAGAATCCTGATTAAAAGGGGGAAAATGCAGAGAAGAAATGAAAATTCTCAGGAACTCTAGACTTTCTGGAGCCATGGAGGGCGGAAGAACCCCTGAAACTACTGCCCTGAGATAATCTTTAAATCTTGAACCAAAAATATCCCCTGAAGTCTTCTTAAAACCAAATAATAGTCTTAGCTTAACTACTAAAAAATGTCTGCCTTGAGCATTATGCTCTTTTAAAAACTATATGGGATCAAACTGACAACACCAACTTGAAAGATTAGATAGGAATCTTAGGGGGCAGTGAATTTATGTTAATGGGGAGGAACAACTCTGAAAAGAATGGATGCACAACTCAAAGAATGTAATCAATGTCACTGAATTGTACATATAGAAACAGTTGAATTGGTGTATGTTTTGTTGTGTATATTCTCAACAACAACAAAAAAAGAAAAAAACATCAAACTGTCTAGCACAGTGGTAAAGAGCCCAGATTCTCTCAGTTCCTGGCTCTACCACTTACCAATCAGGTGACCTTTTGTTAAGTTATTTAGCACACTGTATGCTAATAACTTCATATGCAAAATGGGAATAATAATGGTACCTACCTCATAACATTATTATGAAGATTAATGAGCCAATGGTAGATTGAATTAAGGGTTCCAATTTTTCCTCTTTCCGAGTAGCCACAAAACAAAAAAAAAACAAAACCCACTGCCGTCAAGTAGATTCTGATTCATACTGACCCTACAGGGCAGGGTAGAACTGCCCCATAGGATTTTCAAGGCTGTAAATCTTTTCGGAAGCTGACTGCCGCATCTTTCTCCTGCGTAGAGGCTGGTGGGTTTCAACCACCAACCTTTCGGATAGCAGCCAACCACTTTAACCACTGTGCCACTAGGGCTCCTTTTTCCCCGTGTCCACACCCTTTGCCATTTCACCTTGCTGTGTCTCTTACTAAAGAGGTAGACCCCTTGTATCTGGGTTGACCTTGTGGCTTGCCTTGGCCAATAGAATGAAATGAAAGTAATGGAATGAGTCCCAAGAAAAGAACTCAAGAGGCCTTGTGTGTTCCTCTTTGGCCATCTGCCACTGTCATGAGAACACGCCAGGCTAGCCTGCCAGAAGATGAGAGACATGCGGAGCCGAGGCGAGTCACCCAATGACCCCAGCTGACAGTCAGCTGACACCCAGATGAGTGAGCAATCCAGACAAGGTCAGCAGGCCACTTAGCTGACCACCCCTGAGCAAGAGCAATAAACACTTATGCTGTATGTCCCTGGGGTTTTATAGCTATTTGTTATACGGCAATAGCTAATGTTGTGTGCTGTTGATTCCAGCTCATAACAACCCAATGTGACAGAGTAGAACCGCCCCATAGCGTTTCCTAGGCTGTAATCTTCATGGGAGCAGATGACCAGTCTTTTCTCCCTTGAAGCTACTAGTGGGTTTTAATCACCGACCTTTCAGTTAGCAGCAAAGCCTTAACCATTGCACTACCAGGGCTCCTTGCTAAAGGTTATAGAAGAGTAAAAAAAAAAAAATTACACAAAACATAAAATAAACCTAAGTACATAATAATTCACTAAATGTTAGCAAGACAGCCACCAAAAAAAGGCATCTTAGGAAATGCTAGCAGCTATGTACTTTGACATAGCAAGAACTGACATTCCATATAAAATTATTAATAAGATTTGTCGGTCAATGGCACCGTCCAGGCATAGATATTCTTTTCTTTTCCCCATACAAAAATTTATACATACATTATTATGTGACTCTAATTACTCACCCCATACTGTGACAGCACACTCCTCCTTTCCACCCCTGATTCCCCATGTCCATTCAACCAGCTCCTAACCCTCTCTGCCTTCCCATCTCACCTCCGGACAGAAGCTGCCCATTTAGTCTCTTGTATCTACTTGAGCTAAGAGGCACACTCCTCACAAGTATCACATTATGTCCCACAGTCCAGTCCAATCCCTGTCTGAAGAGTTGGCCTCAGAAACTGTTTTAGTTCTGGGCTGATAGATAATCCAGGGGCCATGCTTTCTGGGGTCCCTCCAGTCTCAGTCAGACCACTAAGACTGGTCTTCTTACTAGAATTTGAGTTCTGCACCCCACCTTTCTCCTATTCCATCCGGGACTCTCTGTTGTGTTCCCTGTCAGGGAGGTCACTGGTGGTAGCCAGGCACCATCTAGTTCTTCTGGTCTCAGGCTGATGAAGTCTCTGGCTTATGTGGCCCTTTCTGTCTCTTGGGCTAATACTTTCCTTGTGTCTTTGGTGTTCTTCATTCTCCTTTACTCCAGGTGGTTGGGACCAATTGATGCATCTTAGACGGCTGCTTGCAAGCTTTTAAGACCCCAGATACCACTCACCAAAGTAGGATGCAGAACATTTTCTTAATAAGCTTTGTTATAACAATTGACCTAGATGTTCCCTGAAAGCATGGTACCCAGACCCCTACCCCTGCTACTCTGTCCCTCTAAGTGTTTTATTGTATTCAGGAAACTTCTTAGCTTTGGTTTAGTAGTTGTGCTGACTTCCCCTGTAATGTATGCTGTCCTTCCCTTCACCTAAGATAATTCTTATCTACTATCTAGTTAGTAAATAAACCTCACCCTGCCTCACCATCCTCATAACCATCAAAGAATGTTTTCTTCTGTGTTTAAACCTTTTCTTGAGTTCTTACAATAGTGGTCTTATGCAATATTTGTCCTTCTGTGACTGACTAAATTCACTCAGCATAATGACCTCCAGCTTCCTCCATGTTATGTTTCACAGCTTCATCATTGTTCGTTATCGTTGCATAATATTCCACTGTGTGGATATACCATAATTTGTTTATCCATTCGTCCGTTGATGGGCACCTAGGTTGTTTCCATCTTTTTGCTATTGTGAACAGTGCTGCAGTGAACATGGGCATGCATATTATATATTTATGTGACGGCTCTTATTTCTCTAGGATATATTCCAAGGAGCGGGATAGCTGGATCATATGATACTTCTATTTCTAGCTTTTTAAGGAAGCGCCAAATCTATTTCCAAAGTGGTTGTACCATTTTACATTCCCACCAATAGTGTATAAGTGTTCCAGTCTCTCCACAACCTCTCCAGCATTTATTATTTTGTGTTCTTCAGATTAATGCTAGCCTTGTTGGGGTGAGACGATATCTCACTGTAGTTTTGATCTGCATTTCTCTAATGGCTAATGAGTGTGAGCATTTCTTCAAGTGTCTGTTAGCTGCCTGAATATCTTCTTTAGTGAAATGTCTGTTCATATCCTTTGCCCATGTTTTAATTGGGTTGTCTTTTTGTTGTTGAGGTTTTCCAGTATCTTGTAGATTTCAGAGATTAGACACTGATCAGATTTGTTATAGCCCAAAATTTTTTCCGTCTGTAGTTGTCTTTTGACTGTTTTGGTGAAGTCTTTGATGAGCGTAAGTGTTTGATTTTTAGGAGCTCCCATTTATCTAGTCTCTCTTCTGATGCTTGTGCATTGTTACTTATGGTTTGCACTGTGTTTATGCCATGTATTAGGGCTCCTAGCATTGTCCCTATTTTTTCTTCCATGATCTTTATCATTTTTTATTTCATATTTAAGTCTTTGATCCATTTTGAGTTAGTTTTTGTGCATGGTGTGAGGTATGGTCTTGTTTCAGTTTTTTGCAGATGGATATCCAGTTATGCCAGCACCATTTGTTAAAGAGACTGTCTTTTCCCCAATTAACGGACTTTGGGCCTTTGTCAAATATCAGCTGCTCATAGGTGGATGAATTTATGTCTCGATTCTCAATTCTGTTCCATTGGTCTATGTCTCTGTTGTTGTACCAGTACCAGGCTGTTTTGACTACTGTGGTGGTATAATAGGTTCTAAAATCAGGTAGTGTGAGGCCTCCCACCTTGTTCTTCTTCAGGGAGTAATGCTTTACTTATTCGAGGCCTCTTCCCTTTCCATATAAGTTGGTGATTTGTTTCTCCATCTCATTAAAAAATGTCGGTGGAATTTGAGTTGGGATTGCACTGTACCTGTAGATCGCTTTGGGTAGAACTGACATTTTCACAATGTTGAGTCTACCTATCCATGAGCAAGGTATGTTTTTCCACTTATGCAGGTCTCTTGGTTTCTTGCTGTAGTGTCTTGTAGTTTTCATTGTATAGATTTTTTACATCTCTGGTTAGATTTATTCCTAAGTATTTTATCTTCTTGGGGGCTATTGTAAATGGTATTTATTTGGTGATTTCCTCTTCGAAGTTGTCTTTTTGGTGTAAAGGAATCCAACTGATTTTTTGTATATTTATCTTGTATCCTGAAACTTTGCTGAAATCTTCTGTTAGTTCCAGTAGTTTTCTCGTGGATTCTTCGGGGTTTTCTGTGTATAAGATCATATCATTCGCAAATAGAGATACTTTGACTTCTTCCCTACCAATCTGGATGCACTTTCTTTCTTTTTCTAGCCTAACTGCTCTGGCTAGGACCTCCAGCACAATGTTGAATAAGAGTGGTGATAAAGGGCATCCTTGTCTGGTTCCCATTCTCAAAGGGAATGCTTTCAAAGTCTCTCCATTTAGGATGATGTTGGCTGTTGGCTTTGTATAAATGCCCTTAATTATACTGAGGAATTTCCCTTCTATTCCTATTTTGTTGAGACTTTTTATCATGAATGGGTGTTGGACTTTGTCAAATGTCCACGCATAAATATTCTTAATATCAAAGGTAGAAAATTCAGGTCCTCTCACTAACACACAGATCTGAGTGAAGTTTAAAAAATTTTAATAAACCTTGCAGACCCCAGCTGTCTAGATTTGATGTCCAGGAGAAGCTTATTTGGCCTTGCTGACTCAACACGTAAGTTACGTGTGATAAAATAGACCACTGCAGCTCAAAATCCTATTTAAGCCCCAGATCAATGGTTTAACTCTCCTATATCAGGATAGGTGGACACCGCAATGTGATGGAAGTGTTGTTTGCGGAAAAATGATTTTTAGTGGTAAATGTCTAGACAACCACATCTGTTTTCACTGGTTGAAAGTCAAACAAGCTCTTCAAAAGGTTAGTTCTGTATGTTGTTGTTAGGTGCCGTTGAGTCGGTTCTGACTCATAGCAACCCTGTGTACAACAGAACAAAACACTGCCCGGTCCTGTGCCATCCTCACAATTCTGGATGCATGTGGGTATATCGTGGATGTAAGCAGATTGTCTTCAGTCTCTGTTATTGCAGGTCCCATCTAGCCCCAGTCTCTTCTTTTACAAACTTAAGTTGGTAAAAAATTCACTATAGTAATCACAAAATAGTTTTACTTCACAAATCTACTGAGATTATCAAAAATCTCTCCCCTGTCCTCCCAAAGTAGGTGGTGCATAATGAATTCAAAAATTCAGTAAACAGAGCTCGACGAGCCTACCTTTTTCCTCCGGACTCCTATAATTATCATAATTTGATTTTATAGCTTTTGGTCCTAAGCTACCAGCTAGGGAGTAATCTTTACTGAGTCATGAACTTTCCCATCATTAAATGTCTGCACCTCTTTTCAACATACCAGAAGTGTCCAATAACTACATTTATCTGCCTTGAATAAAGTCAAGTTGAGACACCAGGGAGCATACACATAATAAAGGTGCCTTTATGCTTTAGCAAACTACTTGTGGTTTTGAGTTCTAGCACTGTCTGCAGCTCCTTTTCCAGCGAGAATAAAGATTGCATACTGCGTCTTCCATAGAGACCAGAACATATGTTTACAAGGACAGAAATCTGAGTAATTTCTCACAGGTCCAAAGGGAATATTAAACTCCTCTGTCATTCTGTAGTATATTATTTATGGTCCCTCTTTTGTTGCTTTTTTTTTTTTTTTTTCCATTTGTAAGTTCAACTCTATGTCCTGATAGAAGGTGATAAAATGCTCAATATGTTTAAAAATCTTATCACTAAATCAGGAACGAAACTGTAAATTTTGGCCTTTGAAATCAAACTGACTGGTGAGGATCATTTTGCTCCTGAAATATTACAGTAGTGATCAATTTGCTGTAAAACTAAGCAGTTTAGCTCAGCAATCTATAGTTGGAAAGCAAGTTGTTCAAGAGGAAAGTTTATGCCCAGCCCAAGGGATAAATTAAATTTTATGGGGAAAATATGCATTATCACATCCTTATCTGTTTAACATATTATTCTTTTCCACATCAGTATAACAAAGATTTTTAATCAGATATTTTATCTCACATATATACAGTGATGTGGTAATTTTATTCCTCCTGTATCAGCCCAAGTATGTTCAATTAATCATAGAATAGACAAAGGTCTTCAAATCTTAAAAAAAATTATTCTGATGTGTTTAGCAAACACACATGCCCATTGAAATGGAGTTGGTTCATTATAGAAGAATAGTTCAAACTATATTTCCTCAAATGGTAAGCACCAACTGATCTGATTGACTCTTCCTCCCAATTTCAACCCCCTTCTCATTACATAAGGAGCTCTGGTGGCGCAGTGGTTAAGCACTTGGTTGTTAACCAAAAGGTCAGTGGTTCAAACCCACCAGCCACTCTTCGGGAGACAGATGTGGCAGTCTGCCCCCGTAAAGATTATAGCCTTGGAAACCCTATGGGACAGCTCTGCTTCATCCTGTAGGGTCTCTATGAGTTGAAATTGACTCAATAGCAATGGGTTTGTTTTGTTTTGTTTTGTTTTTGTCTCATAGTAGCTTTTCAACATGAGGATTTCAACTAAAAAATGTTTTGCACATATTTGATTCCATTCGTAAGAAGTGATTCCATTTTGAAGATCTTGCCTCAGAGTACATGTTGGTTGTAGGAAATCACACTTAATGAATATGAATTCAGAACCTGTGCATATAAAAGTAATGAATCATAACAGCTGACATTAGTTGAGCCTCAACACTTGTCAGGCTTATTTGCATAATTCCTTGTAATCCCCACAAAAATTCTACGCAGCAGGAATGTTGTTATTCCCATTTCAGAGATAAGGAAACTGGGCTTCAAGAGGTTAGCTAAGTCTTTTCTCTGGAAGAGAAAGGAAGACCTCTTGGGAAGTTCTTGCTATAATCTCCATGAGAGAAAATGGAGGCCTAAAATAAGATGGCAGCAATGGAAGTAAAGACAAGTGGATCAATTCCAGCAGATACTTAGAAGATAGAATCAACAAGACTCAATGGTTAGGTGGCTGGTGCTATTCCCAGGGAAATGAATTTTCAAATGTTTGTCAGCAAAATTCTATGCATTTGTGAGAATAATTTAATACAGGAAAACTCAGGCACGTATTGACATTTTCTCTTCATCACATTTATCTTGCATGTAGATGGGTATAAAAGGAACTGTTACCTCAAAGTTCCAATGGCAGGAAGGAGGTTGAGTTTAAAGCTCATTCTAAAAGCATTAACAATTCAATATCTTTGCTTCTTTTTAACTGTTAGGGGCCAATTCTCCATGGCATTTCTACATGTCTTGTGACAGCTTCTGTCCCAGGCTGTCCTCTCAAAGATGTCTGCATAACATACAGCCTTTAAAAATAGAGAGAGTGCTTCCCTCCAGGGCAGAAAGCAGATTTGCTCCCTGACCAGTATAATAAAGATAATATCTCCATCTGGGGCAAAGGTTGGGCAGGTTTTCCTGTAGACCCCTTGTAAGATTGGGGATTTCCTAAACTCGCCGTGACACAAACCCACTGTGTGTGCAACATCCACCTTAGTCATTTTGCATGGCTCCTATAGAACTTAGGGGGCAAGGAGAATCAATGTGAACATGAAGCTCATGCTGCCTGCTGTGCTGTAATAAAGTCCTTTGTCTCTGACCCAGGAGTCTCGTGTCTCCTGCTAGTATCCATGGAAATGTGGCAGGCTTACTTGTTAGCTTGCAAGAACAGTAAACTTTTAGACCCTTCACAGTTCTTGACGGTGACATTGTCCATTGTCTAGTGATTTTTTTTTATGAACTTACTTTGAAAACGTATTATTATTAAATTAACCAATACTCCTCCGTCTTCTCCAAAGAATCCAGAACAGCCTGTAAATTTACATTGTTCGAATTCTGCCATTTTGGATTTCTACTTCCTTTCCTCATTTCTCAGTTGCTACAATTACATGACAAATCAGGATGATCACAGCCCAGAAGTATGAGTTATCACATCTATCTACATTTGCAAATGTCTTAACAACATTCTAAATAAATTGTTCCATATAAACAAACTAGCATAAGCATTCCATTTATCAAAAAATATTTACTGAGCGCCTTCTGTGTGTCAGACACTGCGCCTGTAATAGAGAGAAAGCTAGACACAATCCCTGCCCGCAGAGAGCTGAGAGTCTAAGTAGTAAGGCAGATCAGTGATCAAGCAATTACAATAAAAAAAAGCATCTTGTTAGAGAGATGGTCGCTGCTGAGAAGGGGGCAGTAACCTGTAAGCTGACACCTGATGTCACTAGTGCATAGGAGTTGGTCAGAAAAAGGTAAAGAGGGGTGTGGAAGAGTGATTCAGCCTTTGGAAACAGTTTGTGGAAAGTCCTATAAATGAACAACAGCATGGTGCACTGATGGAGTATGAGTGAGGAGAGGAAAGAGATGAGGGGAAAGGTGGGCAAGAGACATGCATTAGAGGTTTCTGTAATCATGTATAAGGATTCAGATTGTACCCTACAGGCAATGAGAATGTAATAAAGGGCCTTAAGCAAGGAAGAAAACCAAACCAAACCCATTGTCAGGGAGTCGACTCCCTATAGGGCAGAGTAGAACTGCCCCATGGGATTTCCAAGGCTGTAATCTTTACGGAAGCAGACTGTCACATCTTTCTCCTGTGGAGCGGCTGGTGGGTTTGAACCAACAACCTTTCAGTTAGCAGCTGAGCACTTTAACCATTGTGCCACCAGGAGCCTTTCTCCATGGGAGAAAGATGTGGCAGTCTGTTTTCATGAAGATTACAGCCTTATTTGTATGGGGGAGAAAAAAAGGATTACAGCCTTAGAAACCCTATGGGGCAGTTCTACTCTGTCCTATAGGGCCACTATGAGTCAGAATCAACTCGACAGCAATAGGTTTGACTTTTTTTTTTTGGAAGCAGAGAAGTGATATGATAAGATTTACATTTTAAAAAATAAAATCTGGCTGTCAATGGACAATCCACTAGAGGGAAAGCCCACAGCAGGGTTTCTCAACTTTGGCACTACTGACATTTTGGGCCAGATCACTCTTTGCTGTCGGGGCTGTTCTGTCCATTGTAGGATATTCAGCAGCATCCCTGGCCTCTACTTACCAGATGCCACTAGGATCCTCCCAGTTATAGCAACAAAACATGTCTCTAGACATTGCCAAACGTCTCCTGGACAGCAAAACTGTCCACCATTGAGAACCACCGGATGGGACAGAAGGAGACCAAGTTCAGAAGCCATAAGCCAGGAGAGAGATGAAGTCAGCCTGCGCTGTAGGAACAGAGGAAAGGAGATGGAGTTGAGGGAAACAGAAGTCCCTTGAAATCTCATACAGGCAGTTTATATGTCCCTGAAAAGGGTCTGAAATGACCCAACACTGAACTTGTGCAAGACAATGAAGTTTACCATTTGCTTCTGCCTCTTACTCTAAGCAAAAGCTACTATTGTGCTTGTCTGTCTCAATCCTGCTAGGTTGTATACTTTCATACATATGTATGCATAGCTTAAGTTTTTGCAAGCATAATTTCGACTTTTCAAGAGAGTGACACAATAACAAAGGAAAACTGAGACATGCGTGCATTTGGAATATTGATTCCAGTTTCCCACATACTATCCCTGACATTTTCCATGCTGCTTTATTTCTATGCATTTGTTTTCTCCGCTTTTCCATGCCTTGCTCAATTTTAAAGGAATCCGCAGCTAACAGGCAATTAGGCCCGCCATTACCTATAGAATGCCAACACTCCCGCAGGCCAGCCCACCAGGAAAGTCTGCTGGTTACCAGGTAGGACTTTTATAGGCTAAGGCACAACTTAGATAGTAAACCATTGC
Organism: Trichechus manatus latirostris; assembly: GCF_000243295.1. NCBI lineage: Eukaryota > Metazoa > Chordata > Mammalia > Sirenia > Trichechidae > Trichechus > Trichechus manatus. The sequence goes on from NW_004443944.1 coordinate 12,308,112, forward strand.
CATACAATTTATTTGGATAGAAACCAAAATTATATTTACGGGAGGTGAACTGTGTGCTAAAAGCTTTACAAAATCCTCTCAAATAGTAAGTCTTCACAGGTACTATAAGCCAGCTATTATTTCTCCCATTTTACATTTGCAAAATCCAAGACTTAGAGAAGTTAGTGAAGGAACTTATCTGGTCTCACAACAAATAAATTACAGAGCTAGGATGGAAAGACAGTAGAGCCAAGTTCGGCAGACTTTTTTTCTGGTAAGGACAAGATAGTATTTCTGGCTTTGCAGGCCATATACCTCTGTCACAACTACTCAGCTCTGCCATTACAGCAAGCAAGCAGCCACAGACACGATGTAAACCAATGGGTGTGGCTGAGTTCCAATAAAACTTTATTTATAGACACTAAAACTTCAATTTCATATCATTTTCACAGATCATGAAATAGGATTCTTCTTTTGATTTTTTTCAACCACTCAGAAACAATTCTTAGTTCTCAGCCAGACAAACAGACAGCAAGTCATACCTGGCCCACAGGCAACAGTCTGCCTTCCCCTGCAGCAGAGTGTGGATAAGAACATGGACTCTGGCAGCAGACTCCCTTCGTTCGAATTCCTGCTCTCCCACAACTTCTTAAAGGTATGAACTTGGTGAGTTACTTAATCAACCCGTCTGTGCCTCAGTACCTCAGGCTAGGTTTGCCCAGAAACAAACTGTTATGAATTGAATTGCGGGCCCAGAAAGATATGTTCGAGTTCTACCCTCTGGAACCTGTGAATGTGACCTTGTTTGGAAATAGGGTCTTTGAAGATCTTATCAGCTAAATAACGTAAGGTCATACTGGATAGGGTGGATCCTGATCCAAATGAGTGGTGTCCTTAAAAAAAGAGAAGATGAAACACAGACACACAGAGGGAAGACTGGATCAGTAAGAGCATCACGCTGAGCCATACTGGAGGCTGAGGCAAAAGCAAAACGTGACCCTATATGCCTGCTTGAAGGAGCCCTGGTGGCACAATGGTTAAAACACTCAGCTGCTAACCCAAAGGTTAGTGGTTCAAACCCACCAGCCACTCCAAGGAAGAAAGATGTGGCAGTCTGCTTCCATAAAGATTATAGCCTTGGAAACCCTATAGGGCAGTTCTACTCTGTCCTTTAGGGTCGCTATGAGTCGGAATCAACTCAACAGCAGTGGGTTCGGGTGGCACAATGGTTAAGCGCTTGGTCACCAGTTCGAACTCACCAGCCGCTTCCAGGAAGAAAAGACCTGGCGATCTGCTCCTGGAAAGATTATAGCCTAGGAAACCCTATGGGGCAGTTCTACTCTGTCATATAGGGTTAAATGAGTTCGAATCGACTCGACAGCACGCAGCAACAACAATATGCATGCTTTAAGTAATTTTATAGTAGCTCATTTTTTTCCAGGAGTAAATTTTGAAAATACTATTGGTGAGTCTGCTTCCACTAAAATCCAAAACGTAAAATTATAATAAATTCTGGTGTTGGTAACAGTAAAATATCCGAACTTAAAATAGTGCGCACTTTTAAACAGTTATGTTTCCGTTTTTTCAGTATCTTTTCAAATTCTTTAATGTTCTGGGAAACATTGTTAAAGCTTTGCTATTTCTTTCAATACGGATTTTTGTGTTAGTTTTGATTGTTTAAAATATCACATTAAAATATTATTTCTCTCTATTAGGGAGTTTCTTGGCGCCCCTTTCAATTTTGCACCTGCGGCTGGTGCCTCGCTCACCTCACTCTAGGGCTGGCCTGGTTAGTATACAGCTGACACTTAATAAACCAAGCGCTTAGGAAAACGTCAGCTTTACCGTTCATCAGCAAACCCGGGATGGCCAGCATGACAAGTATGACTTTCTACAACCACCACACTGCTTCCTTGAGCCACCAGAATATCCACGTGTTCACATCTAAACAGGTAACCGGTCACCATAATAAATTAGATCTTTCTTTTTTTTCTTTTTCTATCATGGCATGGGGTCGGGGAGTGGGGCGTGTAGCCTTTTATTGACTATTTCGGAGGCATATATGTTGATAACGACTCACATAACCTGTTATGGAGGGGGACAAAGTCAGCAAAGCCAAGGCAATTAGGTCTGGATAATGTGAAGGGCCCACTTTTTCTTGACAGCAAATTAATTGATGTTATAATGGGCATGTCACCCTGTCATCCATCAACGTTTATTGAGTTCTGACAATGTGCTAGGTTACACGAGACAGAACACACACACACACACACACATACACACACACACACACACACACACACGCCAAAATTCCAACTGATTCCTGACCAAGTGTGATCCACGAAGATGTGGTTTGTAACATATATTTTTACTATGTAAAGAAGAAATAATGTTGCCTGTAGTCCGTTTCATTTTAGCCTCTCTCTCCTTCTCTTTCTCTGTGTATTTATCTTAGTGCGATGCCTTTGGTTGGCTTTGAAGATGAGTTGTAATCAACTTCTGAAATGGAATAAAGAGAATTCTGATTTGTGGGAGGAAGTAGATTTGTCTGGTAGATGCATTTTAATGACTCCTGCTTATTAATAACCCAGGCTTTCCAGAACCACATTCAAGAATTGAAGCTGGAATCGACTGCCGGGTTAGCCTCAAAATGTTACCACCATGGAAGCAGCAAGAGGAGTCAGCAGTAGCTAGCTAACCAGCTAACCCCCGTGTGCTCTCTCTGGTTCCGTTAACACCGAGATGCTGGGATCAGGAGAAAAAAATAAACAATAGCTTTGATGAAGGTGCTCCCAGAAGAAAAAAACGGCTATGAGTGAAAAGGGGGGGAGAAAAAAAACCAAGTAATTAAGAAAGAAATTTCATTTCCAATTGCTGAGTAAGACATTAAAGAATTGCAGGAAGCAAAACCAAACAGAAAAACAGCTATTTAATTTTTAGAGTTGCTCTTAGAAATTAAAATGAAAGAAGGCATTGCACGGATTTATGACTTTGTCCGTAATCCTGTTACCATTTTGTTATTTATTTATTTGTGTATGTACATTTGCTTTGGGCAACACATTCCAGTATCAGATCAGGACCTAAAGGAGTGACATTTCATCCTTAACCCCTCATTGCCTTTATTCCAGCAGCTCTGGTTACAACCTAATGTTATTTTAACAGTTTTTCTTTAATTTAACGATATTTAATTTGCATTCGCTCAAGTGACATACAATAGATCATGCTATTACCATGATTTATATCAGATGAACTGGCATAAATTCAACATTATAAATTGCGCCTGTAAATGAAACTATTATTTTACAGGAATTACTGTAGCAGAAAGGCTAAGGACCCTCCAGTCAACCTTAGTCAAACCCACTCTTTAGAGTTTTATATTTTATGCCTGCAATAAATGCTTTTGTTGAAAGCCCATAACCCACAAAAAAGTCATTCGAAGTACATTAATTACGAGAATACTATCCAAAAAGCTGCAAGGGCCTATTTTTGTGACATCATTTTCTGATTTCTTGCTGCCTTAAATTATCCCTTTGATGGCTGCAGAGATTAACAGTCATACTTTTGTCATTAAATATAAGGCATTTTAAAGCTTAATCCACCTAAATTCTAATTGATATTGCCTTCAGTTGGCAGATAGCGACCTGATTTATAATTTAAATATGCAGCATTATATGCATCTCTTCAGTATAATGAAAAAGCAAAGCTCCTCTCATCTTTCTCAGCAATGTTAACATCAAGGAAAAGTCACTTTCTTTTTTTCCTTTTATATCCTAAACCTAATTGAAAACTGTTCATTGAATTTCAACATGATAGAAAAGTCTTTTTATCTCTCAATTTGTCCATTAGCGATTATAATTGAAGTATCTGCTACACAGCTGAATTGATATTGTTCTTGTTTAAATTCTGAATTTCTCTAAATCTTTCAGAAGACATCAAAAATACATGTATACATATATGCACACACATACACATCTGCCTACGGGCTAGGCAACATCAGCTAACGATATTACTTAAATGGAACATCAGACTAACTCTCCACATGAATACAGTGACACAAAGAAGGAAGTCATCTCATTTTGCTGGAGAACATGTTGCATAATAATCTTACCAGCGTGACCATAAGGTTTGCTAATTGCCACATCTGTTTAACAGCTGTCAGATGTTCTCTACATACCGCCATCAATATTACAACAGAGTACATTACCAGCAGTTTTATTGTTTTCAGCTGTTATTTATTTGTTACAGACATTACTACAGCTAATGACGTCTATTTGTGTTATACCACTAATTATTTTTTGTTTTTTTAGAAACCTTGTATTCAATTCAATTTTGCCATTTCGTTTATGCCTTTCCTTCTCACCGTCCACCCTCTGGCCCCTGATTCGTGTCCCTCTTGGACAACCCCTTCAAGTTGATGATACAAATGTTTCTTCATCCACAGTCATAAATATCCTAATAGGTTTGTTGAATTTTTTTTTTTAAAGGCAAGTTTTCAAAATGTCTTCATTCCTTAATGGCACTGATGAATTCTTTCAGTAAATCTCTAAATTGAGCCTATGTTAGCTATGATAAATGCACAAATATATCACTGTTCAGGCTGCCTTCATGGGGGCTGAGTTAGTCCCGCTGATCTCTTATAATCCCTTTTCTGCTTCACCTGGTTCCTCACTGCCCTGCATTTTATAAGCACGGCAAGTCACATCATCTGTTAAGTAGAAAGCAGAGATTGACAAACTGTGGACTGAGTGAAATACGCCTGACCTGATTTACAATGAATTGATAGGTGTCGCTGATCTCCATTATACATCGAATGTCTACATTCCATATGATGTATTATTTATCCATAGTAGATGCCTTTTTGTTTCATTAATAAACCTGTACATCGGAGATATACAGTACCGATGATGAGTTTGAGGCAGTACAAAACGGCATGGTATTTGCCTGCCACTGCTCAATTATTTTCCTCATTTTTTCCCCTACGTCTTGGCATGAATTATTAAGACTGAGGCTGTTTATTTAAGAATCTAATTTTAGTGCATGTGTCCGGCTGAATTCTGTGTTCTCCTCTAATGAAAGGGAAATAGTATGAGAAATTCCCTTCTTGGTCTCAAATTTTAGATTCGCAGTGCACGACGCAAGTTGTAAAGGTCACTCTGCTTTTGAACCACGCAGCAGAGACATCTGATGAGCCTAAGAATCCATTCTGGTTACGCATCACATCTTGCCAACAAATTAAAGTACAGCTGCTTAGTTAAGTCAAGCACAATGTGCACACGCTTACAGAGAAATAGATCAAAGCAGCGAGGATCCGATGTGAGCAACCCTACTGGAAATACTTTCTCCAAAATGAAGGTAGTCGATTGACGATGACTTCTGGAAGTTACCATGAGTGACCATCATTAATATCATTATGTCTAGAACTGCCTACCCTAATCGCCAGGCTTGGATGTCTCTGATTTTTGCGTCGCCTAATGCATATTCATTTATAATCAAATCATGTGGCAACCTGCATAGAATTCTTTGAAGAGGCTTATTGAGATCATGGATAAAGATAACCTTATACATAAAATTAGCTTTGCTTTTCTAAACATGAACTGAAGAAGAACGTTTTGTTCTGAATTAAAAGTGATTTAGGATGGTATACGGATGTATAGTTGGGGGATTTCTTTAGATTTCTTTTCATGAAATGACTGGCTTTAACTTAGGTATGAGACCAAGACCCTTAAGCTCAATTATCTGGGGGAAGAAAATAAGTTTTCTATGTCCATGTTGCTTGGAGAGAGTAGGAAGTGCCATGGCGTCTGATAAGAAATCCCAGGTGCTGTAACTTCAGCAGTGTCTGGAAAGCACACAGTCCCACAAAAGTCAAATCTGAATTAACCAGGGAAACGGTTGGAAATGGAACATGGCAAAAAGCAAAAGTCACAGCACATGCCTAAAACACCTTTTTCAGAACCAGGCACACGCATTCACAGCTGGCGGGATGTAAATAGGTTCCAACTTTTTTGAGAGCAATTTGGCAATAGCTTTCAAAATGTATAATGCTATTCCATTAGATCCCAACATTGTACTTATAGGAATATATGCACTATAGATATTGTTGCACATGAGCACAAAGCTAAATGTGCAAGTTCAATTTCACAGAGTTGTTTATACAAGAAAAAAATAAAAATAAAACACTAAAAACAAAGGTCAGTAGGGGAATATTGGAGATAACTTCTGGAAGTTACCGTGAGTGGACATCATTAATATTACGATGTCTAACACTGTCTACCCTAACTGCTAGACTTGGGTATCTCTGCTTTTTGTGTCTAGTAATTCATATTCATCTATAATCATGCGGCAACCTGCATACCAAACTCAAAAACCAAACCCATTGCCATGGAGTCGATTCTGACTCAGCGACCCTATATGACAGAGTAGAACTGCCCATAGGGTTTCCAAGGCTGTAATCTTTATGGAAGCAGACTGTCTTTCTCCCATGGAGCTGCTGGATGGGTTCAAACCACCAACCATTTGGTTAGCAGCCGAACGCTTCAAAAACCAAAAACCCATTGCTGTCAAGTCAATTCCAACTCACAGCGATCCTATAGGACAGAGTAGAACTGCCCATAGGATTTCCAAGGCTGTAATCTTTATGGAAGCAGACTGCCACAACTTTCTCCCTCGAAGCCACTGGTGAGTTCGAACTGCCAACCTTTCGGTTAGCCGCTGAGTGCTTAACCACTGTACCACCAGGGCTCCTGCAACCTGTATCGAATTCTTTCAAAGAGCTTTCTTGTACGATGGATTAACACTCTTAACCTACACGGTGGAACTCTATGCAGCTATTTAAAAAGTATCACCAGCACCAGCTGTTAATGAGTTGATTCTGATTCAGGGCAAGCCCGTGTGCATCAGACTAGAACTGTGCTCCATAAGGTTTTCAGTGGCAGATTTTTAGGAAGTAGATCACCAGGCCTTTCTTCTGAGGCAACTCTGGGTAGACTTGAACCTCCAACCTTTCAGTTAGCAGCCAAGCATGTTAACCATTTGCAAGGCTGACCTATGCATTGTAACAGCAGAAAATCGGAAACAACCTGAATGATCATTATTTGTAGAGCAGATAAACGATGCATTCATATAATGGAATGCCGCACAACTATCAAACCAAATACAGAAGGTCTGCAAGTACGGACACGGAAAGATACGCCAAATAATAAGTGAAAAAAACAGTAGCTTGCAAAACAGTATGTATACTATGGCCAGTGAATGTGGGGAGTTGGAATGTTCTGTATGTGTTGAATGGTTAAAGCTTTATATCACTAGAATGCAAATCCCCATGAGGGAAGCAATTGGCCTGTTGTGTTCACCAATATACTGTCAATCCCTATACCACTGCATGGCACATAGTAACCCGTTGCCATCAAGTCGATTCTGACTCATAGAAACTCTATACGAGAGAGTAGAAACCACCCCATATGGTTTCCAAGGCTGTAAATCTTTATGGAATCAGGCTGCCACATCTTTTTTCCACACAGCTGCTGGATGAGTTCAAACCGCCGACCTTTCGGTTAGCAGCCAAGTGCTTAACCACTGTGCACCAGGGTTTGGTTGCTAATCAAAAGGTCAGCAGTTCAAATGCACCAGCTGCTCCACAGGAGAAAGGACCTGGCGATCTGCTTCTTATAAAGATTGCAGCCTTGGAAACCCTATGTGGCAGTTCTACTCTGTCCTATTGGGTCACTATGCGTAGGAATCAACTCGACAGCAAGGGCAAGCACATAGTAGGAGCTCAAAAAGCATTTGTCAAATGAATGAAATGAACCGGCATATGTTCCCACAAGCATAGTAGAAGAGGTATGGAAGGAGACCCACCATCTCATAAGAGGTGAGGCACAAGCTTAGAGGGAGACTAGGGAGTTTATGTTGAGCCTCTGCACTGTTGGAATATTTTAGCATGAAGAAGATTTTTCAAAAGGCTTTATTTAAAAATTAAAAGCCTTTCACAATATAATAAAATCTGCAATATGGAAAGCCACGTTGCCGCTCCTATTTCAACTTTTTTGAAGACTATAGAATCTGTCACAAAGACTGTATAGGCCCTTCTATCTTACCCTATTTCCCCCTTCTCCCTGCTCCCACAAGAAAAAAAAAGAGAGAGTAATGAAATGACCGGGTAGCAGTTACGCGGAACAAGCCGGTGTTATCGCACACTTGGGGGGGCTGCCCTAAGCGCTCTCGCATCTGACCTTGTGAAATGCTCAACAGGAAAAGACTCAAAGAAAGTCATCAAGGCCAGCTCAATCAAGATGTCCGACCCATCTGGAGCAGCAGTTAAGAGCGATGTGGGATGGATGGACACATTAAAAATTAATAGAAAGTATATTAAAGAACTTCCGGTTTAAAATGGTGGGTTGAATTCACCCGTTTATCTTCTCTCTCTCTCAAAACCCCACTAAAATGACAGCAAAGGAATTAAAAAGTTATAAACTTACAAGGACAAAGAGATGGGAGAATAGACAATCGCAGGAGAGAAATGTCAGCCAAATTTTGAAAGACAGAAAGTGAATGAACAAGTGGTAAGTGACTGAAGTGTCAGTTTTTTCCCACCAGCTGAGGAACCTGCAATGGCGGGACGCCAACATGAAGCCAAATCAAGGCCCAGGCCCCAGGAAAGCTTCAAGAGTTGGAGGCACCAGTTACTTCTAAAGGCAGGGGTGCAGGATGGAACTGAAATCAGGAAGATGCTACGGATTTCCTCTTGACCTTCCACCAACAGAAAGGAGAGTTGTTATTGGCATGAGTTTGAACAAGAAAGGCTCTGGACTGGAGGACACTATGCATCACTAAAGGCAAGGGTGATGTTGTTGTTGTTGTTAGGTGCCATCAACTGAGTTTGAACTCATAGGGACACTGCATATGACAGAACAAAACACTGCCCGGTCCTGTGCCATCCTCACAATTGTTGTTAGGTTTCAGCCTACTGTTGTAGCCACTGTGTCAATCTATCTCATTGAGGGTCTTCCTCTTTTTCACTGACCCTCTACTTTACTAAGCATGATGTCCCTCCTGATAACATGTCCAAAGTATGTGAGACATAGTCTCGCCATCCTTGCTTCTAAGGAACATTCTGGTTGTACTTCTTCCAAGACAGATGTGTTCATTTTTTGGCAGTCCATGGTATCTTCAACATTCTTTGCCAACACCACAATTTAAAGGCGTCAATTCTTCTTCGGTCTTCCTTATTCGTCGTCTAGCTTTCACATGCATACGAGGCAATTGAAAGCACTATGGCTTGGGTCAGGCACACCTTAGTCTTCAAGGTGACATCTTTGCTCTTCAACACTTTAAAGAGGTCCTTTGAAGCAGTTTTGCCCAATGCAATGGGTCTTTTGATTTCCTGACTGCTGCTTCCATGGGTATTGATTGTGGCTCCAAGTAAAATGAAATCCTTGACAACTTCAATCTTTTCTCCGTTTTTCATGATGTCGCTTATTGGTCCAGTTATGAGGATTTTTGTTTTCGTTATGTTGAAGTGTAATCCATACTGAAGGATTTGGTCTTTGATCTTCATCAGTAAGTGCTTCAAGTCCTCTTCACTTTCAGCAAGCAAGGTTGTGTCACCTGCATAACACAGGTTGTTAATGAGCAAGAGTGATAAGGCAGGTAAACTAAAGTCTGCACACTGGCAATAAGACTCTCACCCCCCTTTCCCTGCTCAACTCCCAATCTGGTTGCCAGGTTTACACCTACCTGCCTCCCAAGTGGGAGATTCGCTGTTTCTTCTAAAAGAAAAAAAAAATTGACTCATCCAAAAGGAAAAAAAACTACCAAACCGTTGCCGTTGAGTCAATTCCGACTTATAGTGACCCTATAGGACAGAGTAGAACTGTCCCATAGGGTTTCAAAGGAGCTGCTGGTGGATTCGAACTGCTGACGTTTTGGTTAGCAGCTGAGCTCTGACAACCCTATAAAACAAGCAAAAAACAAAACAAAACACCAAACCTACTGCCATTGATTCAATTCTAACTTATAGCAACCCTATAGGGTTTCCAAGGCTGTAAATCTTTACAGAAGCAGACTGTCACATCTTTCTCCCTCGAAGCAGCTGGTGGATTCAAACTGATGACTATCTGGTTAGCAGCCAAGCTCTTAACCACTATACCACTAGGGCTCCAAAAAAAAAAAAAAAAAAAAAAAAAAAACACAGATACTGACATTTTGGGTCCCTCAATGAAACAATAAAATCCTTGTCCAGTGCCCCCATTCAGAAGTTCATCAGTCAAGATCAATCTCAGACATAAAACATTTTTTTATTGTTGTAGTTTAAATGAAGTTTACATTTCAAGTTAGTCTCCTATACAAAAATTTATACATACATTGTTATGTGACTCTAATTGCTCTCCCCAGACTGTGACAGCACACTCCTCCTTTCCACCCCTGATTCCCCATGTCCATTCAACCAGCTCCTAATCCTCTCTGCCTTCCTATCTCACTTCCAGACAGAAGCTGCCTGTTTAGTATCTTGTATCTACTTGAGCTAAGAGGCACACCCCTCACGAGTATCACTTAATATCCCACAGTCCAGTCTAATCCCTGTCTGAAGAGTTGGCCTTGGAAATTGTTTTAGTTCTGGGCTGATAGAAAATCTGGGGGCCATGCTTTCCGGCGTTCCTCCAGTCTCCTTCAGTCCATTAAGTCTGGTCTTCTTACTAGAATTTGAGTTCTGCACCCCACCTTCCTCCTGCTCCATCCAGGACTCTCTGTTGTGTTCCCTGTCAGGGCAGTCATTGGTGGTAGCCAGGCACCGTCTAGTTTTCTGGTCTCAGGCTGATGAAGTCTCTGGTTTATGTGGTCCTTTCTGTCTCTTGGGCTAATACTTTCCTTGTGTCTCTGGTGTTCTTTCTTCTCCTTTACTCCAGGTGGTTGGGACCAATTGATGCGTCTTAGATGGTCACTTGCAAGCTTTTAAGACCCCAGACACCACTCACTAAAGTAGGATGCAGAACATTTTCTTAATAAGCTTTGTTATGCCAATTGACTTAGATATCCCCTGATCAGACATAAAACATTGAGTCTGCTTTTTAGTGCCTCACTTTGAAATACAAACGGGCATCTGTCTTAGTCATCCAGTGCTGCTATAACAGAAATACCACAAGTGGCTGGCTTCAACAAACAGAAGTTTATTCTCTTACAGTCTAGTAGGCTAGAAGTCTGAATTCAGCTCCAGGGGAATGCTTTCTCTCTCTGTCGGCTCTGGAGGAAGGTCCTTGTCATCAGTCTTCCTCTGGTCTAGGAGCTTTTCAGTGCAGAGACCCCAGGTCCAAAGGACGCACGCTCCTGGCTCTACTTTCTTGGTTGTATGAGGTCCCCATGTCTCTCTGTTCACTTCTCTCTTTTATATGTCAAAAGAGATTGACTTAAAACACAACCTAACCTTGTAGATTAAGTCCTGCCTCATTAATATAACTGTCTCTAATCCTGCCTCATTAACATCATAGAGGCAGGATTTACAACACAGGAAAATCCAATCAGATAGCAAAAATGGTGGACAATCACACAGTATTGGGAAACATGGACTAGCCATGTTGACACACACTTTTGGGGGACACAATTCAATCCATAACAGCATTACCATATATTTAAACTAAATCTCTAAAATGAAATTCAGAAATGAAACAAACAGGGAGGGAGGGGGGAAGGAACTCTGTGGAAACAAAGACTGTGCAGTGAGCAGGAAAAAGTCAAAAAAACTGAAATACCTTTAGACAGTATAACATCTGAAAATGAATAAAATGCATAACAAGGAACATTCAGAGAACAATAAATAGTTTTGGGAAATTAAAAGATATAATATAGCTGTTAAAAATTCAAAAGCTAGCTTGGAAGATGATAAGAATTCTCCCAGAAAGTAGTAGAACAAAAGGAAAAAGAGATGGGCAATGCAAGAGAAAATATTAAGAAGAAAGTTAGAGGTACTACATCCAAAAGTTATAGGAGTTTTCGAAAACAACAATAACAAAAAAAAAAAAAATTGAGAGGGAAATAACCTAAGAAAATATTCAAGAAAATTTCCCCAAACTGAAGAACATGAGCTTCAAAAATCCATCAATTACCCAGGGCTCAGGAAGTGAGAAAAGACCCACACCAAGTCCAACCATCATAAAATTTCAGATCCTAAAAATTTCCAGAGAAAGGGGGGGTGGGTGGGTATTAAAATAGCATCACAGCTCACAACTTTGCAGAACACGAGAAGACAATAAATTTCTTCAAAATGCCAATTTAAAAATACTCTTTTCCACCAAGAATTCCATAAACTGCCAAATTGTTGCTCAATTGTAAAGGATAGGATAAATGTATCTTCACATCTGCAACATCTTGAAATAATTGCACCTCTTAGACCCCCTTTCTCCAGAAGAAAGGGGTCTTTTTCTTTTCTTTTTTTCCAGAGGAGTCCCATGCCTGTCTGATAATGAAGACAACACAAACGAGAAGAGAGACAGGGCTGGAGGAGGGAAGACCCAATCCTAACATCATCATTTGAGCCCTAGATCTGGAAGTTAGAGGCAAGATCTACACTGGATCTGCATGATCTCCACCACATCTGCACTGGAATCTTTGGTTCTTCCTGGAAAATACAACCTCTGCTAGTTAAAGCCCATCTCCTATTTAGCCTCTTTCATGAAGTCTTCCTGAATTATGCCAACCAAGACAGCTTTCCTGACCACCAACTGTTTTAACCTATGATATTAAATCAACAGGGCAATTTTTATTTCTAATGGCTTGCTTCTTTTGCTTCCCAGTGGTTAACACTACTCTACTCCTGGACTGGAACAGCAAGAGTCCCCCTGGATTCACCTCTCCCTCACACCCAATTGGTCACCATGTGGGTTCCGTTCCACTTGCATGCTCCTCTCACCTGGGCTCCTACTGATCTCTTTGCTTTCAGATTTGTTCCTCTAGAATCAACCCTCCACACAGCTGCCCTAGAATCATTCTAAAATGCCAGTCTAATAATGACCCTTTCCCCTCCTTGAAACACATGAATTACTCCCTCAATTTCAGCAAGACAAAATCCATGGAAGATCCAGCCCCAGACTACCATCCTCATTTCTCCCGCCTACACCCATCTGGTGTTATTTCACACCTTCATGACTTTGCAAATGCTGTACCCTCTGTCTGGAGTGCCCACGCCAACCTACTCCCATCAGTCTGACAAATTCTTGCTCATCTTTCTAGGCCCAGCGTAAGTAAATCCTGCTCTGTGAAACTCCCTAACCCCACAACCCAGCGCTCTCTTCCCTGTTTATATTATTCACTCTTTTCTTTAGGCCACTGATATCTTTCCTCTGGAGCCCTGGTGGCACAGTAGTTAAGAGCTCAGCTGCTAACCAAAAGGTCAGCAGTTCAAATCCACCAGCCCCTCCTTGGAAACTCTATGAGGCAGTTCTATTCTGTCCTATAGTGTCGCTATGAGTCAGAATCAACTCGACGGCAAGGGTTTTTTTTTTTTTTTGTCTTGATTTTTTTGTTTTTGGCAGGGGGTCCTTCCTCTATTATAGCACTTATCATATGTTTTACAACCTCTTGTTACATGTCAGGCCCCCACACTAGATGGTAAGTTTATTTCTATGTCCCAAAATGGGGACAGGGCCTATCCTTGGTAGATAGTCAATAAATATTTGGTGAAGGATCAATGGATTTTCTTCTAGAACCTACTTCCTAGCACTTTTGTGGGAGATGACACTCAATAGGTACTTACCAAAATAAACTGAAGCTTCTTTATATTCTGTAGGCAGCATCTGTTGGTTTTGCCCGTTCCGCATCTGTCTTAGTCATCTAGTGCTGCTGTAACAGAAATGCCACAAGTGGATGGCTTTAACAAAGAGAAGTTTATTCTCTCACAGTCCAGTAGGCTACAAGTCCAAATTCAGAGCATCAGCTCCAGGAGAAGGCTTTCTCGGCTCTGGAGGAAGGTCCTTACGCTGCATCGGTCTTCCCTTGGTCTGGGAGCATCTCAGCACAGGAACCTGAGGTTCAAAGGATGCACTCTGCTCCCAGCACTGCTTTCCTGGTGGTGTGGGGTTCCCATGTGTCTCTGCTCGATTCTCTCTTTTATATCTCAAAAGAGATTGGATTAAGACACTAAACCTCATCAGTATAACCTCATCATAGTGATAGAGTTTACAACACATAAGGAAATCACATCAGATTTACAAAATGGTACACAATCGTACAATACTTGGAATCATGACCCAGCCAAGTTGACAAATATTTTGGGGGGACACAGTTCAACCCATGATGCCAACCATTTCCCACCATTCTGGTGGTGGTACCAGAACAATAATTTTCTTTGGGGAAGCTACCTCTCCCTTGGTCTCATCCAGTAGTATGCTGGACCAAGCTCTTACCTGCTCATGAGAGTCAACTGTTAAAGTTTCAGGAATTTTCCAAATTATTTGACATTACCTGGTGTCTTAGTTATCTAGTGCTGCTATAACAGAAATACCACAAGTGGGTGGCTTTAACATACAGAAGTTTATTCTCTCACAGTCTAGTAGGCTAGAAGTCCAAATTCAGGGTGTCAGCTCCAGAGGAAGGCTTTCTCTCTCTGTTGGCTCTGGCAGAAGGTCCTTGTCATCAATCTTCCCCTGGACTAGGAGCTTCTCAGGCACAAGGATCCTGGATCCAAAGGGCATGCTCTGCTCCCAGTGCTGCTTTCTTGGTGGTATGAGGTCCCCTATCTCTCTGCTCGCTTCTCTCTTTTATATCTCAACAGAGATTGGTTTAAGACACAACTTAATCTTATAGATTGAGTCCTGCCTCATTAACATAACTGCCGCTAATCCCACGTCATTAACATCATAGAGGTAGGATTTACAACACATAGGAAAATCATATCAGATGACAAAATGGTGGGCAATCACACAATACTAGGAATCATGGACTAGCCAAGTTGACAGATATTTTGCAGGGGGACACAGTTCAATCCATGACACCTGGTAGTTAGAAATCAATGGGTGAGAGTATTTATACATGGAAATTGGCAAGCACTAATAGTCAGGGCTCCTCCCCAACTCCCAGGGCCAGTTGTTGAACATTTACCAGCTCACCTGTGATCTCGGCCCATGTGGTTTGAAAGGGACAGACTCCATCTGCAGCCCCAGCATGGGCACTTAGCTCAAGCCTGAACGCTCAACTGTAGTCCAAGCCCCTGGCCACAGTGATTGGCTCAGAGATGGGCACACAACTTCTGCCTGGCCCACATAGGTTTAGGATATGCCCTATGCTGGTATGGCCTCATTCACATAATATTAGATTGCATTATGGAAAGTGATTATATCACATTACTTCCACTGGTATAGAGGGTAGGATTCCAACACATATTTAAGGGTGGCACAATTCAACCTACAACAATGTGTATTCACAGAAATATAACACATCTAAAGAGATTCTGTGGCTATTATTACTTAGGATGAAGCTAAACTAGATATTTTTTAATCTGTTGATTTCAAGAAAAAAGTCAATAAATATACCCATCTGGGTTCTTGACTGTAAGCAACAGAAATCAACTCCAGTTAATATAGTGGAAATGGAATTTATTGGCAAGAAGTCAGGAAGTCCTCAAAATTGAAGGGACATCTATAGAACAAGGCTGGAAAAATGAGCAGTAGTCAAGAGAAACCATGTCAGAAGAACCATGAAAAGGCCACTCTAGAGGGGCATTCTGGATAGAAGACCATATCCCACAAGTACCACCACCACTGCTGCTACTGGATTTCACTGCCATGGTGCTCACAACACTGTGTCTAATGCCTTTACCACAAATACTTTCTAAATGAAGTATCTCTATGTCCCTCAGCCACATCCATCTGTCAGTTTGTCGTACTGTGGTGGCTTGCATGTTCCCGTGATGCTGGAAGCTATGCCACCAGTATTTCAAATACCAGCAGGGTTACTCATGGTGAACAGGTTTCAGCAGAGCCTCCAGACTAACACAGACTAGGAAAAAAGGCCTGATGATCTACTTCTGAAAATTAGCCAATGAAAACACTATGGATCACAACAGAATATTGTCTGATTCAACGCTGGAAGATAAGCCTCCTAGGTTGGAAAGCATTCAAAATACACAGTGGCCACAATGGACTCAAGAATATCAACGATTGTGAAGATAGTGTGTGATGGTTAAGATTGTGTGTCAACTTGGCTGGGCCATGATTCTCCGTGTTTTAATGTAATCACTCCCATGATTGAATATGCTGTGAGTGGCCAATCAGATGAAAGGGAGTCTCCTTGGGGGTGTGGCCCGCATCTGTATATAAGCAGATGTTCTGGCTTTTTGCTCTCTCTGGATCCTGCGGCTACTTCCTGTCATCCCATCTCCCGTTCTTGGGACTTGAGCTGTCAGCTTATCTGCCGAACCTGGGATTCGTTGATCTGCACAGCCTGTGAGTGGGAACCCTGCTCTCCGATCTTGGGCTTGCCAGCTTCTGCAGTTGTGTGACTTGGGAGGGGCCTCTACCCTGATCCACGGACTTGAACGTTCTAGCCTCTCCAATCGCGTGAGCTGTTTCCTTGATATAATCTCTCTCTATATATATTTATACACTTTACTGGTTTTGCTTCTCTAGAGAACCCAGCCTAAGACATGGTGCAAGACCAGGCAATGTTTTGTTCTGTTGTACATAGGGTCACCATGGAACAAAGCTGACTCAATGGCAACTAACAACAATATGTCCCTCAAGGTTAAAGCCCAGGATTAAAGCATGATATGAGCCAAGCCAAGATGTCACTGGGTTGCTTGAAGGAGTACTTACCAGTAGGTCTCAAACCTGACTGCCCATTAGAATCCCCTGGGAAGCTCTAAAACATATTGATACCTGGTCCAACCCCAGCTATTTGGATTGTATTGGTCTAGAGTACAGCCTGGGCATCAGGAGCTTTCAAAGCTCCCAGGGGATTCTACTGTGCAGTCAAATCTGACACCACTGGGCTAGTTCCTCTGGGTTCCATAGCGGACAGTTTTATACAACTTTTTCATCAAAGGGAATTTGGCCTTATCGGAGCTCCTTTCTTGCATTCCACAATTGATTTCCTTGTTCTCTTATATGCTCTCATACTAATGCTGTTTTCAGCTCTTCCAATTATGTGATTTCCTTATCTTTATACTATTGAGAATACCTTACAAGATTTCTTAAACAGCAACTAAATTTATCTGCCTGTCATTTTGTTTTCATTATCCATGATAGCAATCTCTCGGATAGCTTATGAGAACGTATCAAGTGATTGGTCTTAAACAAACAAACAAAAATCCATCCAGTCAACATTTGTCCCAACGCGTATAGGACACATGTTGCTTTGGCGGTCTGCACGTGATCTGCATTCAATTCAGGTGTTCGCTTCAGCCCACAAAGACTTCTCCTGAGTCTATGGATGTTTGTTCTTATCTACTGTTCCCTCCTGATCACAAATAGTGATGTGCTGTTTTCTGGATTGTGATGCTGTGGCCCAAGTTTTGCTCCATAAGGAAAGCAATCATTCTGAAAGCTTGCCAAAAGAATACAGATGCAAGGTAATTGTCAAAAAGTTCTTCATTTTGAGAGTGAATAGGCATTTGCTCATCATGGTTGACAGTTGATGGCTTTTAACTGCGGAATATCTATAAAAATAACAAGAATTTTAACAACCTGACTCTGTCTTGCTTTCATATGAGCTTATCAACAAAGGTGGCCTGGATCCACGTAAAACATCAAGGGATCAAACTCATGCCATGTTGAACCACAGCTGTGACACCCAGGGATTGGTCCATTTGGCTACCTAGGCATAATATTCATGTTTTTATACTTCCAACCTATCACTACCTGCCCTAGTGTCAAATTCTGATGACACAGTTGGCCTGCCATCACTTTGGTTCCTCTAACCCAGAATTTCAAAACCTCAGCAATATTAACATTTTGGGCCAGATAATTCTTTGTTGTGGGGCTATCCTGTGCATTGAAGGATATTTAGAAGCATCCTTGGCCTCTACCCACTATATGCAAATAGCAAACCCACACACCCTGATTGTGACAATCAAAAACGTCTGCAGAACACACTACAGGGGAAGTCAGCACAACTGGACTAAACTAAATCTGAGAAGTTTCCTGAATACAACCATACAGTTCGAGGGACAGAGTAGCAGGGGCAGGGGTTTGGGGACCATGGTTTCAGGGAACATCTAGGTCAACTGGCATAACAAAGTTTATTAAGAAAATGTTCTGCATCCCATTTTGCTGAGTGGCATCTGTGGTCTTAAAAGCTAGAGAGCAGCCATCTGAGATGCATCGATTTGTCCCAACCTACCTGGAGTAAAGAAGAATGAAGAACACCAAAGTCACAAGGAAAGTATTAGCCCAAGAAACAAAAGAGCCACATAAACCAGAGACTTCATCAGCCTGAGACCAGAAGAACT
>NW_004443944.1:12326623-12347429 GCF_000243295.1 Trichechus manatus latirostris
AAAACCATTCCTGAGCCAACTCTTCAGCCAAATATGAGACTGGACTATGGGACATAAAATGATACCCATGAAGAGTGTGCTTCTTAGCTCAAGTAGATATGTGAGACTAAATGGGCAGCTCCTGTCCAGAGGCGAGATGAGAAGGCAGAGAGGGTCAGGAGCTGGTTGAATGGACATAGGAAATCTGAGGTGGAAAGGAGGAGTGTGCTGTCACAGTACAGGGAGAACAACTAGGGTCACATAACAATGTATGCATAAATTTTTGTTTGAGAGACTAACTTGAATTGTAAACTTTCACTTAAAGCACAACAGTTAAAAAAAAAAAAGTTTGCAAAGACTGCCAAATGTCCCCAGGAGAGGCAAGAGGGACAAAATCACCCCCTACCCTGGTTGAAAATCACTGTTCTAGCCCCTGATGCATATCAGAATTACCTGGAAAGCTTAAACACCTAGCCCCCATCCCAAACCAATGGAATCAGAATCTCTGAGGATGGATCCCAGGCAATCAGCATTGTAAAAGATGCCCAGGGATCCCAAAGTGCAGTTAGGATTAAGATCCCTCACTCTAAACCAACTAGCCTAATACTGCTATGGAGCTCTCAGATAGACTTATAATCAGGCCCTCCTCTTTAGCAACATGAGCAACTAATACATAGAAACAATATTAGCTACTATGTCAAGTACTGTCTTGCAGAGCTTGCAATTTAATGAGGTCGTAAGAGTGTAAGGGAAATGAATTATTTTTGATATATGAGTACATGTGGAAAAACGCCTAGAAAGGAGACCTAAAAGGAAGGGAGGAAATGAGAACTGACCTGCCAAAGGAAGACAAGTAAGGTTAACGAGGGATTGGAACCAGGGAGGCTCATGAGGGATACACGTGCCCAAGTCCTCTGGGAGGCCAGGAGTCAGAAGCCTGGGTCACTTTGATGTTTTTGAAGTTCCTGGTATATTTTTTAAATGTAAGAGGTTACAAAAATTGTGTTTTTTAGCATTTACTTTTTTTTTAACCACAGCTTTATTAAGATGTAACTCACCTACAATAAAATTCAGCAGTCACTCTCATTTCCCCACTAATCCTACTACCCTACTTGTTGCCTTCGAGTAGATTCTGACTCATCATGACTCCATATATTACAGAGTAGAACTGAGCTGCATAGGGTTTTTTTGGCTGTAATCTTTACGGAAACAGATCACCAGGCCTTTCTTCCACAGTGCCAGTGGGTGGGTCAAGTGCAAACCATGGTCAAGGCAACCACTAATCTACCAGCTGTCTCTATATATTTGCCTATTCTGGGCATTTCATATAAATGGAATCATACAATACGTAGTCTTTTGTTACTAGCTTTGTTCACTTATCACAATGTTTTCAAGGTTCATCCATGTTGCAGCACGTATCGGTACTTCATTCTCTTGCTGAATATTTCATTGTACGGATATACCACATTTTGTTTATCCATCCATCAGCTGATACACTTTTCGGTTGCTTCCACTTGTGGGCTATTACGAACACACCTACTCCTCACTTATCGACTATCTCATTATCTAATATTTTGCATTAACAGTAAAAATCTACTATTTTGCGCATCAACAATGTACGTCTGGCGGTAATAAATGCTGAGTTGTGAGGTGAGAGTAATGCTGGCTGTGAGGGTTAAGGTTGTGTGTCATCTTGGCTGGGCCATGATTCTCAGTGGTTTGGCAGTTATGTAATGATGTAATCTGGCAGTTATGTAATGATATAGTAATCCTCCGTTTTGTGATCTGATGTGGTCATCCTCCATTTTTGTATAGTGCCGATTTCTACATAACTACCTGGTCTTTGGAACCTAACCATGTTGATAAATGAGGAGTGGGTGTAATGCTGCCATGAACATTTATGTACAGATTTTTGAGTGGACAAATGTTTTCAGTTGGAGTGGATTAGCAGTTTAATTTTAACAAACACATTTTACCTACATAAGCAGATATGAGTATGTGCAAACTCATTTAAAGATGATGCCAAATTCTAAATTTGAGGCCCTTAATGATGTAAAAAGGATCCCTGGTTGCACAGTGGTTAAGCGCTCAGCTGCTAACCAAAAGGTCAGTGGTTCAAACCCACCAGCCACTCCACAGGAGAAAGATGTGGCAGTCTGCTTCCATAAAGATTACAGCCTTTGAAACCCTATGGGGCAGTTCTACTCCGTCATTATGAGTTGGAATTGACTCGACAGCAACAGGTTTTAATGATATGAAGGTGAGCTAAATGGCCCTCCTGGACTTTCACATGAGACCCTGAATTTATAGCAGAGTTGACAAGCATCTGCAAAATAATCACAATCACTTAGTCTTATCAGAAATGCTTCCATATACAGAAACATCTGAGGTAGAAAATGTAACTCTAAGCCAGTGGTTCTGAGCCTTGACCTTTGAATTATCTTAGGAGGTTTATAAAATATTGATGCTAGACTCCCACCTGCCCAGTTGAACCAGACTCACTTGGGGTGGATGTCAGGTGTTGATATTTCTTTATAGCTCTCCAGGTAATTCCAACATAGAGGCAGGACTGGGAACCCCTGTTTCAAGCACTCCTGGTTTCTCGAACAAAGCAGTTGAAAGTCTAGCCACTAAAAGTCTAAAACGATGTGTATGGCTTACCACACCCACCCACTGTCACTGAGCTGATTCTGACTCACAGCTACCCTACAGGATAGAGTAGAACTGCCCCATAGGATTTCCAAGGCTGTAGTCTTTATGGAAGCAGACTGCCCCACCTTTCTCCTGCAGAGTGACTGGTGGGGTCAAACTGCCAACCTTTTGGTTAGCAGCCAAGCGCTGAACCACTGGGCCACCAGGGCTCCTCTGTGCATGGGTTAGGCTGTACGTATTCCAACGTCATCTCCTCGTCATTCCTCTTTTAATGGTTTCTCTCACTAGGTGCCAGGCACTGCACTGAGCACAGTTCTCATGTTCGGAGTTAACAGCAACCCCGTGGGGTGGATGCAGTTATTACAATTCCCATGTTTTACTCAAGGATCAGAGAAGTCGGGTTACGAGCCCAGGTTTACACAGCTGGAAGTTGAAGAACCCAGGATTCAAACCCAGGTCTCTCCATCTCCAAAAACTGTGCTCTTCACCCTTAAACAACGCTGCTCTACGGAGGGGTGGTATATTTCAGTAGGATGCCAGAGGTCAGGCCACAGTGCCAGAGCACTGTGGCAAAGAAAATGAGAAATTTCTAAGAAACTCCACTCATCCTTCATACTCTGAACACATGTATCTCTCTGCCCCACAAGATAAAACTCCAGCAGCAGCCTCAGCAAGTGGGCTCAAAGGCAGCACTCACTCTGAAGTTAGTGTCGCCCCAATATTTCCCCTTGCCATCCATTTTTCTGTCTGCCCAGCACAAACGTTGTCAATCCTCTCACTTCTTCTGTTTTCCTTAGTCCAACTCCTTTCTCAAGGAATGCTCGTTCTTGCACTGTGCGCCGTTTTAGTGGGAATTCCAACAGAGGGACTTCCTCCTTCTCTGGCTCAATGATGACTACAACTGGATTTAGTTAATCCTGAAGGGACGAGTTCTTGTTTCCTAGGCTTCCTGGTACCTGTCTTTTCTAAGGCCTGGCTGTTCTCCTTTTCCTTTGATTCTGTGAACTGGCCCACATCCTTCCAATAAGTCCCTATCTGTTAGTTTAAGTCGGTCACAGTCTGTTTTAGTTGCTTACAGCCAAAGAACCCCAGTTCATATAGACCCAGCTTTCACGATCATATTCCAGTTCAGCCATATTGCATCACAAAGCTGCTTGGTGCCTAAAATACATCTAAAAACAAAAACCAAACCAAACAAAATAAAAACAAAGCATTTATCCCAAAAGACAATGAAACTTGGTCCCTAAGAAATAGACTTCGACATCAGGCAAAACTCAGATCAAATCTTAAGTCCTCTCCCCTCTAACTGTTTGATCTTGAGCAGACACTGTTGGTTGACTACCCAAAAGCACTCCCAACACCCTCGCCCTTGCCCAACTCTTACCACAGAGCCTGGAAAAGCCAAATGTGTATTGTCCTAGCCCCCCAGTTTTGCCAAGGAGAAATAACAGGAAACCTCAGATGGTAGGAAACATATTTCTGTGATTAGAGAGAGATGTGCTTGAAGAAAACACTCTGCCACTTGTCCCCCACCCCTTCCATTGAAGAATGTGTGAAGGCAGGAAGCTTGGGTAAGTGGCTGCCATATTGTGACCACGAGGGAAAGGCCAAGAGAATCACAGAAATGCCAGAACATTCTGATATTGTTGAGCTAGCTACTGAACTACTACCAGCAAGTGCCTTCTCACAGATTGGTGTGCATGAAAACATAAGCTCTTGTATATCTAAACTGCTATGATGGGTTTTCTGTTACTTGAATCATAAAGTATCCTTAACTGAGATAGAAACTTACTTAACTTCTATGCACTAGTTTAAGCGTTGGTGGGTGTAGCTCCCTCATTTAGGATGCAAAAATCTCTTACCATCTGTTGAACGTAGAGGTCACAGTTTCCTTTGGGGAAGTGTTTCTTCCCTTTTGGGTACAATCTTGTGGGAACTGTGCCTTGTTCTCCCTTAGCCAGGATATGGGCCTGTTCCTCAGTCACACCCATCACAAACCCCTCCCTGGAATCTGAATACTGAAATGGAAAGTTGTTGGAATTCATTTCTTCCAGTAGGGGTGGGGGTCATGATTAGACTGTTACTACCACAGGACTGTTCCTATATTCATCCATGTGTGCATTCATTTGCTCATTCGAAATATATTTATTGAGCATCTAATATGTGCCAGTGTGAAAATGCAGAAGTGAAGAAAACAGACCAAGGCAAAGAGCTTATATCCTAGGGGAGGGAGTCAAATAATAAACAAATAGATGTTTTATACAAATGACATCAGGTGAATATGAGAGCTATGAAGAAATACAGAGTATGAGGACAGGAGAATGTGAGGGGAACCAGGGGAAAGTGACTTCTGTTTTAGAGGGCAGTCAGAGAAGTCCTCTCTGAGGAAATAATATTTCATCAGAGAAGCTCTGACAAGAGCTTTGCAGACATAGGACAGAGCAAGAGCTAAGGTCCTGAGGCAGAAGACTGCTTGGTATATGTGAGGAACAGCGAGGAAGGTGGCTGGAGCAGAAGGAAAGAGGGAAACGTTGATCAATGAGAGGGGTTGGAGATGTGGCAAAATCTGAATCGAATCAGATCAAACCATTTACTCAGAGATAAGAAACCCTCAAAGATAGCGACAGGATCTGGCTTCGGTCTTAACACATGCCCTCTGGCTGGTAGGTGAAGTACAGGATTCAGGGGCAAGGGTGGGGGCAGAAACCTGTGAGGAGGTGATGGTGATATTTTAGGCAAGAGATGGTGCTGCCCAGAGTCAGGATTGTGGCTTAGGGTTTAGGAGAAAGGCTCAGATTCTGCGTATGCTTAGAAAGTAGAGCTGACCAAATTTGCTGGAACTGAATGTAGAGTCTGAGAGAAATATAAAAGTCAAGGGTAATTCCAAAGCGTTAGTCTGAGAAACTGGGCAAATGTGGGTACCATTTGCTGAGGTGGAGAAGCAGAAGGACCAGGTTTGTGGTAGTCAGGGTGATGGCAGAAGTTAAGATAGTGGCCATTACTGTGGGTCTTGCTTTGTGTCATCTTACTGATTGTTGTAAAGTCTAGTCCTTCAGCCGCTCACTGATTCAGAGCTCCCGATATCCTCCCCGTACATTCATTTTGGCTTAAATTAACCAGAGTTAAGTTCCATTACTGTAAACAAAGCCTCTTAATTGATAAAATGGGCTAAATTGGCTTTTATATGTCGGCAGAAGGCATGAAACCATTGTTTCCAAGAGAAAATACGTTCTGAGCAACAACCAACACATTCACAAATGAACTTTTGGACGGCCACCCATTTCTCTGTTGGGGGCTGACTGCTCCTCAGATGGCATCTCTCCTCAGGGAGACAGCTTCTGCCAGTACAAGGTGGGGAAGTGTCAAATACTATTAAAACTTGATTGCTAATTCAAATGCTATTGTGCTTGATATGCTTGTCATGTAAAAAGTGCACAATGTATCTTAATAAAATTGATAGAACTCCCTTTGAAGATATTTTTGTCACAGAGGCACTCAATAAAACTGTTTCCATCAGGATCTTCTGCTTCTTTGCTATTTCGTTAGTGACACATTTTCTTGAACTAGTCCAGGGCCTAGCAAAGTATGTTTTGCAAAGAATGTTTGGGAGAGGAGGAGTCTTCAGCTTTTTCTTTTTATTTCTTGTCATTATAAGACTTCTACCAACTGCCTAATGATGGAGTTCAAGTGGGTCACTGGGAAAACCAAATCAAAGCCATTTGCATCACAGTCACCTATGATCAAATAAATAACCCAAAGAGCCTACCACAACTAACTCAAAAATAGCTAATTATAAACACTAAGTCCAAAAATTAATGTGTTCAAGGAAATGTTTCTTCTCTGTCTATAGCCAACATAGGTTTTCAGCATGGGACCCAAGAGAATGGCAGATTCACATTCACTGACAAAATGGCGGAGCTTCGCTCTCCATCTTTGAACACAGCCAGCATGGAACTGAAGCTGGTAAGTGATTTCTCAGTGGCAAGTGATTAAAGACGCCAGCCTTAGTGTGGTACTGACCTGAATTCAAATCTGCATGGTCTTGGGCAAATTATATACAAGGTAGTCCCCGACTTAAGATGGGGTTCTGTTTTGACAACTCCAGTGTCAGTCAGTTCTGACTTAAGTAGAATATCTCCTTTTTTTTTTTAGTTTTCATTATTATTGCCTTTCATTATCAGTATCTTCATAAATCCAGTCTTTGAACATCTGTGTGTGAACATCTGAGAATGATAACATTAGCAAAGTATGTGATGCAACACTGTATGTAGTACATATTACTAACGATAAAATGTCCAAAAAAAAAGGACAGTTATAAACGCAGTTCATCGTAACTCGAATTCATCGTAAGCCAGGGACTACCTGTATTCCTGGAGCTCAGGTCACATGTTTGTAAAATAAAATAATACCACTATGAGAGGTTTTTGGGTTTCTTTGTTTGCTTTTTTAATTATAAATGACTCTTTTCATTTGAAGTGACAGAAAATCCAGTTCAAAATATCTTAAGAAAAGGAGATTAATTGACTCAAATATTTGAAAATATCAAAAATAGAGCTGGCTTCAAGTACAGTTAGATTTGAGAGTTCAAAAATCTCATTGGGACCTGGTGTCTCTCTGTTTCTTGATTCTGCTCTCCTCCAGGTCAGCTTCCCTCTCAGGCTGATAGGCTCTACGTGGTGGCAAAATGGCAGCCAACAGCTCCCGGCCTAAGTATTTTTCTAATGAAAAACAGAATAGCCCTCCCCAGCCATTCAAACATTGGCCCAAGCTGTGTCACGTGTCCATCCCTAAACCCATCCATCTAACTCAGCGATCCTCTGATTGTCCGAACGCCCACGTTGGAGACACGGATGAACCAATGCCATTCAAACCCCATGGATGGATTGTGAAAATGAGGTAGTGCTCCAAAGGGAAATCATGTGCTGTTATCAGGACACAGGAGAATGCACATGGGGAAGAAAAATATCCAGTACTAATACCCACTTGGGGCTCTGGTGGGGCAGTGGCTAAAGCGCTCTGCTGTTAACAAAAAGGTCTGCAGTTCAAACCTACCAGCCTCTCCATGGGAGAAAGATGTGGCAGTCTGTTTCCATAAAGATCACAGCCTTGGAAACCCTGTGGGGCAGTTCTACTCTGCCCTATAGGGTTGCTGTGAGTCAGAATTCGACTCGACGTAAATGGGTTTAATGGAATACCCACTTTATGAGGGCTGTTGGGAGGATTCAATAGGATAATATTGGTCTAGCACCTGTGTCAGATAAGAAAGCTTTTGGTTTGGGTGATGCAAATGTTTTGTAAGTAGGTAGAGATGGTAGTTGCCCAACAGTGTGAATGTACTAAATATTACTGAATTGTTCACTTTAAAACAGTTAATTTTATATTATATGAATTTCATCTCAATAAATTAAAAAGAAGAATGCTTTTGGCTGCAAATAACAGAAAATCCTAACCCAATGGCTTAAACAAGTAGAGATTTATTTGCCTTATACAACAGGAAGCTCAGAGGTTGAAAGGCCAGGGCTGGTCAATGAAGCTATCTAGGACCCAGACCTTTCCCTCTTTCTGCTCCACCACCCACAGCATGAGGCACTGATCCCTGTGGTAATAAAACAGCTGCTTCTCCTCCAGGTGTTACATCCATATTCCAGGTGAGAAGAATGGGAAAAGCAAAGTGCAATGAGGCAAAGTAGGAACAACACGTGTCAGAAAAGCAGCGATTTCCATAGAAAGCTCACCTTCAGTCTTACTGGCCAGAAATGTGCCCAGACAGCCACCCATGGTTGCCAGGGAGATGGGGGAAGTGTATTTTTTTAATCTGGACACACTGCATGCTTGAACAAAATTGAAGTTCTGCTAGTAAGGAAGAAAAGAGAACAGATACTGGATGGACAACTAGCATTGTCTGCAGTGTTCCTGGAACAAGGTAGGACTTCAATAAATGGCAGTGGAAGTAGAAGTCGTAGGTTTTGATATTGAAACTCTGACAACAAAAGATACAATCCTCCTTGTCATTACCTCCTAAAGCTCACTGATTTTTCAGCTATGGGTTTAAATCGGTTTATTTTTAGTCTTAAATGCAAGCTGATTGAACAGGGGGAAATGAAAAGGAAGTGAAAGAGACCAGTAATCCTCTTATGCCAATCATTTGCCTTTTCTTTTTTTTTTTCTTTTTAATGTAGCCGAACTGCATCTGCAACAGTCCCCAACGCAAAGCAAAGACTGGGAGGTAGACTTCCCAGATTTACTGCTTTCAGATCCCCCCACCAAAGAACAGTTATTTGTAAACAGCTTTGGTTTTCAATCTTGATACCTACCCGTAATTTATGTGTTTCCACAGTAAATTAGCGTACTGAGTATGATTTCCCATTCAAGGTACATGGAAGCATGAGAAATGAGTTTTAATAAAGAGGGTTAGATCTGTGGGAGAGCAGAGAAAGACTTGGTTTACATCGAGCATTGAAAGAACATCAGAAATGTGAGAAGAATCCCAGTAATTATTTTCATCACAGAACCTCTTTCTATTGCTTTTCAATGTTTAGCTAACTATAAAAGATACATGCTGCATGATTAAATGCCATTTACATAAAGTATGAATTACACCCAATATGAACAGAAATTTCATTTTCTAATGAAAATATATTTACATTTTTCTTATGAAAAAGGATTACTGTTTATTTTTAAAAGTCAAATAATAAAGAGAGATTGAAAAGTCCCTGGTAGTCTCACCCTACAGGGAAAATTACTTATGGCATATGTACCTCAGGCTTACTTTTAGGTCTATTTACACAAACACATACACACATATTTTTAAAAACAAAATTTGAATCACACTATAATGCTAAGGATGGGGAACACTTATTCTCTACTCCTCAGGTTTCCTTGTATGGGGACCACAATCACAGTAACACTCCAGCCCTCACCCCTTAGGGGAATGAGTTAATTGACCAATGGGTGATAGCAATTGGTCCACATTTCTCCACTGGGTGGGGCTTACATATTAAAAGGCTAGTCAGAATTTCTTCCCCTTCTTTTCTGCCCCAGAACTTTGCAATCTTTGAAAAGAGTACCTTTTCTTTGAGTGGGCTGTTTCAAACTCATGTGAACAAACCCCTAAGCTACATGCTCTAATAAAACTTTCATCTGTAATAAAGCTGACATTTTCATCTCTGGTTTTTGTGGCTATGTCACAATTCAGAATTTGGACAGGAAAAAAGAATTTTATTTATTAGACACCCTCAAGCCCCAACGTACACATATTGGTCGTTAACAGACTTTTTCATATAATAATACGTTGTGGACACATTCCCACATCAACATTTAAAGATTACCATATCCATTTGAAGGGATACTACTTAATTACATTATACATTGTACAAGAATTGATTTGGTCAATACCATATTGATGGGCAGTTCAGTGCCTTCAGTTTTGCCACTAGTATAAACAACACCGCAATGAACATCCTAGAACATACATCTTAATGTAGTTACCCAATTATTTCACTAGATAAATTCCTAGGTGTGAAACTGCTGGATCAAAGCACACAGACATATAAAACGGTGGTACTTACTGCCAGATTTCCCGCCAGAAAGAGTGTATCAGTGGAACCTAAAGCGTCTACTTTCCCACATCTTTACCCGCACTGAACATTTTCTTTTTAATCTTTCCCACCAGTCTGATGAAGTAAAAATAATATCTGATTTTATTTGTAATTTTGTTATTACTGAGGCAGCATAATTTTTCATATGCTTAATATATTTTTCTACGAACTACCCAAGGAAATTAATTTTTACTCTTATAGCTAGTGTCCTTACAGACATTTGTTCAGTAGCAAGTTATATCACAAACGTCTCATTCAACTTGACACTTAGAATCTTCCCCCCAAACAAGTTTAAGAGACTCTTCTCCTGCTACTCCTCCAACGCACCCATCCTAAAGTCAGCATTCATAGTTGTGAGCAACAGAAACCATCTCTGCCTAGTCCGAGAGTTGGAATAGACTCAACAGCAACTGGTTTTGTTGGATTTTTGCAATTTGTGGTTAGAGAATTTCCATGAGGGACAGAGAACCACTCCTGGCCAAGAACAACACCCAAAATCACATCACAGAGCTGCTCTAGAGAGCCCCCCGGGCCCCACTCTAGACTCAAACACTGCAGTTTGCCCCTATCCAGATCTCTGTATGGGTCCTGAACACCAGCACTGAAGTCCCAGGAGCAGCTGCTTCCAGAACCTGAATGGAGGGAGCTCTCACTACACTTACCAGGAAGGATTCCAAGAGGTGCCTGCTGCGTCTCACTAATGTCAGGTTCAGTATCTGGGGTAGGATTCTGTGAATAGAAGCTGCAAGGCAGGCTGGGAAAGTGAGCCCCCACCTTCTATGATAGATGAACGGTTGCCATTGAGTCCATTCTAACTCATGGTGCCCCCACGTGTTTCAGAGTAGAACTGTGTTCCACAGGGTTTTCAATGGCTGATTTTTTGGAAGTAATCACCAGGCATTTCTTCCAAGGAGTCTCTGGGTGGACTCAAACCCCTAACCTTTCAGTTAACAGCCAAACATGTTAACCACTTGCACCACTAGGGACTCCATGGTGGATGACAGGCACTTACAATGTGCAGAATTTCCTAAGCCTAGGAAGGATGGGTCCCTGTGAGTCAGAATCGACTCCATGGCAACAGGGTTTGTTAGGAAGGATGTGAAAAGAGCTTGAGGAGCATAAAAGAATGGTAACTGTCCACCACACTTCTTGAGTACGAGATCCATGTAGACTCCTGTCTACAACACCTTGGGATCTTCAGCAGCTTCTATTTGTTCCGCCCAAGCCACAAAACTGAGTCCCTCCCCACCCTGCAGTGCATCTGTTATCCCACTGCCATGCATGCTGATACCTTTCTCTGGGATGCTGTCTTTCTCTTCTGTCTGTCAAAATCCTACCTGCTCACAAAAGATGGATCTTGATCAAAAGGAGGAAAAGCATGGAACAGAACTTGAACCTCATATGAAAATCAGACTTACTGGATCCACTGAGACTGGGAGAACCCCTGAATCTGATGCCCATAAATAATCTTTAGCCCTTGAACTGAAACTATCCCAAGAAGCCATGTCAAACTAAACAACAGTTTAGCCCAACTGATAAAGAATGTTTGTCTCGAGCATAGCACTCTTAAAAAGAATTACCTTTATGAGTGTAAACTGACAACAGTTAATCTAAAGCACAGATGAGAACTTTTAAGGGGCAGAGAGCCTAAATTAATGTTGATGAAACAATACGGGTAGAGATAGAATGGTGACGCAATGTGAAGCATGTAACCAATGTCATTGAACTGTTCATGTAGGAATTGGGAATGGATGTAAGTTTGGTTGTGTATATTGCCACCAAAAATAAATTAAATATTATTTTTCTTAAAAAAACCCTACTGATCCATACTATACTCCATTTTAAAAATTATGTTGAAAATATATTGCTTGATATGAAGTTTCAAATTGTCTTTGATTTTAAAAAAAAAAGACAACAACTTGTCTTCTGCTTCTTCCTACATTTAGAAGGAGCCATTTGGCTCATTCACATGAAGAGGGTGACTTTCCCCAAAATGGACGTGGAACATCCTCAAACAGACATGGTCCTCATTCTCCTGGTGTTTACAGCATAAAACAATGTTTGCTTAATGACTGAATAAAAAATTTTCTTAACCTGGAATTCTTCAACCATCTTTCCCCACCTATTCCATATACGGGCATGACTGAGCCCTGTGGAGAAAAATCACTAATGGTATTGACTGATGTCTTGACCAAGTGTAGACGGATATGAACTTGTTTTTATATGTACATTCAACGTGTCTGACTTGCTCATTGCTACATCGGAAGGGGCCTCCCAGAATGGTGATCAGGCCGTTGTCTATCCCAAAGGCTGAACCATCCCTGCCCTGGAGGAAGGAGGCTCTCATTTTATAGTACTAGCAATCTGAGCAATCAGGCCCTTTCCGAAAAGTTCTCACGGGTGGTGGGGAGGGGCTTCTGCACCCACTCTTGTCAGCTTAACCAATCACACTAGGGACCTCAACGCCTGGACAAGTGGATCCGCATTCAAACATGCATTGGAAAAAATATCGGAAAGAAATATATCAACATTTTACCAGCGGTGGGTCATTTTGGGGAGGTCAAATTCTCTACTATACGCATGCATTTCTTCTATAAATAATAGTTCATGCTGTTTCACCTTCCCCATTATCTCCAGTGGAAGGTCTACCCGTCTTTCCAAACCCATCAGGGATGCCACCTCTCTCCCTCTCTCTCATCCTCTCTTTCATTCTCTCTCTCATTAGCTCTCTCTCTCTCATTCTTCCTCCTCCTCATCATCATCTCTCTTTCATCTGTGGTCTCTCTCTGTCTTCTCCTTCATCATCATCTCTGTCTTATTCTCTCTCGCTCTCCCTTTTTCCCTCTTCCCTGCCTCTCCTGTGTAATGCAGAAGACCTCTCACCGGTTCAACTGTCTCTTGTGTCTAATCTGAGATTACACTCAGTTGTATACTCCCTCCTTGTGGGCACAGATGCTATTTAACTTTTTTATTCATGCCATGACTAGCACATAGTTTACACAGATTAGGCACTCCACCAAGGTTCTCAGAATGGAATTCTCATTTTTTCTTTAATCTAGGAAAGTCTACCTCATCAGAATAATGGTCTCAAATGCCACTTCTCTCTAAGAAGTTGAACCTGCTTGGACCTAGTGATATCCTTGAGGTACTGGAAGCTGAGGTTTTTCCTGAAATCCACAAGTGGAAGCTCAGAGGCCTTCCCACCTTCTCACAAACTGGATCATCTCAGAAACTTCTGTGACTGTCTCCCAGGTGTGAGTTTTATTACGTGATTCCTGGTGGTGAGAACATGATTCTCAGGGTAGAATTGCTGACAATAACAAATGTAAACTTACCCTGTGACCTAGAACCTCCCCCACAGATTCATTCTACAGACACATATGCAGGCACCCCAAAATATATAAACCAGATGTCTCCAGAGACTCCTTTGAAATATTAAAAAATTGGATTCAACCTCAACCTCCAGTAAATAAAAGAATAGAATACTCTTCAACAGTTACAAAGAATGAAGTAGATCTACCTGTGGTAAAATGGAAAGATCTCCAAGACACAACATTAACTAAAAAAGGCAATATATCAATACACAGACTATGATTCCATTGGGCAAAATAACAAACACTATAGCTTTCTTTTTAAAAACTATACGTACGCACAGGAAATGTCTGAAATACACATATTTAAATTTGAACTGTGACTACTTCTGGGGAAAGAAGAAGGTCTGCAGGAAGGGATATAGAGGGACTACAATTTTTACCTCTGTGTGAAAATTTTTATACTACAAAATGTTAATGATTTGAATTTTATGATAAGCATATGTTGTTATTATATGTGTAATTATAAAAACAAAAAAGAATGGTAATTTCAGGACAAAGATCAAAGTTAGAATTCCCAAACATGCTTAGATGACATTTTGTATAGAACCATGAAAACCAATTTATTAAACTTTAAATAACTAAATTTTACATGTTTATGTTATATCAGTATCATATCAAACTATTGTCTTATTAAGGCAAACTGTAAGAGTTTTTTTAATGTAACAGAGTAACATAACAAATTGAGAAAATCCTATTGATTAATATATTGTTGTTTTCTGAAATAGTGGGAAAGTCATAATTCATTTATAAGGTGGCATTCTTTGGTGGAGCTTTGAAAATATCAGCATCTCAAAAAGCATAGTTTGAGAGGCCCAAGTCTTTAAGAAAGTGGAAGAACCCGGAAGAATAAGAATCAAAGAAAAGAAAAGCAGGCCGTGAATATCGTGGAGGTAAGGCGCTACACGCTTAACAGACTGAAATCCTGAGAAACGAATTAAGAGAAGGTCCTGGGAATTGTTTTAGGTAACAAACAAAACTACTTTGGAAAAACCAGAAGACTTGCCCACCTCAACCATACTCCCTCTCTTTGTCTTTTCACAAAAGGTCTAAGCCGACAGTATTAATATTTCCAGTAAATTTTCTTTGTGCAGTAACATACATACAGAAACAATAGTCAAAAGACCCGTGGGATTACAATAATTTAAACTTATGTCTTTTGCTTCTATCATACCATAAAACCGCTGGGATTTTATACATATTGAAAGATTCAGGGCCATGTTATCCTTCTTAAAGTGGAATTTCACACATATAAGCTGAAAATAAAACAATGTCTGGGAGGAAATTTCATAACATGCTCAACAAGAATCATATCAGAATTTGCAGCCCTATAGTCATTTTTTTTATTATTTTTAAAAAATAGAAATGAATGTTGAATACACAACTAAATAGCTCCCTCTAGTGGGATACAGTGTTTATACAAAATACTCAGAATTTGACCTATTTCCAGAAAATGTTACATCTCAGATTTGCTTTGGATAAAACAGACTATGCTTAGGATATATTGCTTTAAATCACAGCATTCTTTGTTATAAGTATTACATTCTTTAATGTTTCTTCTTTTCAGTGACTAAATTAAATGCAATTAGTATCTTTTCTCTTCTCACAGCATACCAAGACTTGAAACTACAATCTTTTCTTATTAAAACACCCTCCTTTGTTTAGAAACACTTGAATGCACACATGACTTCAAATGCATAGAAGATGGGGCCACATTTCCCCCTCTTAAATACTTCTCTTCTTTCAGCCTGGTATAAATCTGCTCATGTCATCCTGTGACCTCACACAGACATTGATAACGACCAAATTAAACCCCTTTTTAAGCAGAACTGAAAGATGCCAAGGAGGCCTGCCACAGCATATTTCAGGTAAGTACCCAGGACTGGAGATCTTTATACAACCGTTAATCATAATTTTAAGAAGCCCTGGTGATGCAATGGTTAAAGTGATCAACTGTTAACCGAAAGGTCAGTGGCTCGAAACCACCAGCAGCTCAAGGGGAGAAAGATGTGGCAGTCTGCTTCCATAGAGATTTACAGCCTTGAAAACCCTATGGGTCGCTGTGAGGCAGAATCAACTCCACAGCGGTGGGTTTTTGCTGTTGTTTTTTCCATCATAGATTGTCCCCATTTGGTACACCAAACGACACACCACATAAGTGAAAGGGGAAAGGCTTTAAAACCTAGAACATCAAGGTTTAACATACGAGCAAAAGGGTCTCAAAGAAACATAGGAAACACCAAACTTTTGAACTAGGAGAGTATTTACAGATTATTTTACCCAGTATCTCACCTTCAGGATTTTTACCATGTCAACATCCCCATCCAAACCCATTGCCATCAAATCGATTCTGACTCATAGCAACCCTATAGGACAGAGTAGAACTGCCCCACAGGGTTTCCAAGCTGCAGCTGGTGGATTCAAATTGCAGACCTTTTGGTTAGCAGCTGAACGCTTAACTACTGCACCACCGGGCTCCAAAATATGCATAAAAATCCAAAACCAAACCCATTGTTGTCAAGTGATTCTGACTCACAGCAACCCTATAGGATAGAATAGAACTGCCCCACAGGGTTTTCAAGGAGCAGCTGGTGGATTTGAACTGTCAACCTTTTGGTTAGCAACCAAGCTCTTAACCACTGCGCCACCAGGGCTCCTCCTGTAACACTCCCTCTGCGTAATCTCTAGCCACCGTTTTTAGACCCTGCCCTAACTTTTCCCACCTCCAAACTACCATTAGGAAATGTCCCCTTCCCGCCATCTTTCTCCTAAAGGCCAATATGTTTCTCAAGACCTGGCAGGAGTGAATGTCTCACACTTTAGGAAGCATTAATCTAACTCCAGCTTCTCATATGATTCACGGGGAAGTAAAATTCAAGAAGGGAAAGAGACTTGCCCAAGGTTATTGTAGCAGACTGGTGAGTGCCAGGCCTATTGCCCCTAGGGCCTTTCCATTGTAGTGCTCTCTAGAGCAGCTTCCATCGGCCACCATCTCACCTCTTTGCCTGAAGACTTTTTCTGGTGAAGAGAACGCACTCTGCTCATGAGTTTAGGGCAGGCCTGAAGTCCTGGAGAACTAACATCTCTGGGAGCAGTTCTTAACCAATGACTACCGGGAATGGGTGTATAAATACCCCAGCTTCCTCCTCACTCCAGTAGGAGAGGCGCTCAATCTGCACTGGCTCCCAGAGTTCTCCACCTGGCTGTCCTCACTCCCAATCTCACATCCCCACTTACAGGTGCTTCAAGGGATCACCACCCAAACAACGCTGTTATAGTTGTTAGCTACTGCTAAGTCAACTCTAACTCATGGCAACCTTATATAGAACAAAATAAAATGTTGCTTGGTCCTGCATCATTCTAACAATCGCCAGCATATTCAAGTCCATTGTCACAGCTATTGTGCCAACCCATCTCAATGAGAATTTCCCATGCCCTCACTGGTCCTCTACTTCACCAAATATGATGTCTTCCTCTAGCAATTGATCCCTCCTGATGAAATGTCCAAAGCAAGTGAGTTGGACAAGTTCTGTGTGACCCATAAGGTTTTCATTGACTAAATTTCAGAAGTAGA
This sequence comes from Trichechus manatus latirostris, assembly GCF_000243295.1. Lineage (NCBI taxonomy): Eukaryota > Metazoa > Chordata > Mammalia > Sirenia > Trichechidae > Trichechus > Trichechus manatus. The sequence goes on from NW_004443944.1 coordinate 12,343,798, forward strand.
TCTCTAGGCCTTTCTTCTTAGTCTGTCTTAATCTGGAAAATTATCTATTTAAACTCAAATCCATGTCTCAACGTCTCTCCTAGGGAAACCCAAATTAAGACAATTAAATAGAGTCAGTTCTTAAACCTAGTTTTCTATCTCCAAATCTAGCATTTTTTTTTTTTTCCTTCCTTGCCACTGTCCCAAGCTTTTTGCTCTAATCAGGCCACCTATAAAAAGATGGTGGCTTAAAATTATGATAGTACCACCTATAGGGTGAGCAGCCAACCTGGTCTCCCCAGGACTAAAGCGGTTGCTAGGAGGTGGGACTTTCAGTGCTAATACCAGGAAAACTCTATGCAAACCGAGATGAGTTAGTCATCCTAGCCAGCAACCTCCCTTCCACCTGTGGAGAGGGTCATGTAGTTCTAAACTGAGAGATCTTAAGCTCCCATCCTTAGCAAATAAGTATTATTCATCACATAAAACATCACTTCAATAGCTAAGGCAACTGAAATACCATGGCTTGGGTCAGGTGCACCTTAGTCCTTAAAGTGACATCTTTGCTTATGAACACTTTAAAGAGGTCTTTTGCAGCAAATTTGCCCAATGCAGTAAGTCATTCGATTTCTTGACTGCTGCTTCCATGGGTGTTGACTGTGGATCCAAGTAAAATGAAATCCTTGACAACTTCAATATTTTCTCCGTGTATCATAATGTCACTTATTGGTCCAGTTGTGAGGATTTTTGTTTTATGTTGAGATGGAATCCATACTGAAGTCTGTAGTCCTTGATCTTCATCAGTAAGTGCTTCAAGTCCTCTTTGCTTTCAGCAAGCAGGGTTGTGTCATGTGCTTATTGGAGGTTGTTAATGAGTCCTCCTCTAATCCTGATACCCTGTTCTTCTTCATATACTCCAATTTCTCGGATTATTTTGCTCAGTATACAGACTGAATAGGTATGATGAAAGGATACAACCCTGGTGCACACCTTTCTTGACTTTAAACCATGAAGTATCCCCTTGTTCTGTTCGAACAACTGCTTCTTGGTCTAAGTACAGGTTCCTCATGAACACAATTAAGTGTTCTGGAATTCCCATTCTTCCCAATGTTATCCATAATTTGTTATGATCCACACAGTGGAATGCCTTTGCGTAGTCAATGAAACACAGGTAAACATCTTTCTGGTATTCTCTGCTTTCAGCCAGGATCCATCTGACATCTGCAATGATAGCCCTCATTCCATGCCCTCTTCTGAATCCGGACTGAATCTCTTGCAGTTCTCTGTTGATGTACTGCTACAACTGCATTTTGAATGACCTTCAAGAAAATTTTACTTGGCGTGTGACATTAATGATATTGTTCAATAACTTCCACATTTTGCTGTATCACCTTTCTTTGGAATAGACATAATTATGGATCTCTTACAGTTGGTCGAACAGGTACCTGTCTTCCAAATTTCTTGGCATAGACAAGTGAGCACCTCCAGTGCTGCATCCGTTTGTTGAAACATCTCAGTTGGAATTGTCAGTTCCTGGAGCCTTATTTTTTGCCAATGTCTTCAGTGCAGCTTGGACCTCTTCCTTCAGTACCATCAGTTCTTGATCATATGCCATCTCCTGAAATGACTGAACAACAACCGGTTCTTTTTGGTACAGTGACTGTGTATTCCTTCCATCTTCTTTTGATGCTTCCTGCATCATTCAGTATTTTGCCCATAGAATCCTTCAATATTGCAACTCAAGACTTGAATTTTTTCTTCAGTTCTTTCAGCTAGAGAAATGCTAAGCGTGTTCTTCCCTTTCGGTTTTCTAATTCCAGGTCTTTGCACATATCATTATAATAGTTTACTTTGTCTTCTCGAGCCACCCTTTGAAATCTCCTGTTCAGCTCCTTTACTTCATTATTTCTTCCATTCGTTTTAGCTACTCTACATTCAAAAGCAAGTTTCAGAGTCTCTTCTGACACCCATTTTGGTCTTTTCTTTCTTTCCTGTCTTTTTAATGACCTCTTCCTTTCTTCATGTATGATGTCCTTGATGTCATTCCATAACTCCTCTAGTCTTTGGTCATTAGTGTTCAACACATCAAATCTATTCTTGAGATGGTCTCTAAATTCAGATGGAATATACTCGAAGTTGTACTTTGGCTCTCATGGACTTGTTCTAATTTTCTTCAGCTTTAGCTCGCATGTGGGCAATTGATGGTCCGTTCCATAGTTGGCCCCTGGCCTTGTTCTGACTGATGATATTGAGCTTTTCCATTGTCTCTTTCCACAGATGTAGTCGATTTGATTCCTGTGTATTCCATCTAGCGAGATCCATGTGTATAGTCGCTGTATATGTTGTTGAAAAAAGGTATTTGCAATGAAAAAGTCGTTGGTCTTGCAAAATTCTATCTTGCGATCTCTGGCATCATTTCTATCACCAAAGCCATATAGTCCAACTACCGCTCCTTCTTCGTTTCCAACTTTCACATTCCAATCACTAGTAATTATCAATGCATCTTGATTGCATGTTTGATCAATTTCAGACTGTAGAAGTTGGGAAAAATCTTCAATTTCTTCATCATTGGCTTTAGTGATTGGAGTGTAATTTGAATAATAGTCGTATTAACTGGTCTTCCTACATTGTAGGCATATGGATATTATACTATCACTGATAGCATTGTACTTTAGGATACATCATGAAATGTCCTTTTTGATGATGAATGCAATGCCATTCCTCTTCAATTTGTCATTCCCGGCATAGGAGACCATATGATTTTCTGATTCAGAATGGCCAATACCAGTCCATTTCAGCTCACTAATGCCTAGGATATCAATGTTTATGTGTCCCATTTCGCTTTTGATGATTTCCAATTTTCCTAGATTCAAACGTCATACATTCCATGTTCCTATTACTAAAGGATGTTTGCAGCTGTTTCTTGTCATTTTGAGTCATGCCACATCAGCAAATGAATGTCCCAAAGCTTGACTCCATCCATGTTATTAAGGTCGACTCCACTTTGAGAAGGCAGCCCCTCCCCAGTCATCTTCTGAGTGCCTTCCAACCAAAGGGGCTCAACTTCCGGCACTGTATCAGACAATGTTCCACTGCTATTCATAAGGTTTTCACTGGCTAATTTTTTTCAGAAGTATACTGCCAGGTCCTTCTTCCTAGTCTGTCTTAGTCTGGAATTTCCACTGAAACCTGTCCACCATAGGTGATCCTGCTGGTATTTGAATACTGGTGGCATACCGTCCACCATCACAGCAACACACAACCCCCTACAGTACGACAAGACAAACTGACAGACAGTAGCTACGTGTTTATTTTATTGTGTAGTAGGAAAAATTTAGCACCCCAAATCTGTGATTTTGTAGATATTCTTGTTAAGGAGGATGATAAAATAGTCACTTTGTTTAATTTTTTTCAATGAGTTCATTTAATGAAAAAATAAATAAGAGTACACATTTTACCTATCTATGGCAAAAAATCTCTTTCGATAATTTATTTATTATTGTATTTCACGTGAAGGCTTACAGAACAAATAGTTTCTCATGAAACAGAAGTACACATGTTATTTTATGACATTGGTTAACAACCCCACAACATATCAACCCTCTACCTTCTCAACCTCTTTTTTTTGGTGAAAATCACATAGCCAAAGATAC
>NW_004443944.1:12356062-12387090 GCF_000243295.1 Trichechus manatus latirostris
TCTGTCAGTTTTCTCACTCCATTTGGTGCTTGGCTGAGTTCTTTATCTCTTCATTTGATGTTTTAGGGTTTCAGGATTATTGTATTCTCTGTTCGGCTTAGTTTTTCGGATCTTTGCTGTGCAGGGACGGCGTGGTGCTTCTGCCTAGAGCGCCATTTTTCTGGAACTGGCAAAAAATATCTTGAAAGGTTTGGGGACACTAAGCTACATAGGTAATATTAAAAACATATTTTTAACAGTTTAGGTAAATTAAACTCAATTATTTACTCTGTTAAGTAGATATCTAAGTGACTATGTCCTTAATTAAACATTCCTCCCACCCTAGTAAAGACACAAACAAATGAATGCAGTGATCTCTATCCAGGTGGTATATAATAAAAAACACAGCTGAGAGTAGGGTCTGGGTCTTAAAAGCCTGTGAGGGGCCATCTAAGATATGCCACTGGTCTCACCCCTTGGAGAGCAAGAGAGAATGAAGAAAACTAAAGACACAAGAGAAAGATTAGTCCAAAGGACTAATGGACCACAACTATCAAGGCCTCCACCAGACTGAGTCCAGTACAACTAGATGGTGCCTGGCTACCACCACTGATGGCTCTGACAGGGATCACAACAGAGGGTCCCAGACAGAGCTGCAGAAAAACGTAGAACAAAATTCTAACTCAAAAAAAAAAGACCAGAATTACTGGCCTGACAGAGACTGGAGAAACCCTGGGAGTATGGCCCCCGCACACCCTTTTAGCTCAGTAATGAAGTCACTCCTGAGGTTCACCCTTCAGCCAAAGATTAGAGAGGCCCATAAAACAAAACGAGACTAAAGGGGCACACCAGCCCAGGGGCAAGGACTAGAAGGCAGGAGGGGACAGGAAAGCTGGTAATAGGGAACTCAAGGTTGAAAAGGAGAGTGTTGACATGTCGTGGGGTTGGTAACCAATGCCATAAAACAATATGTGTACTAACTGTTTAATGAGAAGCTAGTCTGTTATATAAACCTTCATCTAAAGTACAATCTAAAAAAAAGAAAAGGAAAAAAAAAAACAGTTCAACTCCCCTGTATACTGAGCCCTTGCTATGCAATATGAGGATGGAAAAATTAAATTATGGAGTAGTAACCGCTGGGGGTCAGACGCTGAACAAGGCCTTGGATGTCGAAAGAAACAATCCAATCGTTCATTCAGAAAATATGTATTGGGCACACAGACCATCGAGCCAAGTGCTCTACCCGGTCCTTCATCCAACAGTGAGAAAAGCAAACACAATCCTTGCCCTGGAGGAATTTACAATGAAGAAAGATAGACATTAACTGAATAATTACACAAATAAATATGCAATTATTATAACTGAGACAAAATATATATATATATTTAGCAAGCTACATTCAGGTGTGCAAGGGAAAACGTATCTTTATTTTCTACAAAGGATCTAATCCTGCTCTCAGACCCCTGGGTCAATGGGCTTGGAGGATAAGGAGGATGTGCAGAAATAAACATTTAAACTTGCCAATTAAGTTGTTTCCATCTCTTATGACTTAAATGCAGCCTTTTCTTAGTTTAAAATAGTAGCTTTCAAATAACTTCTATGTCTCTTGGCCAGGTGTTGCATGTTTCTGTTCCCCCCCCCCCACCACCACCACCAACTCCTCTCTAAGATCAGCTTTCTTCTCGGAAAAGAGGTTTGGTTTTCTGAAAATTTAATAATCCAGGAAGAGGCCCACTGCAGGTTGAACTGCGTCCCTAAAATAGATATATTGAAGTCATAATGCCTGTACCTGGGAATACGACCGTATTCGGAAATAGGGTATTTGCAGATGCAATCAAGTTAAGATGAGCTCACACTGGACTAGGGTGGGCCCTATCCCTATGACTGGTGTCCCTATAAGAAGAGGAGAAAACACACAGAAGGAAGGAAGTTCACGTGAAGACAGAGGCAGGAATTGGAGCTATGCAGCTACAATCCAAGGGACGCCAAGGATTGTCTGTGACCACCAGAAGCTAAGAAAAGGCAAGAAAGGATACTTCCCTAGAGCTTCTGAGAGAGCATAGCCCTGCCAATACCTGGATTTCAGACTTCTAGCCTCCAGAACATGAGAAAATACATTTCTGTTGTTTGAAGCCCCTCAGTTTGTAGTACTTTGTTACAGCAGTCCCAAGAGACTGACAGGACACTCTGCTGATGATCTGCCCTTCGTTTGGGCCCTTCCCTTCTTGCTGCTGAGGGCTGGCACCATCTTTCTCTATTCGCCGTTTCTGCCCCAGCCTCATGTCATATACACTTCACACAGAATCTCAGAAATAAAGGCCACCACCCCCTACATGTTGCAGGATCACTAATAAGCTCTGCTTATATAGACAAGAGCCCCACAAAAAAAGGGGGCCTACAAAAATATTTGCCTGGGGACCATGAGCACCCTAAGGGTGGTCCTAAAGAACGCTACCTAAAAGTTTGCTGATATCTCCCAGGAGTCCCTGGACAGTTCTTGTTGTCGTGTGCCGTCAAGTAGATTCCAACTCACAGTGACCCTATACGACAGAGTAGAAACTGACCCACAGGGTTTCCAAGGAGGAGCTGGTGGATTCAAACTCCCAACCTTTTGGTTAGCAGCCGAACACTTAACCACTGCACCACCAGGGCTCCAAAATAGGCATTGTTGCTTTTGTTAGGTGCTGTCAAGTCGGCTCTGACCCATAGCAACACTATGTACAACAGAACCAAACACTGTCCAGTCCTGCACCACCCTCACAATCTTTGTTATGCTTGAGCCCATTGTTGCAGTCACCGTGTCAATCCATCTCATTGAGGGTCTTCCTTTTTTTCACTGACCCTCTACTTTACCCAGCATGATGTCCTTCTCCAGAGACTGATCCCTCCTGATAACATGCCCAAAGTACTTGAGATGAAGTCTCACCATCCTTGCTTCTAAGGAGCATTCTGTCTGTACTTCTTCCAAGACAGGTCTTCACTCTTCTGGCAGTCCGTGACATATTCAATATTCTTCACCAACACCATAATCCAAAGGCATCAGTTCTTCTTCAGTCTTCCTTATTCATTGTCCAGCTTTCACATGCATATGAGCCGACTGAAAACACCATGGCTTGGGTCAGGCACACCTTTGTCCTTAAAGTGGTATCTCTGCTTTTGAACACTTTAAAGAGGTCTTTTGCAGCAGATTTGCCCAGTGCAAGGCATCATTTGATTGCTTGACTGCTGCTTCCATGGGTGTGGATTGTGGATCCAAGTACAATGAAATCCTTGACAACTTCAATATTTTCTCTGTTTATCATGATGTTACTTATTGGTCTAGTTGTGAGGATTTTTGTTTTATGTTGAGGTGTAATCCATACTGAAGGCTATGGTCTTTGATCTTCATCAGTAAAGTGCTTCAAGTCCTTTTCATTTTCAGCAAGGTTGTGTCTTCTGCATATCGCAAGCTGTTAATGGGTCTTCCTTCAATCCTGATGCCCTGTTCTTCATACAGTCCAGCTTCTTGGATTATTTGCTCAGCATACAAGTTGAATAAGTATGGTGAAAGGATATGCACATCTTTCCTGACTTTAAACCATGCAGTATCCCCTCATTCTGTTCAAATGACTGCTTGTTAGTCTGAGTACAGGTTCCTCATGAGCACAATTAAGTGTTCTAGAATTCCCATTCTTCCCAATCTTATCCATAATTTGTTATGATCCACATAGTCAAATGCCTTTCTATAGTCAATAAAACACAGGTAAACATCTTTCTGGTATTCTCTAGTTTCAGCCAAGATCCATCTGACATCGGCAATGATATCACTCACTCCACATCCTCTTCTGAACTCAGCTTGAATTTTTGGCAGCTCCCTGTCAATATACTGTTGCAACCGCTTTGAATGATCTTCAGCAAAATTTTACTTGTGTGTGATATTAATCATATTGTTCAATAATTTCCGCATTCTGTTGGATCACCTTTCTTTGGAATAAGCATAAATATGGATCTCTTCCAGTCGGTTGGCCAGGCAGCTGTCCTCCAAATTTCTTGGCAGAGACAAGTGAGTACTTCCAGCACTGCATCTGTTTGTTGAAACATCTTAATTGTTATTCCGTCAATTCCTGGAGCCTTGTTTTTTACCAGTGCCTTCAGTGCAGCTTGGACTTCTTCCTTCAGTACCATCAGTTCTTGATCATATGCTACCTCCTGAAATGGCTGAACATCAAGTAATTCTTTCTGGTAGAGTGACTCTGTGTATTCCTTCCATCTTCTTTTGATGCTTCCTGCATCATTCAATATTTTGCCCATAGAATCCTTCAGTACTGCAACTCAAGGCTTGAATTTTTCTTCAGTTCTTTCAGCTTGAGAAATGCCAAGTGTGTTCTTCCCTTTTGGTTTTCTAACTCCAAGTCTTTGCACATTTCATTATAACACTTTGTCTTCTGGAGCTACCCTTTGAAATCTTTTGTTCCACTCTTTTACTTTATCATTTCTTCGGTTCACTTTAGCTACTCTACGTTCACGAGCAAGTTTCACAATCTCTTCTGACATCCATTTTGGTCTTTTCTTTCTTTCCTGTCTTTTTAATGACCTCTTGCTTTCTTCATGTATGAGGTCCTTGATGTCATTTGCATAACTTATATGGTCTTTGGTCATTAGTGTTCAATGTGTCAAATCTATTCTTGAGATGGTCTCTAAATTCAGGTGGGATATACTCAAGGTCATATTTTGGCTCTTGTGGACTTGTTCTAATTTTCTTCAGCTTCAACTTGAACTTGAATATGAGCAATAAATGGTCTGTTACACAATCGGCCCCGGGTCTTCTTCTGGCTGAAGACATTGAGCTTTTCCATCGTCTCTTTCCACAGATGTAATCAATTTGATTCCTGTGTATTCTATCTGGCCAGGTCCACATGTATAGTCGCCATTAATGTTTTTGAAAAAAGGTATTTGTAATGAAGAAGTTGTTGGTCTTGCAAAATTCTATCATGCGATCTCCAGCGTCGTTTCTATCACCAAGGCCGTATTTTCCAACTACTGTTCCCTCTTTGTTTCCAACTTTCTAATTCCAGTCACCAGTAATTATCAATGCATCTCTAACATTTCAAGATCTATCCTGAAAATGTTCTGCATCCTACTTTGGTGAGTGGCATCTGGGGTCTTAAAAGCTTGCAAGTGGCCAGCTAAGATGCATCAATTGGTCCCAACCACTTGGAGTAAAGGAGAACGAAGAACACCAAAGACACAAGGAAAGTATTAGCCCAAGAGACAGAATGGGCCACATAAACCAGAGACTTCATCAGCCTGAGACCAGAAGAACTAGATGGTGCCCGGCTACCACCAATGTACTTCCTGACAGGGAACACAACAGAGGACCCCTGATGGAGCAGTAGAAGGATGGGGTGCAGAACTCAAATTCTAGTAAGAAGACCAGACTTAATGGTCTGAATGAGACTGGAGGCACCCTGGAAAGCATGGCCCCTGGACGCTCTATCATCCCAGAACTAAAACAATTTCCGAGGCCAACTCTTCAGACAGGGATTGGACTGGACTGTGGGGCATAAAGTGATACTCGTGAAGAGTGTGCCTCTTAGTCAAGTAGATACAAGAGACCAAACGGGCAGCTTCTGTCCAGAGGTGAGATGGGAAGGCAGAGAGGGTTAGGAGCTGGTTGAATGGACATGGGGAACCAGGGGTGGAAAGGAGGAGTGTGCTGTCACAGTATGGGGTGAGTTATTAAGGTCACATAACAATTTATGTATAAAATTTTGTATGGGAGACTAATTTGAAGTGTAAACTTCATTTAATCACAACAATACGAAAGATACATTTATATAATGTTATACTTCAACAAAAAAAAAAGAAAAAGATCTATCCTGAAGTACAACACTGTCAGCAATAGGATAATTTCCATATACCTACAAGGAAGAACAGTTAATACAACTATTATTCAAGTTTACGAACCAACCACTTAAGGCCAAAGATGAAGAAACTGAAGACTTTTCCCAATTTCTGCCATCTGAAATTGATCAAACATGCAATCAAGATGCACTAATAATTACCGGTGATTGGAATGCAAAACACCTCCTCCATTTTCTGGTTGATTTGCTTGTGTTGCTGATTTGTGACTTAAGAGACCTCATGTATTACAGAATAGAACTGCTCCATAGGGTTTTCTTGGCTGTAATATTTACAGGAGCAGATCGGCAGGTCTTTCTCTCACAGAGCTGCTGGCCACTGGGTGGGTTGGAACGGCCAACCTTTTGGTTATCAGCCAAGCGCAAACCATTTGTACCATCCAAGGACCTTTCTCTTCTATTTTTTTAATCTATAATTTTACCTTCCTCTCTCCACTTACAATACTAGACATCATTTATTCCCAAGCCTGGCTGATTATCAGAAGCATTTGGAGAGTTTGTTTTGTTTTGTTAAGTCTTGTTTTGTTAATAAAGCTTCCAGATCAGGTCTCTATCCTAAACCTACTAAACCATATTTTTGGGGTGGGAGGGAGGGGTGGCTGGAATCTCTATTTTTAAAATGTCCCTGGATCGTTCTGGTGACTACCTAGGTTAGGGTTCTCTGCCCTACACATTAGGGTTTGTCACACTCACTATTTTGGTTTCTAACATTATAGCAAAAATATATACTTAATTGCAAATCTAGACTTTCACTTTTAATTTATACTGAATCCAAAGTCTTCTCCCCAAAGCATAAACCATATATAGCAAAAACATAAGTAAGTGTATGTTAGGAATGAGAAAATCCATGGGCTTCATGACTTATGAACGAAACTGTCAATGACATTAAAAAAAAAAAGTCCAATGATTATGCCTTTTTAAGGAAAAATAGCAGATCAGGAAGCCAGGATAAATGGGAGACGTGACCATTCAGTTGTGAAAAGCAAGGTTCTCGCTTAGGTTCAAAATAGTATTAATCATGACCTGAAGGTCCAAGAACCTAAAATTTACCTTCATCATTTACAAAACGTTACTACTGAAACCTAGGCCATTATGCAAAAAACATAGGTACGTAGTTCCTTAAGAGGAAATACTTCAAACATTAATGTAAATAATAATGATTTAAAGTTTTAAAAATGTAGCCAACAACACAAGGGTTATATACATAATACTTGACTTCCTTTTTTAAAAAAAAAAAAAGTAATTCCAGGAAGAATGTCTTCTCTTGGGCACAAATATAAAGGCTAAGAAATATTAGCAGATTATTTGTATATGCTGGTTTACTTTTTCAACCAAAACAGAAAAAAAAAATGTAGAAGAAATAAAATATTTCAAGCTTGATATGAATTAGATGTTGAAATATGTACAGAAGAAAAGTTTATAAAATAAGCAAACAATAAAATTAATGTGAGAAGCCCTTCTACTGCTGTGAAGTAGCAGCAGTAGCAGTACAAGGAGCCCTGGTGACACAATGGGTAAGCGTTTGGCTGCTAACCGAAAGGTGGGTGGTTCGAACCCACCCAGTAGCTCCTTGAGAGAAAGACCTGGAGATCCGCTCCTGTAAAGATGACAGCCTAGAAAGCCCTATGGGGCAGTTCTACTCTGTCACATGGGGTCACAATGAATCAAAAATTGACTCAATGGCACCTACCAACAGCAAACGCCAAGTAGTAGTACAAGGAGGAGGAGGAGGAAGTGGAGAAGGAAATTGAAAGAGGAAAACGATGACTCCAAATCCGTAACAGCAAAAGAACAATTTCTGAAACTCAAAAATCCATATTTGGTTATGTTGTAAATATTAAAATCCAAATGTAGACTATATTAGATCACCTCTGAGAATTTTTAAATATTTGATTGACAATCTTTGAATAATTCATTCAAACACCAGTTGAATTTCAATCACATTGCATGAGGCAAACCTATAAGATGGACTTGCCATTTTAAATTACATGATATGCTACTATCAACATACGTGTATCTAACACATGTGTCTAATTTTCACCTACACAGCTAGAAAATAATAGGCTTTGAAGAATACATATTTGTATAACTTCCATTTTCTTTTCTCCTTATTTATTGATACTGTATCTCATGTTCTAATATAGTGGTTGTTTTGATGACATAAATTACACCCAAATTCGCATCATTCAAATTCCAAAGAAAGGAAAAAGTTCCTGTAAATGAATTTTAAAACCTCCTTCTCCTTCTGTTAGTTTAAAAAAGAAGCATTAGACACGTAACAAGAGAAAAACACTTTCTATCCATCCCATCCCAGTTTAGCCAATATTGTCTAGCGAAAAAAGCTAGACAGTACTGTTTTTTCAGTCTAGACCAATAAACCTCACCCAGTGTAAAAACCACCCTGCCTTAACTAGAATGCTTGGACTTGAGGAACTACAAAAGATTTGTAGGGTAAAATCTCTACAAAGAATATTACTCTGGTAATATGTGGTGCGCATGAGTTAATAAATTTTTTGTCGTGCTGCCCCTCAGGATTACTCTTCTGTCTGAAGTTGGGTTTTGTTTTCCCTCTGCCTCTCCCTTATGGAGTTGAACCTGGAAATAGCATCACTCTGAGCTCGTTAGTTTGATAAACTGACCTAAGTGTGCATCGACAATGGGCACCTCCAGCACAGAAGCATTTATGAGTCTCCAAGGAATTCTGAAAAACACCAGGAAGTGTTTAGGTACTGAATCACAGCCAAGTATTGTGAATCTTTAATTTTTTTTTTTCTATGAGAATGTCAGCATTAAAATATAGAACATGCTTTTCCCACTTGGTTTCTATAACTTGTAAAGTATTCAAGAGCTTCTAGGCTAGAATTACCTCCCTTCCAGGCAAGAGAGTAGGCAAAAAACTCCAAGGAGCCTTAACAGCTCTTCTGCTGGTCTTCTTTTACATTTTCCACCCAATGATATAATAAACATGACTAAATACTAACCCTGAGCCCCATGATGCTAAATCCATCATGTTTGTTAATCGTATTTATCCATGCAGGGTTCTCACCTTTGGTGGTTTACATAATGCATGTTGAAATAAATTTCAAAAGATAACCAGTTTGTTTTCAGATATGGCACATCCATCATCTAAAAAACCAGGCAATTATGACATAGCAAACCTTCGGAATAAATGATCTGTTTTAAAGGTGGTTTATTACAGTTCAAAATTAAAGTTTACAGCACAGGCAGGAAAAGCAAGAAATAATAGATGTTTGCAAATAAGAATTTAAAACTGAAATTTGGGCAGGGATGGCATTTTTTCCGCGGTTAATTTTTGTTTTTAATGAAGCACACTTATTGTTCGTACTGGGAGAGCTCAGACCACTGTTGGGGAAAAGGAGAGATTATATCGTCGCAAAAGTTAACTTTACCTATCTTTGTTTACTGGCTGCATCAGTATTTTTAAAAGAATCATCCCCAACAATTCCATACTGAGATAGTTATCCGCATACAAAGAAGCAAAAATGTAGGCAGAAAGATATGGAGTGCACCAAACGTACAATATTAACAAATTGGAGATAATTATCCATCAATCAGGGAATGGCTAATACATTTTTACCAGATTAAGATAATCATGACACAGAATCCTTTACAGCCATTTTTTAAAAAAATCTAGTAGACCTGCATATACTTATGTGGAAGTTTATCCATGTCATATAGTTGATGCAAAAAGCACTTTGTATTCAGGAAGTACAGTAAGATGTCATTTATAAATTAGTATTCATAGATATGTCTGAATATTGCATTTTTTATAATAAAAATACATTCATTTACTCACTGTATTATTTTCAATGATTCTTTAAAGGATCCAGAAAGATACCAAACAACCTGTCCATGGTTATTGTGGCAAGCAGGAAGTGAGGGAAAGGACATTTACTTTTTCTTTACCCATGTCCATATTATGTTTTAAACCAATGATTCTGTATTACTTTAAACAATACTTCCTTGGTATATACACCAACTCAGTAGAGAATGAAAGAATATTATTCAAATCAGGTATCCAAACCCATTGCCATCGAGTTGATTCCGACTCCTAGCGACACTATAGGACAAAGCAGAACTGCCCCATAAGGTTTCCAAGGCTATAATCTTTATGGAAGCAGATTGCTAGGTCTTTCTCCCACAGAGTGGCTGGTGGATTCGAATCGCCAACCTTTCAGTTAGCAGCTGAGTGCTTAGCCACTGCACCACCAGACCTCCTGAAATCAGGTATGGGGGGATAATATTAAAGGAACTAGGAATATTAAAAGAGGAAAATGACACAAATGTCTAGCAAAAAGAAATGTAAAATAATATTAATGATGAATAATATCATCTACGTAACTTTGCAGAAAGAGTGTTTACAATATTTCAACTGGTTGTGGTAACAGAAATTGGTACAGGCTTTCTAGAGAGCACTTCTGATTTATATATCATGACCCCACAAATATGTGTGTTCTTAGATCCAATATTTCCACTTCTAAGAGTTTAGCCTAAGAAAATAATCAGAGATATACACTGGCGTGTATCTACAAGAGTGATCCTGGCAGCACTACTTAAAAAAGCAAGAAGTGGTAAACAACCTAAATATCTAGTTAGGGAAGATCAGGCAACTAAATAACAATAAGTACAACAATAATAAGTATCATTATATAACTTTTATTGATTACGTACAAGATGCTGGGCATTGTTCCAAGGGTTTAATGTAAATTCGCTCTCGAACTCCTCATAAAAACCCTATGAGATAAGTACCGTTATTGTCTTCGTTTTACAGGCGAGGAACCAAGAGACACAAGCCATTTGGATAACTTGCTCAAGACTCATGGCTAGTAAGGAGTAGAAAAGGGATGAGACCCAGGCAGTCAACATTCCAAAACCTGCATTTTTAATCAACACATTAGTCTACATTCATTTCATGGAATACAAAGTAGCCATTAAAGATCATGACACATTTCTGACATGAGAAAATATTCATAATTTCTTGTTACATAAAAATATAAATGATAACTTAGTGTGTATTTAGCCTTCGGTAAAGTGACACCAAAAATTACATCCTGTAATATCTTAACAAGGAGCCCTGGTGGCACACTGGTTAAGCACTCAGCTGCTAACCGAAAAGCTAGCGGTTCGAATGCACCCAGTAGCTCGGAGGGAGAAAGACCTGGCAATCTGCTTCCATGGAGATTATAGCCAAGAAAACCCTATGAGGCAGTTCTATTCTGTCACAATGGGGTTCGTATGAGTCAAAAATAGACTCAAAGGCACCTAAAAACAACTTTTTTCCTTCTTTCTTTTTTTTCTTTTTGTCCTTTAGGTGAAAGTTTAGAGCAAATTATTTTCTCATTAGACAGTTAACATATAAACTGTTTTGTGACATTGGTTGCCAACCCTGCAATGTATCAACACTCTCCCCTTCTCCATCCAGGGTTCCCTGTTTCCATTCGTCCAGTTTTCCTGTGCTTCCTGCCTTCTTGTCTTTGTTTTTGGGCTGGTGCACCCATTAGTCTCGTAGACGCGGTTGAACTACAAAGCAGGTTCCTCCCGTGTGTCATTGTTGGCCCTGTAGACCTGTCTAATCTTTGGCTGAAGGGTGAACCTCGGGAACAACAACTTCTTAACATACTGCAGTAGAGAGGAGTCGGTGAGCTAAGCGTCAACCTGCCAGAGCCCCCACCCAAACTCCACTTATATCCACTATGTTTTTGCACAGAATCTACCTCCAATTAAGGAGTACTATGGAAATACTATCTACACAGAATTTTGTTTGTAAAAATTATTAACTATTATAATAAGAAAAAACAGAGACAGAAACATTAGGTTCACCTCTTTATACCACCTGAAGTGACTGCAGAGAAGAACGCCACCAAAATGTTACGCCTAAATTGGGGAAGATTCTCTGAGGACGGATATTTAACACAATAGTTAAAGGATGAAATGAAGCACGTACACTTTCTATTTTTAGCTGGATAGATATCCTGGTATCCCAATAAAATTAGAAGATAGTAAATTTCCTTATCATGACAGAAAAAAAAAAAGTGTTCATCAACAGAAAGTTCTAGTAATATTTCCACTGACACTTACTAGCCATTGGTTTTTAATCTGAGATACAGTTTGGAATTGCCCTATAACTTACCGATCATCAAGTAATGGGCCTTGCCAAAAAGAAAACTCCCAAAGAATCCATTTCAGAAAAGTTAACATCACTTCAGAGGCTGGCCTCAGCTGTGACAATACACTTAATATTTTCTGCACACTTCTCAAAAAGTAATAATTATACATATTAGAAAGGAAGCAAATTATTATTTTGATATAATTAAGTTGACATTCATTCATTATTGTAAAATTATTATTGTCACATAGTCATACTTTAATGTGCACATGTCAATAAGGCAGGCCACGGATGGGGATTTTAAATCATTTCAAAGAGGAGCACAATTAATTTTTATGATTGTTGCATAAACATTGCATTAAGTGTCAAAGTAACACATCTGAGGAATTCAAATGGCTTCATAAAATCAGAAGGAAGGAAAGTCATAATTACACATATCAAAGAATGATTGACTATTCTTTCAACAGAATTTTTTTGCTGGAGATGAACAATCACTGGTTTTTGCCAGAATATTCCAAAATGTGCACGACTGGTAGGACAGGATATACATATGATTCTATTTTAATAGTTGCGTGATTATTTTAATGTCTATTAGAAATAAGTACAGTCATTCCTCAGTATCCGCTGGGACTGGATCCAGGACCCCCCACTTCGTGGATACCAAAATCCTCGGATGTTCACAAGTCCCTTATACGAAATGGTGTAGTATTTGCATATAACCTATGCACGTCCTCCCGTATACTTTAAATCATCTCTACATTACTTACAGTACCTAATACATGTAAATGCTATGTAAATACTTGTTATACTGTATTGTTTAGGGAATAATGACAAGATGCGAGGTGAACAATGCTCAAACAAGAAGAGCTGAAGAGAGACTGAGGACCTGTGAAGTGGTGGGAGCCCACAGCAGGGGATGCTGCACATCACCCCATTCTCGTGGATTCAGTGTAGTGCTCGGCGTGTGGCAAATTCAAGTTTTGCTTTTGGGAACTTTCTTTTTTCGAATATTTTCGATCCACGGTTGGTTGAATCCACAGATGCAGAACCCGTTAATACGAAGGGCCAACTGTACTCCTAACATACCAAGCCTGAGATGCCACCAATATCACTGCTTACCATGAACCATTAAAAAAATAAGTTAATACAAATAAAAACGTAACTGTCAACACACAAAAATCAGATTGTATACGTCAACAATAAGCAAGTGGAAAAGAAAATAATTCCATTTCCAATAGCATCTAAAATAATAAAATACCTAGGAATAAATTTAACCAAGGTAGTGAAAGACTTGTACACCAAAAACTATAAAACATTACTGAAAGAAATTAAAGAAGACCTAAATAAAATGGAAGGATTGGAAGACTTAATATTGTTAAGATATCAATACTACCTAAAGCAACCTATAGATTCAATGCACTACCCATCAAAATTCCAACAACCTTCCTTGCAGAAATGGAAAAGCCAATCCTCAAATTTATACAGAACTGCAAGGGACCCTAAATAGCCAAAGCAATCTTGAAAAAGAAAAACAAAATAGGACTCACACTTTCCAATCTAAAAGCATATCATAAAGCTACAGAAATCAAAACAGTCTGGTACTGGTATAGACATATAGACCAATGGAATAGAATTGAGAGTCCAGAAATAAAATCTATGGCTGATTGATTTTCAACAACAGGGATAATAAGTCCATCCAATGGGAAAGAACAGTCTCTTTAATAAGTGACACTGGGACAACTAGATTTCCACAAGCAAAAGAATGAACCTGGACCAACACTTACACCATATATGAAAACTAACTCAAAATGGATCAAAGACCTTAATGTAGAATCTGAAACCACAGAAGTCTTCGAAGAAAATGAAGGGGTAATGCTTCAGGACCTAATCTTTAGCAATGGATTCTTAGATATGACACCAAAAGCACAAGTCACAAAAGACAAAATAGATAATTGTGACTTCATCGAAATCAAAAACTTTTGTTCATCAAAAGACACTATCAAGAAAGTGAAGTGACAACCTACAAATTAGCAGAAAATTTTTGGAAGCCATATATCAGATTAAGGGTCCAGTATCCAGACTATAAAAGAACTCTTACAACTGAACACTAAAAAAAACAAACAACTCCATCAAAAAATGGGCAAAGGTCTTGAATGGACATATTATCAAAGAAGAAATTCAAATGGCCAACAAATACATGAAAAGATGCTCAATGTCATTAGTCATTAGGGAAATGCAAAGCAAAACCACAATGAGATATCACTTTACACTTACTAGGATAGCTACAATTTTAAAAATGGTAAACAACAAGTGTTGGCGAGGCTGCGGAGAAACTGGAACCCTCATCCATTGCTTGCAGGATAGTAAAATGGTACAGTCTCTGTGGAAAACAGTTTGGCAGTTCCTCAAAAAGTTAAAAATAGAATTACCATGTGATCCAGTAATTTCACTCCTAAATATATACTCAAAAGAATTAAAAGCAGGAATGCAAATAGATACTTGTACACCAATGTTTACTGTAGCTCTATTCACAAGATGGGAAGAGCCTAAATGTCCATCAACAGATGAATGGATGAGCAGAATGTGGTACATACATATGGAATACTACTCAGCCATAAAGAAAAATGAAGTCCTGACACATGCTACAAGATGGATGAACCCTGAAAACATTATGCTGAGTGAAAGAAGTCAGTCACAAAAGGACAAATATCTCATGATCCCACTTACATGAAATATCTACAACGGGCAAGTGTATACAGATCAAAGTTGATTAGTGGTTACCAGGAGTACGCAGGAGGGAGAGGATAAGGAAGACACAATGCTTAGGGGACAACGTACTTCTGTGAAGGGTGCTGGAAAAATTCGGGAATGTATAATGATGATGGTTGAACAACACGATAAACATAATGTCACTGAACTGTATATGTGAATATTGTAGAAATGGCAAATGTTTTGTTACCCATATATTTACCATACACACAAATTGTTTTTTAAAAAGCCAACTTATCGAAACTGAAACAAAAAATAACATAAAATAGGAAATTCTCTATATCTATTAAATAATTTAAATCAATTGTTTAAAAAACTAAACTAACCAACCAACCAGCAAAAAACTTTCCAAACGAAAACTCCAGGCTCAGACTCATGAAATATTCCAAACACTTACAGAAAAAAAAAGAGTAACTAAATTTCCCAAACTCTCCCAAAGAAGAGAAAAATAGGGAATATTTTTCAATTTCCTTTGTGAGGTCCGCAAAGCACTGATATCACATTCTGACCAGGCCATTAGAAGAGAAAAAAATTAAAGACCATCTCTTTCATAAACAGAGATATAAATGTTCTAAGCAAAATATTAGTGTATTAATTCAGCCATGTACAATAAGATAGTACATCAATACCAAGTGCGATAAGGGAATATCGCAAGGGTGTAACATTTAAAAATAAATCATGTAAATCATCCCACTGTTGTTGCTAGGTGCTGTCAGCAGTTTCCGACTCACAGCGACCCTACATACAACAGAACTAAACACTGCCCGGTCCTGCGCCATCGTCACAATCTTTGTTATGCTTGAGCCCATCGTTGCAGCACTGTGTCAAAGCATCTCATTGAGGGTCTTCCTCTCTTTCACTGGCCCTCTACTTTGCCAAGTATGATGTCCTTCTCCAAGGACTGGTCCCTCCTGATAGACAATGTCTCACCATTAGCAGACAAAAGGATAAATTCATATGATCATATAGCATAAATGTAAAAAAGCATTTAATAAAATTCAACACCTGTTAATTAAAGAAAAAGAATTCAGCAAAATAGGAAAAGTAGGTAACTTCCTTATTCTGGTTAAGTGTGTCTAAAATAAACCTAAGCTGACATCATACTTAACGCAGTATTACTGAAAGCTTTTTTCCTGAAATCAGAACCAGACAAGGATGCCTAGTATCACCAATTACAATCAACGTTGAACTGGAGGTGTAGTTAGAGCAATAACTCAAGAAATAGAATTAAAAGGCATAAAGATCAACTAGAACGAAATAAAACAATCATTATTCATGGATGACACAACTACATGAATGGGAAATCCACCACAATCTACAAATTATTACAATTAATAAGTGAATTTAAATATAAAATCAATACATAAAATTAACTGTATTCACATATACCAGCAACAAACAAATAGGAAATAAAGTTAAAAGACAAGGACCAGATGAGTAGAAAATATTTACGACAGACATTAAGAAATAAAACGATTCGTTTATACAATATCGTTTTAAAAGTTCAAAACAATAAGAAAACCACAAACAGCCCAAGAGAAAAATAATCAGATAATGTGACGAAAAAGAAAGGCTCAGCAGCCAATAAACGTTTGTAAAACCGTAACTCACCTGAGGCAGGCTTCAGGTGAAGGACCCACGCAGGGACAGGAACGGTGAGGTCACAGGAGGTAGGGATCGTGCTGAGGAGGTGACAGCGCCCCCTAGCGGCAGGGAGGGCGGCGGAGCTGACAGGGAGGGTATGGTGTCTCTGGAACTCACACCCTGCAAGCTCTTCCTCACGCCCTGCAGCCTCTTCCTCACTCCCCAACCAAGCCACAACCGCCCCACGTGACCGGAGTGTGTTAGGGAACACGTGACATCCCAAGTGCTAGGGAGAATTTTGATTGGCTGCGTCTTCTCTCATGTCTCGCGTGCACACTGCACCCCGCTTGGACGCCAGTATGGCCTCTGATCGGCCGCCTCCTTGCCATTCCCAGCTCAAGCCTCTGCCAGTGTCCCTCTTCTTGGTCATCTCCCCCGTTGGGCCACAAACCCAGCATCTCCCCCTTTAAGTGTGGTGAGAGAAGACATCTTTGCCAAGTTCCAGATCTGAGGGGAGAGCGTTCAGTCTTTCACCACTTAGTGTGCTATTAGCTGTAGGCTTTGATGGTAGATGCCCTTTATGAGATTATGAACGTCTCCTTCTGTTCCTAGTAGACTGAGTATACACCATTATTCCACGCTGAATTTTGTCCGATTTTTTCTGCATCCATTCAGATAGCTATATTGTTTCTCTTCATTCTGTTAATTCAGTGAATTACCTTCATTAAATGTATACGACAGATAGTCCCCAATTTACAACAGGGTTTCTTTCTGATGACTGCATCCGAAGACGGTTCTCACGTAAGTCAAATACCTCTTTTTTTTTTTTAAGGTTTCATTATTATTGCCTTTTATTATCAGTATCTTCATAAATCTGATCTTTGAACTCTGAGGGTGACCATCTGAGAATGATAACATCAGCAAATAACGAGCTGCAACACTGTATGTAGTACATATTACTAGCGATAAGATGTACCAAAAAAAGACAGCCCTAAATGCTGTTCGTCATGTCTTGAATACATTGTAAATTGGGGGATACACACACACATATGTCATGGTACAAGGATTACAGGAATTGTAGCAGACAATGCCAACACCCGTCTGCTGTACTGCGGTGGCTTGCATGTTGCTGTGATGCTGGGAGCTATGCCACAAGTATTTCAAATACCAGCAGGGTCACCCATGGTGGACAGGTTTCAGTGGAGCTTCCAGATTAAGATGGACTAGGAACAAAGGCCTGGCAATCTACTTCCAGAGATCAGCCAATGAAAACCCTATGGATCACAACAGAGTATTCTCCGATATATTGGAAGAGGAGCCTCCTCGGTTGGAAGGCACTCAAAATACACAACGGCCGCAGTAATGGACTCAAACATACCAACAGTGGTGAAGATGGCTAAACCAATCAAAACCCGTTGCCATCGACTCATAACAACCCAGTGTGAAAGAGTAGAACTGCCCCATAAGGTTTCCAAGGCTGTAATCTTTATGGAAGCAGATTGCCACATCGTTCTCTTGCAGAGTGGCTCGTGGGTTCGAACTGCCAACATTTTGTCAGTGGCTGAGCACTTAACCACTGTGCCACCAGGGCTCCAGTGAACATGGTTAGTGTCTGCTATATTGGAAAGCACAGCTGTACAGCTCAGTATAACTTACACTATCCAAAGAGCTCCCCTGAGGACTGAACCAAAGTTACCCTCCGTGGAAGCTTGCTCGATACTATATCACTGCTGTCACAAACCCCCATCCCTCAGCAGTTTCCTCGGGATCTATCCTAATAAATCACTCTCACACCTTCTTTGTCTCAGGCTATGCTTCTGTGGAACCCAGCCTAAGACACCGATGTAGCAAAAATTGTGAAAGTGATAAGCAAGTGACAAAACGTGCAGAAACACTGGTTTGCGGGATCATTTATCAATACATATGGATCAAAGATTATCTTAAAAATTACCTTGGTATTTATTATTACACATTGGCATCTGAGCCAATCCTTTCATCATTTGTACCTTTGGACTTCACGTATGATTGGAATTACTAGTTCAGACTCTGCCCCCAGAACCCACCATGTGGTCTTGGAGAAGTTACTTTCCTTAGCTCTCATTTTTTCTCATAAACAAAGTAAGTTGACTGCCTGACGGCTCTGCGTGCTCCGTGGCCCTACAGCATCAGCATCACCTGGGAACTTATTAGAAATGCAGGACTCCGTATCTACTGGATCAGAACCTACACTTTAGCATGATGCCCAAATGATGTCCACGCTCAGTAACTGTGAAAAGCACCAGCCTCCAGCAATTTCCCATCACCTTTTTAAGCCATGACAGACTTTTAGGTAGACTGAGAAATCTTGGGCACACGCGATTTTTTATTGTTACGGTAAAACCTGAGAAAGCCAGAACCAGTGTAAGGCAGAAACCTGTCAGAGAAGGAGAACGCAAACATTTTCCACTAAAATGAGTGATACAAAAGCGGTAAGACTGCACCCTGTCAAAGGTGGAAAACTTGCAAGACTCAGAAAAGCAAGGCAGTCCCGTCGAGTTCTGGCTCCTACAGGTTTCACTGTATTATTGCAATGAAAATATACACAATAAAACCTGCGCTGATTCAACAATTTCCACATGTACGAGCTCAGTGATATTGATTACATCCTTCATGTTGTGCAACCTTTTTTGCTATCCTTTTCCAAATTATTCCACCGCCATTAACTTCAACTCAGTGCCGGCCCCCAAGCAAAAACTCTCCCCTTTTCCCTTCCCTCCCACTCCTGGTAACCACTAATCATCTTGGTTTCTATATATTTGCTTATTTCATATAAGTGAGATCATACAGTATCTGTCCTTTTGCAACAGACTTACTTCATTCAGCATGATGTTTTCTCGGTTCATCCGCATTGTGGCACGCATCAGGTCTCCATGCCTCTCTATGGCTTATAGGATTCCACTGTGTGTATGCACCACATTTCGTTTATCCATTCATCTGTCAATGGATCTTTTGGTTTTTCACACCTTTTAGCTATTATGAAAAGCACTGCAATGAATATTGGTGTACAGGTTTCTGTTTGCGTTCCTGTTTCACTTCTTCTGGGCGTACACATAGGATTGGGACTATTGAGTCATGTGGTAGTTCTACGTTCAGCTTTTTAAGGAACTGCCAAACAGTTCTCTACAGCAGCTGTACCATTTTATATTCCCACCAGCCATGGATGAGGGTTCCAGTTTCTGCACAACATTGCCAATATCTGTTGTTTTCCTTTTTTTTTTTTTTTTTTTAATCATTACCATTCTAATGGGGGAGAGGTGACGTCTCATTGTGGCTTCAATATGCATCTCCCTAAACCAGCAGTTCTCAGCTTGGGGGAGGCGGAGTGGATTTTGTTCACCACCCTCACCCCCCTGGAAACATTTTACAATGTCTGTGGATATTTTTGATTGTCACAACTGGGCAAATGCTATTGGCATCTAGTGGGTGGAGGACAGGAAAACTGCTAAATATCCTACAATGCACAGGACAGCCCTCACAGCAAGAATTACCTGGCCCAAAATTTCAATAGTGCCAAGTCTGAGAAGCTATACCCTAAACTATCTCTTCTCTTCAAGCATCAACCAGGTAGAAGACCATCAAGAAAAAATTAGGGAATAAATGTGTGGAATTTATGCCTGAAGTCAGCCATTATAAGACCTTACTGGAATCTTCTACTGTTCCTTTTTCTTTTTCCTTTTTCTCTAGAGCAGGCCAGCCAACTCCACCGGCCAAAGTCATTTTTATTTTAAACTTGAGCCAAATACGCTAGGACACAGGACTAAAAAGTAATGACACCGTGAAGTGCCGAATAAGTTTTTTTGGGAAAAAATATGTCACTTATATCTGCCAACAAAAAATGAAGTGAAGGGTGAAGTCTCTGGTAAAAATCAAAAAGGAAGTCAGTTGTGATGTTTCAACCGTGAAGCCATCTGTGCAATGTGGGAAGAGATTAAAGTTGGTGGCTATCCAAGCGATGGGTAACATTGTTCTACCTTTGACGCCTTCTGGGCGTGCCCTCATTAACATCAGCTTCATTTCCTATCACTCCAGGAGGGTTTGCAAACTTTTATGCACTTGGGTCAGACATAAATGCTGACCCAATAGGATCCTTGTTCCTCACTCTTGTAGATGAATTTCTGTTACATTAGTAGGAGTTTGGAGACTTGAATGCATTTCGCAAACCATGTAGGTTTGCTTGAATTCAGGCTACAGGCTTTGCTTGAGTTATTTATTAAATTAGTGAGTTTTTCAAGGACTTTTCTACATCAATTTTTTCACGTCAGACACTAGTATTAAAATTCCCTTTGTGTTCCAAAGCAGAAGGGAGGTGTATGAGTTCCCTGTGATGCTCTAACAAATTCTCACACACTTGGTATTTTATTATCTTACAGGTCTAGAGCTAAAATTAAGGTGTGATCAGGGCTGCGCCCCTTCTGGAGGCCCTGGGAGAAATCCCTTTGCCTTTGCTAAAAGCTTTTTTAAAAAGCTACCAAAGGTCATTTGCATTCTTTGGCTCCCGACTCCTTCCTCCATCTTCAAAGCCAGCAGCGTATCATCAACAAATCTTCCTCCCTTCCTCCCTCTGCCCCTCACAACCATACACACCTCTGCTTCCATTGTCACACCTCCTTCTCTGATTTTGACCCTCTTGCTTCCCTCTAAGGAGCTGTGGCAGCTCAGTGGTTAAGTACTCAGGTGCTAACCAAAAGGTCGACGGTTTGAACCCAGCAGCTGCTCTGTGGAAAAAAGATGTGGTAGTCTGCTACCGTAAAGATTATAGCCTTGGAAACCCCATGAGGCAGTTCCACTCTGTCCTATAGGGTCACATGAGTAGAAATCAACTTGATGGCAAAGGATTTTCAGCTTCCCTCTTAAAAAAATCCTTTTGATTCCATTGGCCCACCTGGATAATCCAGACTAATCTCCCCATTTCAAGATCTTTAACACATACGCAAAATCTCTTTCGCCATGTAAGGTACCATAACCTAGTCACAGGTTCCAGGATTAGGATGTGGATGTCCTTGAGGGGTCATTTTTCTGACTACCACAGAAGGGGAGTTGGAAAACATGTACAACATACGTGCAAATCTCCATTAGCACACTCACCTCCCACCCTGTCCCTCAAATCTCATCGCCACAGAGCCAGCTCCCGAGGTTCAGAATAGACACTTTTCCAAGAGTAAAGCCTTCTCAAGGTCAGGGCTTAATGGCATGTGTCTTAGGCAGGTTTTCGAGAAGCAGAGCCTAAAATGGGAATTCCTATGGAAGTGATTGTTGAGGGAGGGCTATTAAGAGAAGGGGCTTGAGGAGAGCGGGACAGAGAAAGAGTGAACAACTACGTAAGGCCGTGGATACTCATTGCGATCTGATCCCACCAGGAACTCTGGAACACAAATGGGCCACAGGGTGAGTCCCTCCTTGAGGCAACTGCATAGCTCTGTGAGTCAGTCGTTGGTGGATGGCTGAGAGGAACGGTTGAGGCAGGGGGAAGGGAAGGTCCCATTCCCCAGAAGAAGATACAGTTGTAAGCTGGTAGCAGCCAACCCTCCCAGCAGTGTAGATGGATGCGCCAGCCTGAGGAAGGGGACTTGAGCACTGATAGCATCCACTACAGCAGTGATGCGCAAATGCTACTGTCCTTTCGTGACCGACTTACTTCACTCAGCATGTTCTCAAGGTTCATCCCCATTGTAGCACGTCTCAGGACTTCATTTCTCTTTATGGCTGAGGAATATTCCATTGTATGTACGTACTACATTTTGTTTATCCATTCATCTAGAATTTTTTAATTATATTTTTTAATTTACAACACAGATAACTTGACTTTCCCCCCTTTCAGTGTACAGTTCCATACGTTTTAACACTTGGATAGATTTGTGTAACCACTACCACCCTCAGGATGTATAGAGAGCAGTTCCATCACCCAAAAAAACCTGTGCTGCTCCTTTGTAGTCACACCACCCCCCCCTTAACTTCTGGCAATCACTGATCTCCATCACTATACTTCTGTCCTTTCAAAAATGTTAGACACTTGGGATTATACAGTATGTAACCTTTTGAGACTGACTGCTCTCATACGCGTATCTTGGAGATTCATCCATGTTTTTATATCTATCAATAGCTTGTTCCTCTTAACTGCTGAGCAGTATTCCACCTCAGGAGCCCTACTGGCACAACAGTTAAGCACTTGGCTGCTAACCCAAAGGTTGGTCGTTCGAACCGAGCCAGGAGCTCCGCGGGAGAAAGACCTGATGATCAGCTTCGGTAAAGATTACAGCCAAGAAAATCCTATAGAGTAGTTCTACTCTGTCCTATAGGATCTCTATGAGTCAGAATTGGCTGGATGGCACCCAACAACAAGTCTTCCATCTATTCTAGAATTTTAAACAGTCAAATTACTGATGTAAAGTATGAGTATAGACATTTTCAGACATGCAGAATCTTAAAATGGACCTGCTTTTCCTTTTCCACAGGACTCTACCAATAAGGGGACTAAATCAAGATGGCAAAGACACAGGTCTATAAAACCAGGAGGATCTGATATGAGGAAGAAACAAGAAATTCCCCAGGATGATGGTGAAGACAACATCTCAAGACAACAGCCGCTCAGCTGCTCCAGTACAGATTGTGGAATCTTCTTCAAAAAGATGAAATTGAGAGAAATTCTAATGTGTCTGAACACATTGGGAGGAGACTTATACAACCAGCGGTGAATCATACACATGAATTAGTACACAGAAAAATAAGCAAGCAAACAAAAAAGGACATTTTTAACTCTAATGAAAACAAAAAATTGTGCAGAAAAGGAAAAGTAGTCAAAATTGACTGTAGCTCAGCTCTGACTAGTACTTTTACATAATGTAACACTAAATATTTGTCTAAACATAATTGTGCTATAATTCCTCTGGGGCCTGGCAAAAAGGGTGGAGAGATCGTACTTTTTCAAAACAAGACTTGTAGAATTATTTAACTCTTTAAGCTAGGTACCTTTATAACATAGATAGGAATTTAAACTTAAAAAGTTAACGTGATGGACTGTTGTTTTTTTGTTTAGTTTTCCTAAATTAGGGCTAAGAGAGAGAAAGAGAACCATTCCTGATGATGGCATCAAAGTCATTGATTCCAGCCATTTCTGGAGTTAGTCATAAATTCCCTTTTTTGCTTAACTAAACCAGTTGCCATTGAGTCAATTCTGACTCATGATGATCCCATGTGTATCAGAGCAGAACTGTGACATACAGTTTTCAATGATTTTCAGAAGTAGATTGCCAGGCCTTTCTTCTGAGGCACCTCTGGGTGAACTCAAACCTCCAACCTTTTGGTTAGCAGCTGAGCTCCTTAACTGTTTGTACCACCTAGAGACTCCTTTTTGTTTAAAGTCAGCTCAAATTTGGGTTTCTCTCATTTGTAGCCAAGAATCCTGACAGATACAATAGCTATGCACCCTCCGTGCATAGAAGCACCAACAGTCTTCATTTAGGTCCTTCTCTGAACATCACTGATGGAGCTCAATGTGTAGCTGAGAAGGTTCTCTACTGACTAGACACCTACTTCAGCAGCCAGCTGCAGAGCTCACTGCTCCTAAAGCAGCCGTGAGACCATGGAGCTGCTGGGTGAGATTGTGTTCCAGATGGTCAAGGAGCATGGTGCCCAACCCAGCATGCAGTTGGTCGGTTGGTGGGAACTCCTGGTTGGTTCATTTCCAGGTAGTGGTCCTGATCTCTGTCTTTATATAACTTGGTTACTTCTGTACTTTCTCCACTGTGCCTTTTTAGTGGATTCAAGCTAGCTGCAGGGAATTGCTCTATGTCTGTATGTTCTGCAAATGGCACCTTTTTAATTATTGTAAAATATATACTATTGCATCTATAAATTTGATTGGACTTGAAAGCTGTTTGCATTATCACAAAAAATTTCAACACATCTAATGAAAGAAGAGGAGATTCTTGCTGTTAGAGCCTTTAAATAAAACGTTAGTGTTGGAAACTTCTGAAAGGTGGTTTTAAAAAGTAGTTTTACATATTTATATAGTCTCCTTGTGCTAATAAGGCTTTTCATTGATGGCGCCTATCAAATATTTGACAGGATCGTCATTAAAAAGGCCTGAGCAGGAATTGCACGTAGCCACTTTCAGCATAAATTCTGACACACGGAAGTTGTGTTCATAGAAGCAAGCTCAAATTTCTCATGCAAAAATCTGACGTTTTGTAACTAGAAGTTTTGTAGAAATGTTATATTTAATTATTTTCTAAAATGTTGTGTTTGATGTTATATATTTTAGGGAAATAACAAAGTATGATCAATTTCTTTCACCAGCCTCCATATAAATTCCTCAAATTTTCTGACATTTTACCTCAGTGTACTGTACAATTGTTGTCATTTTTAATCTTGTACCATAGTGTGAAAAATGATGGGGAGAACTCACTTAAATGGTAAGGACATTTATTATTATATTTAATAAAAAGCCAGGAGGTAGGCATCCCAGGATTGGCCAATGGCTCAGCAATATTAGCTGAAACTCGGCTCCTTATATTCCTTGCATTACATCAACCTCAGCCTTCCAGAAACTTAAAAAGAATATGATGTTATTTATCATTGTAGGGAGCTGGATGAAGGGTACATGAGAAATCTCTGTACTATTTTTGCAACTTCTTGTGAGTCTTAAATTATTTCAAAATTAAGAAGTGTTTTTGAGAAAACAATATAATTTTTTTTTTTTTTAATTTCCACCAATAGCTTTGGAGACCCACAAGAAGGAGAAAAGCATCAGTTTCCCCTCCTGTAAAATGAAAACTAGATCAGTGGTTTTCCGTCATGTCACCAACAGGGGGGCTTCCACAGCTCAGCAAATGTCTGATTTGAATTTCGTCTTTAATAGATCATTAAAACCGTTTGAAAACGCACACTCAAATGTATTACATATTAACTTTTAACACATGGATCACCCAAACAAGTTCACATGTATTCTCAAGGTAACTCTTTCACATTCAAACTTTGGAACAAAGTGTCTCCTTTGCCATCTCTGCATCTGTTTGAACCTCTTCTGAGTCAACAATGACAATTTTGACTACACTGTTTTGTTTTGTGTGTTGTGGGGGGAGGTGGGTTGAGGGTTTGCCTTTGTTTGTTTGAATTCATTCCTGTAGCATAATTTGAGAAATGCACATTAAATCTACTACATACCATTTTCTACCTGTCAGATTGACAAAGATCAAAAGGTTAATAATACCTTGTGGATGAGGGTGTGAGAAACAGGTGCTCTAGGATGCTGTTGGTGGGAGTTCTAAGGGGTACAGCCCCACCGCAAAGCTTCAAAATATTAAATGCACATACCCTTTGACCTAGCAAATCTACTTTAAGAAATTATTCCCAGGTATACTTTGTCATATGTAGATATAGATACAGATATAGATATTTGTTGCAGCTGTGTTTGCAGTGAAAAAAAAACAAACAAACTGGAAACAAACTAAATGTCCATCAACAAGGCTTACTTAAATAAATTTTAGTGGAAAACTGTACTCTGCCGAAAGCAACTATGCAAATCTAGATTCACTTAGAAGCAACGCTTTCCAAGATACATTGTTAAATTTAAAAAAAAAAAAAAAAAGGAGGAGGAGGAGAAGAAACAGCATGTAGAATGCTGTTTGCATTATATAATCTGGTTTTTAAAAAAGGAAAGAAAAGAAAGGGATGAATATACATACACCTTGTTGTATATATTTAGGAAAGTTCTGGAAGACACCCAATTGGTAATAGTGGTTGCTTCCTGGAAAGGAAATTGGGTGACTGTGGGAGGTTGAAGGGGCATCCACTTTTCACTGGATACCTTTTGCACCGTTCATGCATTACCTACATAAACGAACACAAAAATCTGTCTTGCGCATGCTTGCTCGTGTGAAATTATGTAAGTGAGGAGCCTATTAAAACATAGGTGTGCCAACCTCAGTCAGGGGCCAGGCAGGACTCAAAGCCAGCTTTCATCAAAATAATTGGTTGTGTAACCACCACTTAATGCTCAACAGGTTGAGTCTTGATCATGTCATAGTACAGAGGGTTTTAGTGCTTGTTTTAAGTTTCAAGTGTTTCTTCACTGACTTTTATATTTAGGTGAAGAATTGCAGGCAGTTGCTAAATATTGCTAGTGAATCAGTTTTTGAATTAAAAAAACAAATTCCCACTGGTCCTCTTCCAAGATGTTAGATCAAGTGTCAGTGACGCTGGACTCAGGAGGTATTCTCTAGAGTACCCTGAAGCGTGTCTCCACACCCTACCTGCCGGACCACACACCCCGAGATTCTGTTCCAGGGGATCTGGGTGGTGCCCAGGCATGTGGGTCCTTAACAAGATCCCCTGAAGATTCTGAGACGCCCTCCAGTTAAGAATCACCCGCAGGCAGAGTGTCCAGAAAAGCAAGAATAAAATTATAATCCTCACATGCTTTAATCCAGCATTCCAACCAGACAGAGAAGCACCTCTGAGGATTTAAGTAAATTTAATGCAGGAAATTTGATGTGCAAGTGATGAAAGATCTGCAAAGCCAGCTGGGACTGGTTAGGCAATCCAGAGATTAATACTAGCTGAAAGCCACTACCCCCTCTCCTGAGGTGGCGTGGGGTGTGGGATGGTGGGGGGTAGAAAAGACAAAAGGAGGAGGAAGTGTTTCCAGCCACCAGGAACCAGAGTCACCTGGCAGAAGCTGAGGCCACATAGCAGAAGCTGAGGCTACAGTGGGCCTGTCTTGTTGGGACCTGGAGACATGGATGAGATGAAGCCACTGCCATCAAGATAGGGGTGTGGGTGGGGGAATACACTGGCTTCTCCCTTCCACCTATTGCACAAACCCAGCAGGAAGCTAGAAGGCCAGAAGTCTGCAAAATGCAGCCAACAGAGGTCGCTCCCCAGCCTTGCAGAGCAGAGCAGGGGAGGGCAAGGAATGGATCAGAGGGCGACAGACCCAGGATGGCCCACTTGCCTTGGTTAAATGTGTAATTGAAACCTTGTTGTTGTGTACCTTGAATCAATTCTGACTCTTAGTGACCCTATATGACAGAGTAGAACTGCCCCCCCAGTGTCTTTTCTCCCTTGGAGCTGCCGATAAGTTCCAACTGCTGACCTTTTGATGAGCAGCTGAGCGCTTAACCATTGCACCACAAGGGCTTCTATGGTATTTATGAGAATCTTTGAGTAGAGAGACTGTTGGCACAAGTGCTTTTGAGATAGCAAAGCCCTGGGTTAGCCATTATTAGCCCTCGTTTAGAAAAATCAGGAGGTTTGAAAATATTTGCATACAAGTTACCATAAATTTGGAGCACTAGTGGTGCCATGGTTAAGAGCTCGGCTGCTAACAAAAAAGTGGGCAGTTCGAATCCACCAGCCACACCCTGGAAACCCTATGGGGTAGTTCTGCTCTGTCCGATAGCATCGCTATGAGTCAGAATCGACTCCATGGCAATGAATTTGGTTTTTTTTCTTTTTCCTCATTTCTTTTTTTTTGTTTGTTTAAATTTTTTTTATTGTTGTAGTTAAATGAAGTTTACACTTCAAGTTAGCCTCCCATACAAAATTTTATACATAAATTGTTATGTGACCTTAATTACTCACCCCATACTGTGACAGCACACTCCTCCTTTCCACACCTGGTTCCCCATGTCCATTCAACCAGCTCCTAACCCTCTCTGCCTTCCCATCTCACCTCCGGACAGAAGCTGCCCCTTTGGTCTCTTGTATCTACTTGACTAAGAGGCACACTCTTCACGAGTATCACTTTATGCCCCACAGTCCAGTCCAATCCCTGTCTGAAGAGTTGGCCTCAGAAATTGTTTTAGTTCTGGGCTGATAGAGCATCCAGGGGCCATGCTTTCTGCGGTACCTCCAGTCTCAGTCAGACCATTAAGTCTGGTCTTCTTACTAGAATTTGAGTTCTGCACTCCATCTTTCTGCTGCTCCATCAGGGACTCTCTGTTGTGTTCCCTGTCAGGGCGGTCATTGGTGGTAGCCGGGCACCATCTAGTTCTTCTGGTCTCAGGCTGATTAAGTCTCTACTTTATGTGGCCCTTTCTGTCTCATGGGCTAATACTTTCCCTGTGTCTTTGGTGTTCTTCGTTCTCCTTTACTCCAGGTGGTTGGGACCAATTGATGCATCTTAGATGGCTGCTTGCAAGCTTTTAAGACCCCAGATGCCACTGAGTTTGGTTTTTTTGGTTTTACCATAAATTTTAAATAAACCTATACTCTTTGTATTCTGTCATCATCTCACATTTTTGTCTGTCTGTTTACTAAAAACAGGCAAATGGTTTCCTGTAATGGTCAAAGGTTTGCTTTAATAGCTATCTTCCAAAGCAACCTTGATACGATTCATCCATCCATCCATCCGTCCATCCATCCATGCATCCATGCATCCATTCATCCATCCATCCATCCATCCCTTTCTATACTCCAAGCACTGTTCTAAGTGCTGGTATACAACAAGGAAAAGATAAAAAAAGTTCCTGTCCTCAAAACTTAAATTTTAGTATAAGTGACTGCTGTAGGAATGGTTGCTATTGTCGAGTTGATTCTGACCTATAGCAACTCCATGTGATAGAGCAGAACTGCCCCATAGGGTATCCAAGGCTGTAATCTTTATGGGAGCAGATCACCAGGTTTTTCTCCCACAGAGCCACTGGGTGTGTTCGAACGGCCAGCCTTTCTGTTAGCAGCTGAGTGCTTAACCATTGCATCACAAGGGCTCCACGATTGCTATAGGAGGCTGTTAAAACATTTATGTAGAAGAAGTTTTAGTCAGATGAAATTGTAAACTATTTTGTTAAGAGACGGCTATATTTGCTCACAAACCCACTGTGACCTCATTATTCTTATAATTAACATTACCAAAAAAAAAAGAAACCTGAGTGTTTTCTTAATAATTTAAGAAAGTTCTGAAAGTCTCCTGCCAGAAATTATTTAAGCAAATAAATAAATCTAATAGATTTATTTTGAAACAGTAGGTAAATCTTTTTCTTCTACAATTTCTGTTACTTGCACTGAAAGATTCTTAATCCTTTATTGGTCTTTAATAGATTTATTTTGAAACAGTAGGTAAATCTTTTTCTTCTACAATTTCTGTTACTTGCACTGAAAGATTCTTAATCCTTTATTGGTCTTTTGACTGGAGAAAATTTATTTAACATTTATGAGACACAGTTTCCACATCTATAAAATAGTGATGATAGTTTATACCTCTTAGTGTTGTTCTGAGGAATAAATGGCACAGTGCAGGTAATGTAGGTAATACAGGTAGCCATGTATTATTTGTCTAATTAAAAAAAAAATCCCATAATAATATGTTTAATAAAAAGGGGGCAGAAAACAGCAGTAAACTATTATCATATTTTAAAGTAAGACATATGAATATAATTTTTATATATATATATATATATACACATATGTACATATTTTTTAAAAAACACAGTTGCCTTTGAGTAGATTCCAACTCATGGTGACCTCGTATGCGTCAGAGTAGAGCTATGCTCCATAGGATTGTCAATGGCTGAGTTTTCAGAAGTAGATTGCCAGGGCCTTTTTCCAAGGAAAACCTCCAATCTTTCAGTTATCATCCAAGCATGTTAACCATTTGCACTACCCAGGGACTCTGAAGACAAATAATAAACAGATATAATTTTTAAAATAATAATAGCTGGGATTTGCTGACCAGTTATACAAGCCAGGCACTTCTCTAAGCGCTTGACACTTGTCGACTCCTTTCCTCTGCAAAACAACCATTTAATAGCGACTACTATTATCTCCAACCCACAGAAAACAGAGATACAAAGTGATTGTTCAGTCTCTTGCCCAAGGTCACCCAACTAGTCACAGTAGAGTATAACGTTAGTTCTAGTATAGTACAGTGTAGTGTACCACAGAGTAGTGTAGTATAGTAATAGTAATAGTGTACTATAGTATAGCAGCACCAGGACTAAGGAGCTCTGGTAGCACAATTGTTAAGCACTAGGCTGTTAACCGAAAGGTCAGTAGTTCGAACCTACCATCAACTCTGAGGGAGAAAAGACCTTGCGATCTGCTCCTGTAAAGATAACAGTCTTGGAAACCCTATGGGGCAGTTCTACTCTGTCACATGAGGCCGCTATGAGTCGGAATCTACTCAATGGAACACCACAACAGCAGCACAAGGATTAGGCTATTAGGATAGCCTTGGAGTAGTCTGACTCCAGGACCTACACAGATAACCAGCAAGCCAGTAATGCCAAGGCGTCCGGACAAGAACTACCCGAGGCACTTGTGAAATATATGCCAACTCTCAGGTCTTACCTCAGGGGCTCTGATGTAGTCAGTCTGATTTGGGACCGAAGAGTTTTCTTAAGCAAGCCCTCCAGATGCTTTTTCTCTTCCAGCACATATGAAAACTACAGCCCTCACAACACACATCTGCGGCAGAGGCGGAATGCTGGTTACCTCCACAGGCTGGTGTAAAGACTACAGCCCTCACAATACACATCTGCGGCAGAGGCGGAATGCTGGTTACCACTACAGGCTGGTGTGAAGACTACAGCCCTCACAATACACATCTGCAACAGAGGCGGAAAGGTGGTTACCTCCACAGGCTGGTGTGAAGACTACAGCCCTCGCAATACACATCTGCAACAGAGGCGGAA
>NW_004443944.1:12387213-12389451 GCF_000243295.1 Trichechus manatus latirostris
TGGTTACCTCCACAGGCTGGTGTGAAGACTACAGCCCTCGCAATACACATCTGCAACAGAGGCGGAATGCTGGTTACCTCCACAGGCTGGTGTGAAGACTACAGCCCTCGCAATACACATCTGCAGCAGAGGCGGAATGCTGGTTACCACCACAGGCTGGTGTGA
This sequence comes from Trichechus manatus latirostris, assembly GCF_000243295.1. Lineage (NCBI taxonomy): Eukaryota > Metazoa > Chordata > Mammalia > Sirenia > Trichechidae > Trichechus > Trichechus manatus. Next base: position 12,387,379 of record NW_004443944.1, read on the forward strand.
AGACTACAGCCCTCGCAATACACATCTGCAGCAGAGGTGGAAGGGTGGTTACCTCCACGGGCTGGAGAGTAACACTGACGGGAAAGGGCATGAGGGAGCCAGCAGGGGACTGGAATGTTCTGTATCTTGATCTGGGTGGGGATTATCCAGGTGTACATATATGTAAACATTCATCAGGCAATAAAAAATAAACAGTGCCCTAAGCTACAGTGCCTTTCTGGATCATGTTATCTACGGGCAGATATGTGAAGGTGATGCGGTAGAGAGCCCAGAAACGAGGCACTTTAGATAGGAGACAGGAAAGTCTCTCTGGGAAGGTGACATTTTATTTGACCCTGGATGACCTGAATGGCCAGTCCTGCAATGACCAGGGAAAGGAAATCCAGGTAGACGGAGGAACCGATGCAGAGCCCTGGGGCAGGAAGATCTGGGAGTGTTTGAGCAAGGAGGCAGTGTTTGAGCAAGGAGGCAGTGCAGCTGGTTTGAGAGGTGCAAGAAGCAAGTGGTAAGACTTGCAGTGGGACTGGTGTGTGATACCCAGCTCACAACTAGCTTGGTCCTTCCTCAGCCTGGAAGTAACACCCCTCCAGCCCACCCCCTGCCTCATCTTCTCATGGTTGCCTCATCCCCAGCTCTCCGTTCAAATATTACAGGCTCAGAGAGCCTTCTCTGGCCACTCCCCCCAGTCACTACCACATCCCTGTTTTGTGGATGTCATGGATTGAATTGTGTCCCCCAAAAATATCTGTCAACTTGGCTAGGTCCTGATTCCCAGTATATGATTGTGAACCATTTTGTAATCTGATGTGATTTCCTTATGTGTTGTAAACTCTACCACTATGATGAGGTTATATGTGATCTCCTTATGTGTTGTAAATTCTATCACTGTGATGAGGTTATACTGACGAGGTTTACAAGATTAAACAGCGTCTTAATCCAATCTCTTTTGAGATATAAAAGAGAGAAGCGAGCAGAGACACATGGGAACCTCACACCACCAAGAAGGTAGTGCCGGGAGCAGAGCATGTCCTTTGGACCAGAAGTTCCTGTGCTGAGATGCTCCCAGACCACGGGAAGACTGATGCATCACAAGAACCTTCCTCCAGAGCCGACAGAGAGAGAAAGCCTTCTCCTGGAGCTGACACCCTCAATTTGGACTTGTAGCCTATAGGACCATGAGAGAATAAACTTCTCTTTGTTAAAACCATCCACTCGTGGTATTTCTGTTAGAGTAGCACTAGATGACCAAGACAGTGGACTTCAGAAAACTTACGACTATCAGCAGTTACACAGTGGATTGACTGTTTAGAGCTGAATGCCTGCCTCACCACAAGCTAAGTTCCATTAGAGAGGAACCACATCTGCTGCATCTATTTGGCTGACTCCTGTACTTCCAGTGCTAACACAGCGCCTGGCACACTGCAAACACTCATAAATAGTTGCTGAGGGAATGAACAGACAGACCCCTAAAGGAGGCAGCAGGAGAAATTCCATTAGTTATCCAAGCAATATTTCCTGAGAGCTTACTATGTGCCAGGTGCTATGCCAGTCACTAGGAATACATCAGTTAGCAACGAGATTTAAAAAAAAAAAAAAAATCCCACTTTCATGGAATGTAAGGGGGAGGGATTAGTGTGGAAGGAAACAGACAATACACAAGGTAAGTAAATTATATCTATCTACAATACACAAGATAAGTAAATTATATCTATCTACATGGGTAGTGTAGAAATCAACATATTGCATTGGGCAAATCTGCTGCAAAAGACCTCTTCACAGTGTTAAAAAGTAAAGATGTCACCTTGAGGACTAAGGTGTGCCTGACCCAAGCCAGGGTGTTTTCAGTTACCTCATATGCATGCAAAAGCTGGACAATGAATAAGGAAGACCGAAGAATTGATGCCTTTGAATTATGGTGTTGGTTAAGAATACTGAATGTACTGGGCCCAAAGTCCAACAAATGGGGAAAAGACAATCTTTTTAACAAATGGTGCTGGCAAAACTGTATATCCATCTGCAAAAAAATGAAACAGGACCCATACCTCACACCGTATACAAAAACTATTTCAAAAT